>NC_092826.1:63850648-64211033 GCF_039878825.1 Excalfactoria chinensis | reverse complement strand
CTGTTTGCATGCCAGTGCCCTTAGATTCTCTTTTCCATTACTGATTTCCAGAGGATTTAAAAATCCTGAGCATGCCCCTGGATACTCCTGTGCTATTCATTTATTTTTTGATCCCTAATGAATATTCTCCTATGTTTTCATTTGGGGTGTCTTTAGTTTATTATATATGTCCTCATTTACAGCATTCTCCATAGTGTAACTTTATGTAGTGTTCCTTTATATATATTCGAATTTGTGTTCTAAAATATTTTCTTCAAAATAAGGGAAAAATTCTTCTTAATTTTTCCCAATTGTTTCTGCATTAAAAATAAATAAATAAATAAATAAAATCCCCACCATTCTAAGTAGAGCCTCTTATCTTGCTGTTCAGCAGCATTTGACATTTGTTGAGTGAGATCAATGAACATTTTTCTTTCCTCTTTTGTAATAATTTGCCACTTAAATATTCTTCATAAATCAACCCCTCCAGGATCCAATCACTGTGTTCTGTGAGTTCCTAGCATTGCACTTATTTCCTTCTGCTAGCAAAACATGGAAAAGGAAGTTTCTATTTTGATTGACAGAGTCAGATAAAAGAGTATTACTCCTGCTGAATGGAGTGATGAGGAAAGTCTGAGAGAACTGGGTTTGTTTAGTTTGGAGAAAAGGAGACTGAAATTTGATTGTATCAATGCTTATAAATGCTTATAAATGTCTAATGAGTGAGAGCCAACTGGATAGGCCAGGCTTTTTCCCAGTGACAGAAGGGACAATGAGCACAAATTTGAACATGGGAAGTTTTGTACAAACATGAGGAAAAACATCTTTACTGTGGTGATAGAGCAGAGGAACTGACTGCCCAGAGAGATTAGAGTCTCCTCTGGAGATATGCAAAACCCACCAGCACACTTTCCTGTGTAACCTGCTCAATGGAATCTGCTGGATGATCTCTAGGGGTCATTTCCAACCACTAGGTTTCTGTGATTCAGAATTAGAATAGCAGCACTCTTTTTTGGCATGTATTCCTTGAAAATTCAAGAATTCCTTGAAGGATTAGACAATCTGTCTTCTTTGAGGTCCCTCTGGGATACTGCATTTTAATCTGCTTGTTGTAATCACTATCTATTCATTTCCTTCCTGTTTTCCTCCTTTTTCCATGAAGAGTTTCTGAAAATATGTTGTGCTCAGCATGTCTGGGTAATATCCCTCTCTCTAATGTAATTCCATGTTCTCATCCTTCAACACATTGCATATACCTTATCCATAGGGAGCTGGCACAAGATAGACACTTCTTTAAGAGAGATGAGGGAAGTAAGCTTACTTTTATAATTTTGTATACAGCTGCTGACATGTTATATGTGCTTCTCTGTGCATTTAATTGCTCCTTCCATTTGGCCCTGAAAAAGTAGTTGGCCAACTCATTGGATTTAATGATGTCTGTGATTGCCTGTAAGCAAAGACTCTGTTGGTGGCAGACATAAGCACTAGTAGTGTGACAAGCTATCATCCCCCATGTAGGTGTCAGTGTTTCTTATAGCAATTCAGAATAGCTGTGTTCTGAACCCACCATACTGTCTTGCTCAGTGGGACCAGATTTCACAGCAAGTACCTTGAAATTATCTAGTAATCTGAATTTATTTAAATTCCTCTCTTCATTCTCATTCTCTCTTTAAATTTTAATTTGTAGTTGGAAATATTACTCTTAATTAAGCATTAACAAAGATTATTTTTAGCTGAGGTGTTCTGATACAATTCTTCATTTTGCAACTTTGCTATGTTTGGTGGAGTCAATAGTACAGGCTACAGAAAATGTAACAGTACTCAAAACCTAGCACAGAATTTCCCTCCTTGTGGCACTGATAAAGGAGCTCGTATCTAATTAAGTTTTACCTTGAAGTTCATGAAGCCTCAGCAGTTGTGTTGTTTTATGTATGGGCAGACGAGAAATCCAGTTCACTCCACATCTTGGTTGCAGACTTGTCACTAGCTCTGACTTTACCCTTGTCCTTCAGCTGGATGAAACAGAGAGTAGCTGATATAGTGTTCAATTCTAACTCTCTAGTGAAAAGCTGAAGATAGTAGGGGAGATGTTTCAGCAGGACAAAGAAGATAATGCAAAAGTCATCTTCCTGGCTACTGAGAAATGAAAAATCTTACTATGTTTTTAGGATTCACAAGCTTTTAACGGAGAAGTTTTTATACCTATTGAGTGCATGTTGGATAGCTACACTTTATACAAAATCAGGGAAGACGTGAATCATGTTTTCAGCTATATCCTTTAAAACTAAGCTTGCACACTTCATTATTGTAATGGATAGAAATTGCAGCAGAAGGATGTACTGGTTGCATAAATACTGGAATGTGTAGCCCTCCTCCTTTGCTTTGTCATTTATTCCTCAGCTGTCACCATAATGTTCTGAATACATCACAAAAGAAAGTCATAGTTAGGAGCTTACAGTTGGACTAAGTATGTGAAGGTACATATAGTCTTGTCTGTAGCGAATGTGAAATGAATAATCTAGTTGGTGATTTTGTTTGCTGCACACAGCTCTGGATATAAATTGATTATAGTTAATTAGACATAATTATTAGAAGGTGAAAGATCTTTAAAGAAATTGTTTGCAGTCACTATAAATAGCTTTGGGAAAGGTCCCAGAAATAAAATGGATGTCATAGTTATCTTTTTAAAAATCTTTTAACTAGTTCTAACACCTGAGGAGTGTCATGCAATATTTTATATCTTGAAGTTCTCTTGTAGACATTAGTTTAATCAAAGTTCTGCAGACATTTACAAATATTTTATTTGAGCTAGCTTTACTTTTGTCTTTCTCATGACCTCTGTACTTATTGGCATAACTAAAAGGTAGAGAAAATCTGAACATTTCCTCTCACTGCATTTCTGGCAATTAGTGTAATCCTACTTACTTTAGTAAATATGACAATCCTTGCTTATATGAAAGTTTTGTTTCTGGCTACTCAACATACTTGCTCTTTTGCAGTTTTTAAATGGTAGTGATTTTGTGTTTTGTTAGATGTGTAACTCTGATTGGACAGTATATTTACCAGTAATAGCACTTTCATTGTTCCACGAAGCAATTACAATTGTAGCTCTTTGAAAAGAAACACTCCTTTTATTTTTCTGATCTCATCATACAGTCTGACAATTTCCATGCAGTTGATTCTGAAAAGCGGGGAACGATAGCAGTGCATGCTTCATAATTTTTAGCTGAAATGAAATCATCATGGCTAAGAAAAGTAATGGAATTCACTCCTTTCATCATCATTTGTGAGTACTCTCGGATTCCTTCAGAGGATATAATGCTTCCTTTGAATATTAATACCCAGTTGATTTCTGTTGTGTGGTTTCAGATTCTGGCTTCTGAAGTAACTTTTTAAGCCAGCTAAGAAAACCCTATACAAGGTATCTTTTGGGTATTACAAGTAAGCTTGAGGAAGCAACAACTTTTTCCACTCCCTAGCCCCAATTCCTCATCATAGTTCAAAAGTTTGGATCAAATAATATATTTCTTTCCTTATCACCAGGAACTTTTTCAGTTCCTGCACTGATGTTCCTCAAAGTACTCTCTAAAAGAAACAGTGCCAGTGAATTAACATACCTGTATACATGCTCCACAACAATTCTACATGTTAACCATAATGAAAATTTAGTAAATACCACAAAAATCTCTTGAAGGGTTATAGTGTCAAGAAGCAAACAGTATGTGACATGCTCTCAGGCAAAAAAAGTAGAACTTTTTCTTTTCCAGTCACAGCTGCAGGCTCACTGTGGCAACCCTAATCATCTTCATGTATTAATGTTGCATTATGAGAGATGTCCCAAGAGTCTATCTACTGCTCAGGTAGACTATCTTCAAAGTAAGAAGTCATCACTGTCAGCACTACCTCTTGCATTTGTAGTGCAGATATGCATTAGTACTACCACACATATCACTTGGAATAGTTGGCTTTTTCATATTGTTTTTTGTGATTTATATTTTTTTGCATCGCATGATCCTTAATCTTCTCAAGTTTTACTGACCTGCCTCTCATACTAAGGGGTATATGGGACCTAATACAACCTTTCCTCTCTGTTTTAAAATCTCTAGGGCTGGGATAATTTACTATTATTATTACTATTATGACCACTGCATGTTTCTATTTATATTGCAATATTTTTCATGTTGGCTCTTACTTACATTTCCTAGTAGAAATTAATATTTTAATTTAAGAGAAATAATTATTATGCAGCTAGGACTTTAGGATCAAAAATGTCCTTGCTAGCCAGGCAGCAAGAAATTTTAGTCTTCATTACTTCCAGGAGCTGATCTTAATCACGAGTAAAAAATCATCTACCTAATCTATTGGTGTCCAGAGGCTAACATCCTAATTCCTTTCCTTTCCTTTCCTTCTTTCCTTTCCTTCCTTTCCTTTCCTTTCCTTTCCTTTCCTTTCCTTTCCTTTCCTTTCCTTTCCTTTCCTTTCCTTTCCTTTCCTTCCCTTCCCTTCCCTTCCCTTCCCTTCCCTTCCCTTCCCTTCCCTTCCCTTCCTTCCTTCCCTTCCCTTCCCTTCCCTTCCCTTCCTTCCCTTCCCTTCCCTTCCCCTTCCCTTCCCTTCCCTTCCCTTCCCTTCCCTTCCCTTCCTTCCCTTCCCTTCCCTTCCCTTCCCTTCCCTTCCCTTCCCTTCCCTTCCCTTCCCTTCCTCCTTCCCTTCCTTCCCTTCCCTTCCCTTCCCTTCCCTTCCTTCCTTCCCTTCCCTTCCCTTCCCTTCCCTTTCCTTTCCTTTCCTTTCCTTTCCTTTCCTTTCCTTTCCTTTCCTTTCCTTTCCTTCCTTTCCTTTCCTTTCCTTTCCTTTCCTTTCCTTTCCTTTCCTTTCCTTTCCTTTCCTTTCCTTTCCTTTCCTTTCCTTTCCTTCCTTCTTTATTTTTATTTTATTTTTATTTTAATTTTTATTTTTATTTTCTTTTCCTTTTCCTTTTCCTTTTCCTTTTCCTTTTCTTCCTTTTCCTTTTCCTTTTCCTTTCCTTTTCCTTTTCCTTTTCCTTTTTCTTTTTCTTTTTCTTTTTCTTTCTTTTCTTTTTCTTTTTCTTTTTCTTTTTCTTTTTCTCTTTCTTTTTCTCTTTCTTTTTCTTTTTCTTTTTTTTCTTTTTCTTTTTCTTTTTTCTTTTTCTTTTTCTTTTTCTTTTTCTTTTTCTTTTTCTCTTTCTTTTTCTTTTTCTTTTTCTTTTTCTTTTTCTTTTTCTTTTTCTTTTTCTTTTTCTTTTTCTTTTTCTTTTTCTTTTCCTTTTCCTTTTTCTTTTTCTTTTTCTTTTTCTTTTTCTTTTTCTTTTCCTTTTCCTTTTTCTTTTTCTTTTTCTTTTTCTTTTTCTTTTTCTTTTTCTTTTTCTTTTTCTTTTTCTTTTTCTTTTTCTTTTTCTTTTTCTTTTTCTTTTCTTTCTTTTCTTTTTTTTTCTTTTTTTCTTTTTCTTTTTCTTTTTCTTTTCCTTTTCCTTTTTCTTGTTTCTTTCATTTTTTAGAGTTTATAATTATTCATGTGATTTTTTTTTTCTTTGAATTTTGAGTTACTAGTGATCTCCAGCTTCATAGTCCTACCTATGCCCATAACTTTGCAGTCATAATCTATAGAGCTCTACTCTACAGGTTTTCCCCACAGTCTTGAATTTCTTTGCCAGTCTGAGCCAAGTGCACATATTTGGACTACATCCCAGGCAGATCATCAGAGCATAAACAGCTGAGCTCTAATGGGAATAAGACAAGAGAGAGTGCTGCAAGCACAAAGGGTGAGGCTGACCCTGCTTGACCTTCAATATCTAAATATTAAACATCAAGTCTGAAGTAATAATCCTGGTTTGCTTTAATAGTCAATGGGCTCAAATATTGTAGGGGGTGAGTCATCTACAAAAATAGCATCAAAAATAAATCAAATGACTCAATTCTATTTGTGGTCATTTCTCTCAAATGACTAACAGGAAGTTCTGGGTATCTGGCTTGAAATCAGGTATCTCCCTTTTCAGTAACTAAACTGAAATAATTGTATTCCATTATCTTCTTTATAAGAATGAGCAAAAGAGGTCCTCAAGCTATTTGGGGAAGGTTTGTACAGTGGAGCATTCTTGCACTTGCATGTGTGCACTTTATGTGTGCCCCCAGTGGCGCAGTGGTTTAAGCTGCTGCCTGCGGCACTGGAGGGCCCGGGTTTGAATCCCCCCTGTGGCGCAGGGGTAGAAGTGCCACTTCGCTACACAGAGGGCTCGAAACCCGGGAGTTGGACTCGATGATCTCTAAGGTCCCTTCCAACTCGCACGATACTATGATGATACTATGATACTTGCATAATCCAGTGTCTCAATTTAGCAGTAGTCATTAGTAGCTCTGTTCAATTTACATTATGATTCAAAGATTTAAGATAGCATTTCATTCTGAACTCATTTAACTATTAGAAGGCCAATAAAAATCATAAGAGAAATTGAGTTATATATGTTAGAAACTGCTTCACCTGTCTTCATTTTTAAAATTACACCTATGAAACATTATCATGGAATATGTTCCGTGAATAAAAGTTTTGAGAGCAGAAAATAATCATAGCTTGACTTTGAATTTCCAGATTCTAGCTTTTATAAATAGAAAGAAAATAAAGGAACATATATAAATGCAAAGATTTCAAATAACATGTTTTTTAAATCTTGAACAGATGTTTCAAATAGAGCAGATACTAGCATTTTTATGACAATGAAAAATAAGTAAAAAAAAGTTGTCTAATTGCTTCATATCTATGCATGGTCTATTGACATTAACTAAGAGAATACTTCACTCTTAAATGAAGATTAACAATGACAAGGATTCAAGTGAAATTAATGGAAAAAATACTCAATCCATTAGTCTGACTCTCTTGTGTTCTAGAAATTAGTTTTGTGTCAAAGAATATATTGGATATTCTTTCATTTTTTCTCTTATTCATGAAGTTGCTTGAAAACATATGAGGCAGCTTAGCTCTATTTTCTCACCAACTTATAAACTCATAAGAAATCAGCTGTTTCAATTTTACATGGGTTGACAGTGGACAAAGGGTAATGGTTTTCAACTAAGATGGGAGATTTAGGTTAGATATTAGGAGTAAGCTTTCCACTGATCACAATGGTGATGCATTGGAACAGGTTGCACAAGGAAGCAGTGGATGCCCCCTGCCTGGATGCATTCAAGGCAAGGCTGGATGTGGATCTGGGCAATCTGGTCTAGTGGCTGTGGACCCTGCACATGGAAGGGGGGTTGAAATGAGATGATCTTTGAGGTCCTTTTCAACCAAGAACATTCAATGATTCTATTTGGGCAAATACAAGAATCATTATCCTGTCAATATACTGATTCATGTTTTTAATTATATTACATTTCCAAGTGCTAATGTTTTCTAATGAAAATAAATGCTTGTATTTAGTAAATAAACATTTTGAAAATGTAAATAATATATCACGTTTTCAAGAAACTGGCAAAAATACATTGTCAAGGTTTGTACTGTCAGGTCATACTGATTCCAGTATGAATATGAGGTGACCCTTTAAAGTTTTACCCTGCTATGAAGTGTAGTATGGGAACTATTCTATAAAGTATGAGAATGCTACATCCCACAGTGTAGTTCTCTTGTGAAAAAATGCTCATTCAGTGGCATTCTAATATAGGTCTTCTGCTTTTTGTGTGACTTATGCCCTTCATCATGTGATCTGATAAACTATCCCTAGCATGTGTGAGCAGAATATGTTCTTTTAAAATTTGTTTCCAAGTTTGACTTAAGGTCTGACTTCATATTGCATACTGCTGTTGACTTCCTCTGATTAATTATCCATTGTACAGATAACATATATATATATATATATTTAATTAACAGGCATGGAACAAGTGTAATGTTCTAATAACGATGCAGAAAAATTTATGACCCAATTCATAGTACAACTGTGTTGCTATGTAACCAGACACATGTGGATTCTGGAAAAAGCTACTGCAGTTATTTGTAGGATAGTTGTTTCCAATACTACTATTACTACCAATAAAATGAAAACTTTGTGCTTAGGTACCAGGAACTGCAGTATTTTGATAAAAAGAAAACAAAAATATCACCATGGTATCTGAAAACTGTCCTTTTCTCTTTTAATTAAGAGAAATGCTTTACTCTCTGATACCGCCAGGGGTAAACACAAAGGCCAGGCAATTGAACAGCTCTGAAAAGTCAGTACACTGCTGAGTTAATTAAATAGGTACTCATATATTTTGTTAGAATATTCAGGATTTGTTACCCAAAAAAGTGCTTATTCATGCCATCAGAAAGACTTATTGCCCAAATGCTGGATACAACAGCTCTTGGGAAATAATTATTTTTTTTTTTTTTATATGGGTATTTTGTTTTGAAAATAAACAGTGAATGTATTAAGTGAGGAACTGATGTGACAACAATTATAAACATAATGTTAAGATCTACTTAACCATTGCCTCCACTACAGTAGAAATCTAGAGGAGTTTTGTTTTTGTCCTTTCTTTACTGTGCCATATGCTGCTATAATTGTTTATAGAATTTAATTGTTTATAGAATTTATAGGTAAATTCAGAAAGACACCTGTATATATCACTCTTCCACACACTGATCTTCTATTCTTTATTTTATTTGCATTTCATAGGGCGGATATATTTCTTCTAATTATTATTTTATTGTCCATAGTAAAATATATACTACATGTTTTAATTTTATTAATATCAAACTAATTAATTTCACTGGAATGAAAAGGTGCGTAGGTGTAGCAAGACAATGACTGCTCTTTCTTTACAGTCATTGCTGTTGGTTGCTGCTAGAAATCCTGTAAATTCATTCTCTAATGAGCCTGGTTCAATTAATATCATTACCTAAAACAAGAAGCAAGAGTTATGAGTGTACTAAATATTGGAAATATTGGTATTCAGGAGCTCTGGATCTTTCTTGCAATTACTCAGACTCAAGTCACCAGATTCTGTCCAAAACTCATCAGGTGGATATTCTTGCATCTAAAATTTAAGACCTTTAAATACTTTTGAATATGATATCATTCAGAACAGGACAAAAGAGAGATTTAAAGCAAGCTCTAAATTAGAAATATTATATGGTTGAAGTGGATTCAAACAATTTAATTCAAATGCTTTCTGTAAATCAACACATATTCAAGCAGGAGGAAAAACTGTGTAAATGAATTACTGACATCTGTCTCCATAATGTCTCCAAGGACATAAACCAAACTCCTGCAACTTCTGTTTACCATGTAAATTCTCTGTAAAAAAGGTTGGTTAGAAAACACTCTTCACAGACAGAACATTTTAGTTCAGTTTGCATTCACAATTCCCTTCATCTCATTGCAGAGTTTATGAAATCAGTTTTCAGAGGAAAAAAAGAAGAGTTTTTGAAGGATATTATAGACTAAATCTCAAAATGCTGTAGATTTGAAAAGCTTCTTTGTCATACAAAATGTATTCTGTACCAAAATATTCTAAAAGTAAACTGAAAGCTTTATTTCAAAGCTAGCCTTATTAGTGTCTTCACCCTGTATTGCTATTGCAGTATATACAAAGGTCATGGTAATCCATTAAGAATATTTATCAAGTCTACCAAACAAACAGAAATTGGTCATTTCAGTAGTCATATTGTCATATTACAGCACTCTACAAATTATTAATATTTTACTTTAGAGATCCCAGCCCCTCTTAAGGAGTCTTAAGACTCCTTACCCGTTTTAGATATCCAAAGTGCGTCTGTGCTTACCTATCTTAATTGTAATAACACCATCTATTTTACTGGCTGCTGCTGTGGCTACCAATGTCTTGAAACTGGTCCTAGTACCAGTACATTAAACTGGTTACATAAAAGTGCACTTTTCAGTTGCTCTTGCAATGACTGTGGAAAGCAATTGAAAAAAGGAGGACTCTAGCACAGTTTAGGAATTTCCAATTGAAAGTGGGAAAATCAGACTTCCTAGTATGAAGATTCAATTAACCAGCCAGTGAGTGAGTGAAGGGAACCAATGGAAAAGGTCTCAGGAAACCAGATAGAGAGAGGCGCACAATCTCTCTTTAGAGACACAAAGGTGCCTGTGCTACTTGCACAGAACCAGCGCCAGTTGAAGGTAAATCCCAGCACACACTGACCCATAATCTGGATTATGTCTGTGTGTGCTTAGTTCAGAGAAGTCATTGCCTTGGCCTGTTACTGCACTTAAACACGTGGAAGAGCTGGAACAGAAAGCTTTCTGCTTCAAAGTGTGTTTCCTCAACAGTTTGCGAATGTGAAGAGGATGGCTATGTTTCTTGCTGAGTCCGCATGGATAACTACCACAGAATGGGAGGTTAGGTGTACATACATGGTACTTCACGCTGATAGTTCAGGAAATGTCAAACCTGCCTCCCGTTCTCCATTTGTTTTCAAGCTGATAAAGCATATTATGCTCTTCCCTGCTTCTCACCAAAATAGCCAGTGTACTGTTCTAACTGAGTAAGATAACAGGTACCCGGGGGACCTGCTTATGCAAAAGTACATTGGAATTTCCAGGAACTCCTGAAGAAAATAGGACTTCTTGCTAACAGATTTATTTATTAGGTTCTTGGCTAATTAAACTTTAAATGGTCCAGAGGATAGTAAGACACCCCCTGTTATCTTTCCTCAGTCCCCATACATCCTGTTTTCATACTTCCAAGGTTCTTCAAGAATATTATTTTTAATAACAACACAAATTTAATCTTTCCTTTCATTGGCACTATGGATGTTTGTTTATTACTAGATCCTTTCTCCTACTGACATATTCAATCTTCAGAGAGAGACACATTCAAAAATCTCTGTCTGGCTGAGGACAGGAGACAAAGAACCAACTGATTTTTGTAAAATGGCTTACGGAACAGCATACTATCAGATGAGAAGCCACCTCCACTCGTCCCACATTCTTGTTAATATATAATTCAGATGCAAAAGAATAAAGCTGGCTTTTATTTATTTGTCTATTTATTTATTCAGAAATTTCCATTCTTTTTAGGCTCTTCACCAGCTTTGCTGTTTCTCTAAGCTGTAAATTTGTTGTACAGTGCTAGCCTATGCTTTGTAGATAATCAGATACACCTGAGGCAAATATACACTTCACATTCAAGTCTCACTTAGTTTCATCTCCCCACTGCAATTTACTCTAAATTAGCATAGAATATAAGCATCTGGTGATTTATGTTGATGACAGTGGGAACTGCTGGCTGGTAATACCAAAAAAGCAATTGTTTGCTCTTCAGCATAGTTGTTAATGCTTAGACATTATGCATGTTCTGCAATGTGTTGACATAGACTCCAAGTAGCAATCATCTTTAACACAGGGTTACCATGCACACAGAAAGCTCATGGGTATATGAGAACTTTTCAGAGATTGGGTCTGTTGTATTTTTTATGCAGTCTTTCCTGCTGAATGTAAGGCCTGTTTACACAAGACAGTACTGTTTTATTTTCCTTTAATATCTCTAGTCTCATAAAACTAAACCTTTATGTGTTTTTCTGCGACTTTTTTTTTTTTTTTTTTTTCCCCCAGGGATTTTTAACATCTTTTCCCTCCATAGACATCATTATATATTTGACTGTAAGCATTAGATGTGAACCAGGTATTGACATCTTATTAGGTTGGAGATGGTCAATATTGCCATTGCTGAGAGAAATTAAGGAACGAGTCAAGGGTGTAATGCTATTCTCCTAGGTAACTGAGATTCCTGCTTCTTGGACAGTGGAAGAAAATAAATCAAGTGAGGACTATTGCAGAAAGTACAGCTAGAATAGAGATGTACGTAAATGCATATATATATTTAAAAAAAGCACTACATTTTGTTTATGAAACTTATTGGCATTCTATAGTATTACAAACAAACAAACAAGGCAAAATGAGAAAATTAAAGCAAGCAATGAAACCAAACCAGAAAACCCACAAATGTGCCTACTTAAAAATATCTATCTATATCTATATATATCTTTATTTAAAGATATTTCTCAGTTTGTAGATTAACAGATCAAGGTTTCACAAAGAAACTTCTTCATAATTAGGAAAAGGATTCTCCCAAATGCTTTTTTTTTTTTTTTTTTTTTTTTTTAAGTAAATATTAAATTCTATAGCTCTCACAGTACAGTGATATCACAAACTAAATTTTTTTTGTTGATGTTGCTTTAATTAATTAATCAATAAAAGACACTTAATGTGTAGCCATGTTCTCTTTTATTTGCAAAATTTATACAGTAGAAAGTTTTAACAGAAATTTTTACTCAATTCCAAATATCCAGAAAATGTTTTAATCAACGTTAGAGATAAGATACTCAGGTACAGGGAGATCATTCTCTTGAACTAAAACTAATAGCATGAGTTTACCAGAACAATGTAAGTCTTGTTGAAACTTCTGAGTCATAAATTCACTGTCATAAAATTTTACAGCATCTTCACCTAGAATGTAATTTCTAGCAAAAATTCTTAATTTACTTACAGAAATATTAATAACAATACCAGACATCAACATATGACACTAGTATTGCCTTCATTCCCTACAGTCCTGCTTATCTGAATAGTCTACATTTTTTGTTAAGGAAGTAAAATCTGTGAAATTGATTTCATGTAAAAATGTAGGACACAATCCACAAATTTGGGAAACAGAGGAAAAAGAATGTTATCTTATTTAGAAGCATAACTTTTCTAGCCTGTTTGTGGGCTTTAATCATTGATACAAGTTTTTACTTCTCAGTTTGGAAAAATTTGAAAGATGTAAAAGTTTTGAGCATCAGTGTTCCATGACAAGGTATGATGATTCCTTGGACACTTCAGAATGCAATTAATTACTTTCTGTATTTGGCTTTGTTGGAGTTGAAGTTTACATGTATTATTTGCTAATGAGCCATGCAACAAACTTAGAGATGTAGAAATGGAACATATTTCATATAAAAACAAATATTTTATAATTCATTTGTATTAAATTCTAGATTAATAGAAAATAACTGCAATAGTATCTTATTTATAAAAAAACTATAATTTTACCTGAAAAAAAAATGCAGATATGCATGAAGTAGACAAAGAAGATTTATGAAAATAGGATTTAACTTCAATCTGGAATTAAAGAGTTAAAAGGAATTATGTGGTCTTGTTTAAGGTATATATTTAATATTAGTGTTCTAGTTTAAGAACTTTTAATAAGATTTATTTTATTATTTTAAAAATAAAAATAAAAAATAAAAAACCCTCTCAGTTTTATTGTGACATTTCATTGTGAACTTATCATTGAAAGACCAAAATTTATTGCTGGATTTGAGGGTTTTCCTGGAGGAGGGGGGGTTTGCTTTTTTCTTTTTCATATACACAAAAATATTCTCCATCAAAGTTATAAGCCAGGAAGTTTTCAGCTGTCAAAAAATGTTGTCTGGAAAACCAATACAAATACCATAGAACTTCAAGTAACAATATGGAATAAATAGGCAGTTGGTCTTAAATCTTTATTTTTTTAGTAAGTTTTGAAAGCTTAGCCTTGGAAATGTGGATTTCCTCCAAAAAACAGTCTGATTGTCATACAGTAAATGCTTACTAATGAGAGAGAATAATCCCTCAAGGATTTCATTCTGAGTTATCGACATAGAATTATGAGTGTCACACACACATTCTTAGTTTGTTAGTCATTCCCCTAACTTCAAGATGAATCAGAAATTCTATGCTAGTTTAGACATCTAGTCTTTATACACATCTTCATTCAGAAAACAGAAGGCATTCAGTCTTACTCTGAAATGAAGACTAATGTGATCTCTGGTTTTGTGCATAACTAAATATTTATAAAGTCAATTTTGAATATTAGGAAATGTCTCAATTTAGGTTTTGCAATAGACCTCGGTGTATATATATGCATTAAACTAAAATCATGTTACTAATTCTTACAAACTTATATAGTATCATATCCTAATGAGGTCATTGGGCAGGAGCATTCAGGAGTATGACACGAGTCATGAGATGACTTTAACTGGAGATTTGAAAGTATTGCCTTATTGATGTGAAATTTTACTACCATGAGCATAGAAAGAGAGACAAAGAAAAAGATCACTTTACTCCAAACTTGGACAAGGTAAGTCTTTCAAAAAACTAATTGAAGGAGGGAGCTGACAGTATAGAAAATAGTATATTATATAGATGTACAAACTGACACACTGTTATATTTTTTATTTATTCATAACCAGCAATTGTTTATACTGATTTTAAAAATCATGATGAAGTAAGGTTTATATACTCCAGTCAAACAATTAATGTACATGAAAGGCAGAGAAAGAGGAAGCTTAGACATTTTTCTTCTACAGTTGACGAATATTTAAAATTTCATTGAAGTGGAGCATCATAAAATTATTAATGATCTTAAGGAGTTAATGACCGAAAAACTGTTATTTGCACACACACTAACCCACAATAACCTTCTAACACTGAACTACTGAGAGAACTCTTTGACATAAATTGTAACTAATCATTACTGTTTCACAGTATTTAGTGTTGAAGAGGACAGTACATATTTGGAAAATGTCAGCTGGAGGATTTGTAGTATTCTCTAATAAAGCAGCTTCAACAGTTACTGTATTACTTCCTAGTCAAGTTATTATGTCAAATTATGGCAAAAAAGTTACATAACTAATCAGTGAACATAATACTGACCTACAAAAACTGTATTAAGTATAAGATATATTAGATAAAACCTATGTTAAATATAAGGCCAACATCTCAACATTTTAAAAAAATGTAAGCTGAAAAAAAATAAATGTTGATTTTATAACAGAAAAGTCCCTATGTTATTTGTCAAGGAAACATATTAAAGACTAAATATAGAAGTTATATGAAATATAATAGATTAATCCTCCAATGACAGTAATAAAAATGTAAATAAATAGATTCTAAGTGCACTCAAAATAAGGCTGTGTTCTCAAAATACAACTGAATGTTTAGAGGCACCAGTGTGCTTAAATATAATTTAATAAGTGCCAACACTAGACTGAAAAGAGAAGAAAATCAAATGTGTCATACAATCATAGAATCATCAAGGTTGGAAAAGATTTTCAGGATCATCTAGTCAAACCATCTACCTACCACCAATATGTCTCCACTAGACCATTTTCCTCAGTAAACCATCTAAATGGCTCCTGAACACCTCCAGGGATAGTGACTCATCCATCTTTCTGGGCAGCCTGTTCCAGTGCCTGACCACTCTTTCAGATACTATTTTTTTTCCTTATATCCAGTCTGAACTTAGGGATCCAACTATGAATATAATACTTTTTACAAGGGAAATATCTTTGTGAATGAAAGCTATGGAAAGCTGCTCATTACATGGACAGGTCTTTTTTTGTTTTATTTTTGGCTTTGTACCTAACAAAGAGGTAGATAGAATGAATTATCTACAAGAGGAAAAAACAAAAACGCTCTCCAGTGAAATTATATATTTTCTATTTAAGTGGAAATACTTAAGGTATGTACTATTACTTCTCTTTCACCAGATCCTTTCTGAGATATTAGAAGAAGGTTTTTTACTACTGAGCTATCAAGATGGTCAGCTGTCTGTAGAAAAAGTAAAAACAATGATCCAACTAAGGCAAGTACAGTGAATTCAGTAACATTTTAACTACTTTGATCACATTGTGAATGCAGTACAACTGACAGAATATTGTGCAGTTGAACATTGTTTCATTTCAAAGACAATTCAAAAAATAAATTTAAAAGGATGTTCACATACATAAGAACACGTATCCATTAATCAATATATACATATATATTTATACAGAGAACTTACATTGATATGGCATTTGAGCAAGGGAGGCTCTCAATGAGATAAACTATCTTCATAGTTTCCATGTATATACTTCTGATGCTCATGCTCTGTGTGAGCATAAATACTTGTTTTTATACACACATGCACGTGTGCATGTCAGAAGACTATCTGTATGTATAGATTTCTAAAGAAGGAAACATGTTTGTATGTGCTTGCACATGTATTTCAATATATCCACTGGTATAAAAATATATGTTATATTGATAATATCCTACATATATCTTAAGAAGACATTTTTTTTAAGCAAATGATCTATAAGTGTTTGAGCAATCTTAGTCTTTCACTCTGAATTATGCAAAACAACAAATATTCTATTTGTGACCTGAAGATATATTGATAGTTTCACAGAAGGAGACCGGGAATATCCCATAATAATTTTCTACTTATTAGAATTTGGAATATTTTTAATGCTTGTGTTACTATTAAATAATAAATAAATAAATAAATAAATAAATAAATAAATAAATAAATATGCTTGAAGAAAGGGCTGTTGAAACCCTGTATTGCTGCTGATATTCCTAGGAGGTGTTATTATGGCAGATATTAAAAACATCTAGTGAAGTACAAAACAGGTAATGAGCTTAGAAAAAAATCTTGGCAGAAAATTTGACTGGATCTACTAGTACTGAAAATCTTGTTGAAAATACCTACTTTGTCTGTGCTGAATTTCAAGAATCAAAATGAATATCAAAAGTACTGATTGAATGTCTTCTTAACTAAAGACTGTAAAATCCACTCTATTTCACTATGCTTCTACTATTTAGCTTTCTGCCCTGGATGAATCTTTCTGATGATTTTCTATTCAATATATTGTCAAAGTATTGAACTTTGGCTAAACATTCAAAAACAATTATAAAAACGAACGAGCAAAAAGGTTTCCACAAATAATCTGACAATTACATCATTTGACAGATCACTAGATGATTTGTCGCTAAAAATATTTGGAGGTTGACAAGGTCATAAAACATTCTGAGGTTAGGAGTCTGTGAAATGACTTTCTCTCCAGAATTGGAGCTTTGACTTCAAGATTCAGATCAAGTCATATATGGACATGATATTCTTGTCCCACTGTAGCAGCTGGACAAGATTGAACTTTATCATCTCTAGTTCTGTTCTCACAGATCTTCTCTACTGATCACTCGTTCCATCTTGGGCACAGCTTCCTCATACAGCTCATTTATCCAAGCATTTTCACTGATGTTCTGCAGCTCAGAATGGAGTATGAAGATGACATGGATAGTTGGATGCCTATAGCATCACTTTGTTTTGTGCATGACATGCCATTATAGAAGGAAAGAACTTAAAAGCAGGCATAATGGAAAACAATTACAAATATTTACAGGCAAAATGTAATAAATTATAAATTAATCTCTTAAATATCCTATTAAACTGCAATTAGTATTTTTACTTGTATTTTCTTATATTGATTCATCCTGTTCCCGAGTCTCATTTAACTTTTTTTGTTTGTTTGTTTGTTTGTTTTATTTGTTTTCCTTTTGGAGTCTCACTAATCATTTAAGTAACACAAAGTTGTCTAAGTACATAAAACTCTCCAAGATGACCTTACCTTTTTACATAGCATATTGACATGATTTAGGAAAAAAACAATCCTGTTTACAACAATCAAAGTAGTTGAAGGCTGTTGTGGTTAAAATATATTTGACAGATTTAGTTCAACTGTATTAAGAACAGACTGTTTAGAGTAAATTAGGAACATTTCTTAATTAACTTCAAAATAAAGCTATAATTTTGTTAAATAAATATACAATCATGTCAAAAAAAAGGGCTGTGAAATGACTTTATATTTTGATTTGTTACCATTACATATTGTGTTTGTTGTTTTTTTTCCTAGGAATGACACCTTTTGAAATATTTATAACCTGTGGATAACCCATATCTCTTAACTAGAGTCAACATGAAAAAAATATTGTATTTTATTGAAATCAGGCTATATTTTAAGAAGCGTTTTTAGGATTCACATAGAACTTGTTAAACTGATTAAACTTTGTTTCCGTATTTTATTATTATTATTATTATTATTATTATTATTATTATTATTATTATTATTTCTTTTTAATATAAGCAGATTAACATACAGGAGCCACTTAACAGCCTCTCTGGTTTAACTGTTAAACATTTAACAGATTTTATTTATCAATGGTCTATCTGTGTGCCCCCGGTGGCGCACGGTGTTAGAACCGCCGCTTGCAACACTGGAGGCCCGGGTTTGAATCCCCCCTGTGGCGCAAGTGGATAACTGCCGCTCTGCTGCACTAGAGGGCTCGAATCCCGGGAGTTGGACTCGATGATCTCTAAGGTCCCTTCCAACTCGCACGATACTATGATACTATGATATGATGATATTTACATTCCAGATAGAAATCCTGCTTTAAGGATTTTACAGTTGATTACATTCTACTTTTTCTGTAGGAGGAAACTGAACTTTTTTTTTAATGTAAAATGTTCTCTTTTCTACAGTAATTTCGTAGAATTGAAATACAGCTAAGTATGACTATTTGGGTATAGTTTTTTATTTTCTATGTTATATGGATTACATGTTTTCTTTATATAATTGTTTGAAATTAAAATCTTTAAAATAGATAAATACATTATAACAGATGAACCTGGGTAGTCCAGAAGAGCTAGGAAGCAGAAAAGCTTATGGCAATACAACCCTTTAATCAAGAGCACTCAAGTAGAGTATTTTGAATTATAACAGCTTTCACAATAATATTGCACTTAGAACACCACAAAACACTTGTCTGATTCTGCTCATTGAATTTTATTATTTGTCTTACTTGTACTAAAAATAGTTTTCTACAGATTAGTGTTTCCTATATATGTATATATATATGTTATATATTATATATTGCTATAATTATATAATACATATATAAAGGAACATAAAAAGGTCCTCGGTTGCTGGTGCTATTTTCTCATGAACAAATAGAAATAAGCTTCTAATACGTTACAGTGGAAGTGAAGAACAAAGCTTGACAAGTTGTAACTGCTATAGAACCACCCAAAGTAAGACTAACGTAACTCTAAAGTAGAAGACTGAATAATAACCAGCTATTTCTTAAAACACTTTCTGCCTCATAAGATATTGTTACAGGCAACATAGCATGTTGTTCTATATTTTTCATTTGAGTTGTGGTAATGATTTTGCCCCATATATTTTCTATCTATGTGGAAAAATCCTCTGGAATGGTCCTTAAGGACTATTAACTGCATACCACTAGGTTAGGTTTATTACTAAATCTGTTGTCGTTGTTACTACTATTTTTTTAGTACTCCATAACTGTTTACTGCTGTGGTGTTACTTTTTCCACATATGGTATCAGGCAGGAAATCTAGATTTTCCATTTTTGCACATTATGGTTTCCAAAATAAGACAGCTACAGAAAACAACCATTCAGAAACATATTAATGATAAATCTCTGTGTGAATTAACAATGTCCTTAAAAATGTATATACATATAGAAAATTAAACACTAAATAAGCAGCTTATTAAAGACAGTAATTATGACATAAACATTTCAATTGCAAGTATTGTTTCTATCATTCATTCAGAGTGGTGCAGTGACAATGGATAACTCTTTATGCTTAAGTTTTGGAATTTGGCTTAATAGTCAAAAAATATATAATTCTGCCAATCATCTAGTCAAAAGACTAGATACATTCATTACAGAAGTTATAAAATAATTAATCCGTTTGTTCGGAAACTGTATTTGAAATCTTAAGGTGAAATTGTATTTCAGTTCACTGGAAGCTTTTTTGCTCTTATGTTTATGCCACTGACTGCTGTTTAGATCATTTCAGCTTTAAACTAGGCTGGATCAATATGAAATACATAAAATGGCTCTACATTACATGTGTTCATAATAAATAAGCTTATTCCTTTAGAATAATAAATTGAAAACCAAGGATGAATATTTTAAAACACTGTAAGATATCAGTGACTGATTATCAGTCTGAAAGTCAAATTAGTAGGAACAGTCTCTGTACGATTCAGTTCTGTTCAATTTGTCACAAACCTGTACCAAAGTTCATAAAGTGACTTTTCTAAGATTGCATTAATTTTTATCTCTTACTGATTATTAGATTTTAGTAGTGAATGTTTCCAACAGTTCATTCTAAAAATCATAGATTTTATGCTCAAGAAAATTAATATCACCTTAGGGAAAATGAAAGAATCAGCTCCAAATTGGCCTGAAAGATAAAAATTTTACCACTTATTGAACTTTTGAGGGAAATGGTTTAAGACCTTAGACTGCTTGTGCAATTCCAGAGAAATTAGGTTAGCATCTACGTTATTGCATTCATATCACATTCCCACTTTAATGTGAGGAAGTCTTCTGGGTTGTGCAAATTACAAACCTTGGATATGACTATCAGTGAAGTGGTTTTAAAAAGAAGTGACAGTCTTAGATGATTAAGTGACATCTTTAAATGTCTGAATTTTAATTAGAACAATTTGGCTGAACTAACATTAGCAGTCCCATGATTCCACTAACAGAACAACAAGACTGATGATAAATTTGGATCTGTATTTAAGAATGCCTAGTTTTATGTTGAGTAGAAAACTGTACCCACCCAAACTAGCATGGATAAAATTTTGACTTTCTAATAAGAATGAGATAAGATGATGTAGTCTAATTAATTGATTCATTATCTTTTGAAAAATGTAACATCCTATTGGTTGATACTGATAGGAAAAGGCGGAATGTTTTTAAACTAAGACAGGGGAGAGATTTAGGTTGGATATTAGGAAGAAGTGTTTCACTCAGAGGTTGGTGAAGAACTGGAACAGGTTGCCCAGAGAGGTTGTGGAGGTCCCATCCCTGGATGCATTCAGGGCAAGGCTGGATGTGGCTCTAGGCAGCCTGGTCTAGTGGTAGGTGACCCTGTTCATGGCAGGGGGTTTGAAACGAGATGATCTTTGAGATCCTTTTCAACCCAGGCCATTTTATTATTCTATGACTATGCTATGCACATATCCTTTTAAAACAAATGCTCTGTCAACTAAACATCATCTTTCCTTTTTATTTATAATTTTTAACATATCAACCTGGGGAACCCTATTATAAAGAATGAAAAACAAACAGAAGGGATTGGTGAATATTGTGTTTTATCTTTCATGTGGTCTTTCTAGATTGTTATTTTGGTCTGTCAGAGACTACCCTGTTAAATCAACAAAACAGAGATACTAAAAAAAACAGTCATTTATCATAAATAATAAAATGCATTGTCCTAGTTTGCAGAGTACTGATAGACCTTCCTTTGCATTTTTTGATTAGAAATATTCAGAAATTTCTGTGAGGATGACTCATTGTTAGAGAATGTTAAGTCTGCTTGGGAAAAAAAAAATGAATACAATGGAGCAGTAGATTAAAAAAAAGTATTTTAGATGTTGTGAAATCACGTTTCAGTTTTCTACGCTATATATGAAAGATAAGTAGAAAAATGCTGGTATTTTTCAGTAAATGAGTGAAATGGTTGGTAGTTGTATCGTATATAATAAGTTTCTTATATTTTAGATAAAAAAGCCTACAATCCAGAAAATCACTTTTATATCTGAAAATTGACCGAGTTGCTACACTTTGTACAATTGAATTTTAATCTCTCTCTCTTTTTGTTGTTGTTGTTGTTGTTGTGAGAATTTACACGTATGTATTTTACCTCCAACTGAACCCTAAAGTTCTGCTTAAAAGAGTGCTGGAGACTCACAGCTGGGCTGCTGATACATTCCTGCTCACTTTCTGTTGTGTTGGATTGAAAAAACTGTCTGGAGTAAATGGAAAATGAGAACTGACACTAAGTTTTACCTGTCTGCAAGGAAAAATAATTTTAAACGAATAAAGAGGTCAGTGGAAAATTATTAATTTTATGCTCCAGTTACTTTTATTATTCAAATATAGTACCAGTGGCACTGCAATCATATATGAAGGGGAAAAAAAGAGTGTATATTCATTTTTCTTCCAAGGCCTTTTGACTTTCTTTTTAACCTCGGTCTTTGTTTTAAATATAAATTAAAATTCAGTTCTCTTGTTATCCACAGTTTAGTTTCTTTCACTCATGCAATACTATGTGTGGTGCTTTTCACTTCAAGGCTTAGATAGGCACTTCAGAAACTTACATTTATTATCACTCATTGTCCACACGTGCATTGCATACTTAAGCACAAAATGTTTAATAGACAGATTCTAAAATAAAATGGGTCATGGAAAAGAAAGAGAGAACCACCACACCCAGAGCAAATTTGTGGGTGGGGAATCTGAGAAGAAATAAGATTTGTGCTGTGTCAACAGGCACCCATCCAAGGGTCAGTACTAAAAGGACTTACCCTGCTGCCATCACTGCTCCATAGCACATCCAAGCAAAAGGGAGAACATACTTGGGGAAAGGTAGCGTGGGAAGAGGAGATCCATTGACACTGACATACAGTGAGGCAGGGCTAACTCTAGTCTGCAAACTAAAAAGAACGACCCTTAGGCTAGGAAAGAAATAGGATAGTGATACTGATTTTAGATGAACCAAGTTAAGCAGAAGACATTGTAACAGTATTGCTCTCTACTCACAATCTTTCTTACTTCAGAGAAGATTTGGTGCACTACCAAAGGAGTCAATTTAACAGCACTGCAGTTATATGTGAAAAATATCTAGCTGAAAGTTGAAGTACACTGGAATTTTAAGAATGTGTCTTTTAACACAGGATTTAAGCTTGCTTTTTAAAAGCTATTAAGTGCTTTGCCCTATAAGATAACTTTTTTTAAGTCTTCACTTGCACACAGATATCTTGGGACATAATTCCAATGTTTCTTGGGCTGCTTTATGTCCCTACCTGCTGACCCAGTTTCGTAGTCTTGTAATTTAGAGAGCTGTTATGTAAGACCGTGTTTTCAATTAAGTGGAAAATGCAATACCACTTGTATTTCTTTAGCTTTAAGTTTGGAAATGTGTATTAGTAGTTGCTTTGAATTGATTTTTCCTTATCATATAAGAGGATTTGGCCTTCCATTTGTGAGAAAGTGCTCCTACAAAAAAAAAAAAAAAAAAAAAAAGTTTTTAGCTAGATACAAAGCATTACAGTATTTCAGTTCAGCTTCCTGCTTCCTGATTGTTTTCTTTAGGATAGCCAGCACATGCATTGCTGTAACAATCAGCTACTGGTTTCAAACAGGTAGCAAAGCAGCTCAGTATGCTTAGCAGCTATCTTAAGCAGGCAATTGCAGATACAATTCAGCAGAAAAAGTAAATAAAGATAAAAATCAGTTACAATACCTGTCTGCTCGGGAAAGTTCAGTCTCAGTGGTTTCATTGCCAGAAAATATTCTGTAAAGTTTAAAAAGTGCACTCATTTATTCTGTATTGCATGTTGCTCACTATTGCCTTCATGTCCAATTGATAGGATCAGATTTGTGAAGAACGTGCATTTATTACTTTTTTTGCTATGGACGTTGTATTACTTTTCTGCTTTTTCAAGAAAAAGAAAAAGAAAAAGAAGTAGAAAAAGAAAAAGAAAAAGAAAAAGAAAAAGAAAAAGAAAAAGAAAAAGAAAAAGAAAAAGAAAAAGAAAAAGAAGTAGAAAAAGAAAAAGAAAAAGAAAAAGAAAAAGAAAAAGAAAAAGAAAAAGAAAAAGAAAAAGAAAAAGAAAAAGAAAAAAGAAAAAGAAAAAAGAAAAAGAAAGAAAAAGAAAAAGAAAAAAAAAAGAAAAAGAAAAAGAAAAAAAGAAAAAGAAAAGAAAAAGAAAAAGAAAAAGAAAAAAAAAAAAAAAGAGAGAGAAAAGGAATAAGAAGCCCTATCCAAAATATGAGGAAGACATTAATTTTAAGACTAAATTGATAAATCAGTTTGAATTGGTGTATACTAATGTAGTCTTTGCCTACAGGAAATTGTTATTCTTTTGAAATCTATCAGAGCAGATAAACTGTAATTTAAACAAAAACACATAAGTAAGTGTGTTGCATAGACAACTGTTTTTTTCAATAGCATAACAAAAAATAGCATATTTATATATGTTATTATATATATGTACATATATACATTATACATATGTTATTTAGCATAACAAAAATTTACTGAAATATAAGCAGTTTATCCGATGGGTTTTCCTATCAGCTATGAAAAATTGGTGTAGTTTCATTACATGAGCCAAAATAAGAAAAACTGTTTTGCTAGAATTTCTCTATCACTGCATACAGAGAGTACATTTGGCTTATTTTCTGCATAATATGTTCTGCATAATATGTTCTGCATAACTTTTGGCCAACACCAAGTGAAGTCCCTCAATGTATGTATTTGATTTCCCTGTCATATTGAAATAAATATGTTTATTAGTTTTAATATCTCTGTGTTTCTTTAAATCTGTCATGTCAGTTTCAATATACAGTTGGTTGTAGATAACACAGCTGTGACTCAGCACATCACTTCTTACCTTTCCAAGCATGAAAAGTTCAAGTAACAAGACTTGCAAAATGAAATATTGTCTGACAGGAACCTGTCTTCTAGACTGCAGAATCCTGTTATAAAGCCACCTTGACAAAAAATGTATCACTCTTAGGACCCTTAGTGGAGTGATGTATCTTTACAATCAGACATTGTTCAGTTCATCAGAAATGTCTCCCTGCCACCACATCTTATGTCTGAAAGAGTCTTCAAAAAAGCATATTATATTCAAATCTAATATACACATACATAAACATTTGTAATTAAGATATTAGTATTGCTAAATTTCTAGGGATTTTTTTCGGTACCTATATTAATCTAATGACTTAAAATGACTAGTTCAGAATGGTTGGTGTCACTGCTAACGGGAAGTGCAAAAAAACTATTTTAAGGGAAAAAAAGGATTGATTTATATTTTGATGAGTGACTACCCTCAAGTTAGAAAGAAGATCTCTCTAGTTTGCAGCCATTGGTTCTGTCTTTTGAAATCAGCTCTGTCTTTTGAAATCAGCTTTACAAGATTACTCAATGGACATAGTTATAAACGAGGAGACTATAGTTTACTATTTATTTATTTATTTATTTATTTATTTATTTATTTATTTTTGCTCATACAGATTGGAATTTGACAATGACAATTGCTTTGAGATGCTTCAGATTGTTTTGAAGAAACTATTCACTCTTCGACTTACTGCATATTGTTTACTGAAGAATACATATAGCTGTTCAGAGGAACTGATTCTAACTGTATTCATAGCAATGATTTGAAGACCAAAATTCTTTCACTTTCACAAAAACACTTACCCAAGCATGATGATAGAAGTGAAGATTCAGTTCCTGCCTCTTCAGTCTTTCAGGCTTTTAGGACATGTAGATATACAGCCATACAGTATAGACGTAAAATAAATAAATAAATAAATAAATAAATGGGGGGAAAAAAAAAAAAAAAAAAAAAAAAAGAATTAAAAAAGGATAAGAAACACCAGCTTTTAAGAATAAATCTACTGAAAATAAGAAGAATAATATTTTCTATTTTTAGAGGATGTTACAGTACATTGTAGTTCTCTTTGAGCTAAAAAATGACTTGTCAGAGTAGTCATCTTAAATATTTACTTTACAATATTTTTGATGTTAGATTTTTTGGAAGTCTGTGATGCTTTATCTGATGATAATTAAGCTCATCAGTTTCACTGAAGAATTAGGCAAAAAGCAAAGTGACGACAACTGCTATATTTTGTTGCTAGGTATAATGGCATTCAGATGTTTCTTTGCTACATTCAAAATTTTAATTAAGAATTGATCTTTCCATTAGACATTTTCACAAAGGATGTTTGCCTTTATTCTCAGAAGCCTAGTGAAGATATCTGTTGTTAGAAAAGAGACAAAGTCTTACAGAAATTTCTTCCTCATATCTGGTCAATGAAAAAAGACTGAGAATTCTGTGATATATTTATGAATCTGTATATATCGATTTAATACTAAGCATGATTTATCACCAAGCTCTTCATTTCAGTCTATTTTTGCAGCAGAAAAGATGGAGAAAAAGCTGTCAGACACTCCATCAGACATCTGTGTGGGACATGACCACTGAAAGCACAAGCAATCTCAGACAAGAAATAGACATCCATTTTATCTCTGGTTCAGATGACTTTATTCCTGAATTGAAGAATTGTTGAGGTTGGACAGGATCTCCAAAGAGAGAGAACCCCCAAACTCTCTAGGCAACTTGTAGCAGTAGTCTGCTAACTGTGCAGTAGGGAATTATTTCCTTACGTTTAAATAGAGCCTCCTGTGTTCCACTCTGTGCTCTTTGCCTCTTGTTTTATCACTGGGTGCCACTGGAATGAGCCTGGTCCAGTCCTTCCTGTACCTTCCTTTAAGGTATTTATATAAATTGATAATTATCCCCTGCGCCTCCTGCAAGCTAAACAGTCTTGGCTCTTTCAGCCTTTCCTCACAGAAGAAATGCTTCAGTTCCTTAACTAAATTATTGAGACTTCATTGTACTTTCCAGCATGACAATGTCTTTCTTTTACTGGGGAAATCAGAATTAGATATGATACTCCAAACATGGCCTCAATGGTACTGAAATGATGGGAAGGATCACTTACCTCAATCTTCAGTATTCTATCTAATACAGCCAGGATCTTACTGACCTTCTTTGCCACGAGGGCAAACTGCTGATTCATTATCAACTTGGTGTTCTCCAGTACACACACAGTCCCTCTCTGTATAATGTTTGTCTAATTTGGGTCAATGCAGTTGCAGTTGAGTCTGGATCACTTAAAAATATATGCTTCCTTCAAAAAAACAATCAACTCCCATTTAAATTGAAATATTTATAGCAAGCTTTCTATTCTTTCCCTCCTGTGACAGCCAAAAGAGTAAACAGAAGGCAAGGTAACTGAACACTTTGGCCCATTCAATGTAAAGTGGGATGTTTTAAATTAAATCAACAACATAGCAGTTTAAAATAAACGGCCAGTCTTTACCCTGGGACTGCTAAGTCCCCATCAGACCTTTCTGTCCTGTACTAGTACTGGGAACTGCAGACTTCAACAGAGTTGAAAGCTAAGATTGTGAATCCCTCATCAGATCTTGTCTGTCCTGATCTTCGATTAGTTTAAGTAGCTAGTGACAGAATAATTACATCTCTACCTCACCTGCTTAAAGTCCAAGGCCTCAGAATCCAATACTGCTATCTTCAGATGTGTGTGTTTTTATTATGACATATCTTTGTCAACCTAGAATCTTTCTATAGGGTTTCACAAAAAGGAGAATTTTAGCTGGTGTCCCATTTGAGAGGCATCCACTCCTTTCATTTAACCAGGAATAGTAGATAATTAGGTAACACAGTCACCACTAGAGAGAGCTCTGATACTAGAATTATCAAGCCCTACCTAAGTTCCTATCACAGTGTTCAGGGGTAGTTTCTTGAATGGATGGAGTATCAAAGAGGAAAGAGCAGTTCAGAAACTGCATTGTGTAAAGGAGGATGTTAGACAGTGTTTCTAGAACAGGATTGGTCTAGAGAAAGAAGAGAGTACTTTTCTAGTTTGGACTCTTTCCACTTCAATTCAGCTCTACTTGTGTATGGGAATTTGGTAATCATAGCCTTAACCTCTGATTAATCAGCTGAGGCAAGTGCTGGGTCAGCTGCAGGAGCACAGGTGAAAGTAATTTAGCTGTGCTCCTGGAAGGGGTGGAGCTTGACTCCACCTCTAGACCTCATTTAAGGGCTGACCAACACTAGAGTAGTATCTCTTGGAGGTTGCTCCCTGGTGGAGATTGCCTCAGTATTTCCCAGCAAAGGCATCTATATTGGTGAGTTTTTTTCCTATACATGACCTTTTGAATATCTGTTACCATCTTTGTATTATACCACCTTCTAACTTATTAAAGTAAACATATTTAAAATACTAACCTTCCAATACTATTTGTGTGTTTTTATCATAGTGCAATGTACTTTTACTGAATTGGAGGTATGAATCATGTAAAGACAGACTAGCTAAGCTTGAATAAGTAAGACCAGGTAGACAAGTCTATTGTTTTCATAAATACTGCAGGAAAGGTACAACAATGGCAACTTCATGGATATATTTGAATCGTCATTCTTTCTTGGTGCTCCACAATACAGGGGTAGGGCAAATATGTAATTTGTGCAAACTACATGAGCAAAATAGGGATCAAATAGGCTGTACCAAAGAAGGTGGAAAAGAAGCCAGTATCCAAAGCCTGTATTTCAAAGCCATGTTCAGTCTCCATTAATTCTGTGTGCTTCTGAAGAAAGCAAATACCCAGCACGGGGTAAATCTTCCTGCAGTTAAGAAGAGTAACTAATTTTGGAATGTTTTGAAAAATACCCTCGACTTTCTTCACAAACTTCCTTTTGTGAGAAACTAAGAACAGATGCTGTCCATCTATTTCCAGAGTAAAGGAACTGTTGCCTTAGATTATTTCTAGGATAGCTAGATGTTCTTTCTTTCTCACCTGTTGCAGTCATCTCTTTCAGCCCCAGTCAAGTGTAATATCTATTACATGAACTGTAATCTCTGTACAAAAAATTTAGAAAACAAAGATCTGAGTACTTCTGTTTTCTTCTCTAAGGGAAGTGATAAGTGAGTAGGGATTGAATATACCTTTATATATACACACACACACACATATATATATATGGTTGAAAATTTGATACTGCTGTATATGATTATGCAAAGATATCCTGTAACTTCAGATGCCAACAGATCTCAATAAGAAAACATTAATTAAATTACCAGAACTTGTTCCCTAGAGCAAGTCCACAAAATACATCAGCATCTTTATTGATAAGACCAGTGGTGAATGTTACAAATGTTTATCTTGATTCTTGCCGGAAAATGTAAGCTAGTTTTGGATTTTAAATGTCATTGACATATAAATGACTGGCAGAGTTTAGGATAATGTAAAGGTACCAACAGATTTCACAACACTATATATTTTTCAAATGTTTACGGACAACAAAATTTTAACCTGACTATTTGTATTGGGATACTTTGGCAATGGAACACACTACACAGCTTAAGCCATAATTACCAAAATAAAAATAGAAGTTACAAAAGTACCAGATACAAAGACGATATGGATGTAATTTTAAAAATCTTTTAATTAAAGAAAGAAAAAGAAAAAAATCAGAAACAAAAAAAAAAAAATGGCGAGGGGTAGACACGTTACAAAAATAATTTAAGGTCTGCAATTGTTTTTGATGCTAAGTGATTTAAAAAAATAGAATAATTTTAAAGGAGAAAGAGGACAAATAAAATTCAAAAGAATCAGAGGCATTTTTATTTCTGTAGTAACTGATTAGAAACTCACAAAATACTCTAGGTAAAACAAGGTAGAGATGGTTCCAGTAGTCAGGATCTAGTGACACTATGTAATACTTACAGAGGAAACCAAAGTTAACTCTGAAAGACTAGTAACAGTTTAATATACATTTGATGAAACAATGAGGTGGTCTTCACCATTCTGAAGAAAATAATGTTAGTAATTACGTTTAAAAGCATTAAAAAATGAACAGAAAAACAAACCACAAACATATATATGTATTTATTTATTAAAAAAGCAGTCAGTCTAATTTTAGAATACATCAGAAGAGAAGAAATTATTAATCAGTACATCTACAAGCACTTGGAAAATGCTGGATGATAAGAAACAGCACTCCACCTCTCTCTGCCTCACATAGCTAATAAAAGGAAGGCAATGGATGCCACAGATCTTGACTATAAGATATCTTTTGATCTTCAAGACCTTGTACAAAAGCTGGATCAATGAAACCATCATCAGGTAAGTGCACAAATAGCTAGTAGTAGAATTAGGCCCAGTTTTCAAATAACTCAGAAAGATTGCTTTGAAAGAAAAGGAAAAAACAGTGCAAAAAGTATCAGCAGCATATTTACATTAGCCTTTCAGCCTCAAATACCCCCTTATTTTATCCACTAGTATATAAGGAACTTGAAATAAATATATATATATATACTTTAATCTGAAAAGTAGAACACAAAATGTGTGTAGGGATAGTAGAGAGAGATGACATATGATGATTTTTTCAGTTGATCTAAGGCTGGTACAAAGTGGACGGAGGATCAAGCAGCAGATAGGAGGGGTGGAGGTGTTAGACACTGCTTGAAGCTGATTTGAGTGTAGTGGCAGTGATTGTTTAGTCAGTGTTCTCCTCATATGTTCTTCTAAACATTTCAGTAGTGCTTGCCCTTAGAAATAACTGTACAGCACAGAGGAAGAAAAATGTGTAGTGTCCTGGAAATTACCAATGAAAGCAGCATGTTTTAAAAATTAACATCGTATCTACTTAAAAAGTACCAGTTTAACAGCTGTAACCATTACCTTTTTATGGCGTATTTTACAACCAGGTCCTTAAAATACTCATGGGTTTCTCTTTAGTAAAAATGCAAAACAAAACTGAGAATTGAATGAGCTTATTTGAAGTCAATAATACTATGCTGATTTACCCCAGTTGAACATCTGTCCCATGACTGTACACATAGAAATATAACACTACTCAGTAAAATAAAGCATATAAAACAACTAAGCTACTCTGAGCAAGAAGATAATGTCTCTAAATAGATTTTAGTATAGTCTGGTGAATTTATTTAAAGAAAACAAAGGGAAAATAAAAATTACATTGTGATAGAAAAAAATTCCCTTCAAGGGAAGTTTAGAAGGAGACACACTGAGATAAGGATTACCAGAAGGACATGTGTTGTAGCAATTTAAATCTCTCACAGCATCAGTGAAGTTATGTCTGAAAAGGATTGTTAAATAGCAAAAGTTTACATTCATATACTAAAAAGCAGCTGTCAGTTTCCTGAAGGGATCAAACATAGAGTAGATGCGTCCTATACCCATGAGAATATTTGGAGAAGGCTTGTGAAAAAGGGGGGAGGAAAAGGCAAGTTCTGAACCTCGCAGTGAGCAAGGAAATCAAATCCATTTAATGGCTTTCAGGGGAAGAGCAATGTCAGTATGCAAATCTAAGGGTGGACTAGGGGAGTTCTGCTTGAAAGAAAACTCTTGGTGATATTAATGGTCAAGTTATGTCCATATTCTAGAGACAAAAAGGAGGATAAGTTGTTTCCTTAATTGAGTGAATGAGGAAGAAACTTCTGACGATTTGAACATTTGTGGAATAAATTGTAAGGATGAAAATCTTAATTGTAGGTGAAAAGGTATGTTTGGATAATACTGTGTAAATACATATACATTTGCTTAACTTTAGCATTTCTGTGTACATCTGAAAAATCTTATTGTTAAGTCTTTCAGTTTAAAGGAAATTACTGTCCTTTCCAGCGTAACAACTATGATATCCTAAAGTGTTTCATCTACATATCTTCATGTATACTCAATTGTCCTTCATCTAAACAGAGATGGGATCATAGGTCTGTTATAAAAATAAGCATACAAACAACAGCAAATTACTATGACAGTGGGCATCACAAATCAATTGTGTATTTCCTTGATTTTGAGTGTCCCATACACACATACTTAACAGAATGATAATGTAAGCTTTTCATATTTAAATAGCAACAATTTCTTGCTAAAACCAAAAATTTATCAAAAAATAAAAAATTAAACTTCACAGATGACAAAATAAGAAAATATATTGCATTTAATGGGCATTACCTTACCTAACCCCAAGAGATAAGAAGGCATGGCTTTTTAATGTTATAGTACATCAAGTGCTAAATATTTGGGATTGCCCCATAGCAAAAATAGATATGAAAGATGGAAGTATGTGAAGTATCAGAAGTCATTAGATTTGGAACTAAGAATAATGATGTAGCACAAGGGAAGATACAACAATAGCATCTGTTAGTAGGAAAGAGGGTCTGACAAGAGGTTAACAGCCAATATCCATCTACTTCTGAGAGCAGATGATGGTACTGTCAAAACCCATCTATCATGAAAGCAATGAATGCAAACAGACATTTACTAACGGCAGCGTACAACCAGTGGTGGTAGAAGACACTCAAGTTTGAGAGATCTTGGCCAACAGAAAATGTAATAGCTATTGATCTGGTATAAACAGTGGTCAAATTCAGTAGAAAATCCAGATATGTAGGAAAAAAAAAAATAATAATAAATAAAAGCTATGGGAATTCCCCAGAAATTACAGAATACCTGAAAACTACACTAGTACAATCACATCTTATTCTGCAAGAAATACTTAAAGATGTGGACAGAAAATATAATATTTAATCTTCATGTAATTTATTTAGGACATAACATGAAATTAAGCTCTTTAATATTTTCTCTCTGAGTCCTTCTGGATTTTTTTTTTTTTTTTTTTTTTTTTTTTTTTTTTTTTTTTAAATCCACAAAGAAAGCATACCTTGTAGAGATATTTTTCTTTCACGAATTATTTTCAGGGAGAAGAGTCTGGTTTCTAACAAACTGAGAGTGGTTTTGCCAGCATTCACTTAATTTCAGAATTTTTTGAAAATATTATTGACAAATCTTAGTTATATGTAGGAAAAGAAAATGGTAAGGTACACTGAATATTTACTAAGTTTGAAAGCTTCCTTATGATCTACCTATTTTTTGAGCTCCTGTTACTATTAGACTGAGTATCTTCGGTGTATTTGTTCTCATAAGAGAATGGAGAAGTAAATATTGCATTAAAATTGTAGAGCATGATGAAACTTATCAATACCCAACTCAACAGACTGTTCTATCTACTTTAGTCACTTCTTTCTTCTTGTTTTCTAACCTGGGAAAAGTTCTATCACATACTTCTGTGTGTGTGTGTGTGTTTTTGGGGGAGGGGGTGAGGAAGGGGAAGAAGGGGCAAGAAAACCAGATAGAAAAGGGGAAGAGAATATTTATTCTTGAGGTTCAAGAATGCTTCTCCTTCAGCAGAAATGCCAGGAAGTTGTAAACATACATAAAACCTCAAGTACAGTCTCTTAATTAATTAAAAGTATTCCCTCTCTAACATATAGTTCTCTCAATTTAAAACTAGTAACATTTTGCCCTGATGGCAGATATCTGGATCCACCATTACAGCACACTATAATTCATTAGTTTTGAGACCCACAATACTCTTAATCAAAAGCATGGCAGAGGAGTGGACAGAAGTATAATGATGAGGAATTAACTGAAACATGGGAGCTAAATATACCAAAACCAAGAGAGTTTACTCAATTAGTAAGTCAGAATTACTGACTGAGGGAAGCATCAAAAAATGAATAGCTTATTATTGCCTACGGAAGTTGTATAAAAATGTCCAACTGGTAGAGAGATTAAAAATAAGATAAGATACTATCTTGAAGACATACTGTAACAAATTTTCCCCAAAACTGTACAGTTGTAGTCTCAATAAATGTCTTTTTTTTTTTTTTTTTTTTTTTTTCTGTTTATGTTAGATTTTGCACTCATTAAAACTCATTGAAACTACCTGTAACAAACTCCGAGTAGGGAAAAAAAAGACTATTTGTAAAAATTCTGCCAAATATAGTAGAATTCACAAGAAACCACATCAAAAATATACAATTATTGCTTGAATTTCTGCTGTGTGTGCAGAAATTATGTGGATTTGAGGTAAACAATGTTCTGGGCTATAAAAAGATTTGAGAGAACACAAAAGCAGTAGTATTGAAAGTCTGTCAAAATAAATACTGAAAGGCTTTTTTTTAAAAAAAAAATCCAATTTTGATTCATTTTTGAATAGTAATATTATTAAAATGGTTATCTAATTGATATTTGAAAGTATGTTTTTCTTCTTAAATGTACTTATATTTTACTGTGAGTTATATCAGGAGGTTGATAATATGATGTGTGATCTTTCACTGTTCAGCATCTGGATCAGTAGTATCTGAAAAGCCAGTCAGACCTAAATCACTGGACTGAGTTCTTGCACTGATAAGGGATAATAGAATCACCACACATTTTACTTACATGTTGATTGCTTTGAAACAGATTCAAAAAGAGAATCAATTTTGTGAATTCTACAGAGATTCCTAAATAGCCTCTTCCATCCGGAAGGCTCTTCGAAGGCTGTGCAGAAACCATATAAATGCAATTATATGGTTAGCTCATATGCCAAGCTTGCTTTAAAGTGTACGTAGAAGAGTTACTAATCTGAGAATCAGAACATACTATTTGTTGTACTCCGTTTTATAAAACTGTATTTCTAATAGACATAAATTGTGAATCCTCAAAACCAATATAAATTCCAGTGAAAATAGTCTAGTGTATTTGCTTATAATGGAAGATAAGTGAAATGGATCTGAATAAGTTATTCCTTTGTACATATAAAACACGTGGAGAAGTTTTGGAAACTTGAGGGACCTGAACATTAAGAGCTTTAGGCATACAGATATGTGATATTTTCAGTGCATATGTTATGACATATCCAGACTTTTAAAAGTCTTGTTACAAATTTAGTGCTGATATTCACAAAGTGGAGAAGATGAAAGACAAGATATGCTTTATTCCATAATAGAAACTGCTGTCAGGTCCGAACTTGTTGAGGAATTAATCAAGAGCACTGGTAGCACAATAAACCCATAAAGGAGATAATAAAACATGAGAAAAAATAAAATAAATACAGCCATGCTTGCCATTCTTAGCTATCAGTTTAGCTTTATTCTGAGCTGAATTTGGAAGTAGTCTCCCATTTCCAAATTACAAAAATTAATTGTATTATTTTGAAACCATGCTTATACCACATCTTCTCACATTCATAAGCTCTTTTATGATTTCAATTTTGCCACTAATTGTACTAATTTATCAGTATTCAGAGCACAAAGCAGTATGAGCAGTGGTGGCATTAATGAATATCAGTAGTGAGTAAGCTGATGATCCAGTACTGGCATGCCTGTTGCTTATGGTAATTGGGATTCAGTTCCTTGCTCTGCATCTTTGGCATTAGCAATGTTACCTAAGTTAAATCTATTTGGAGGCAGTAGATAAATGTGAATTCAGTTTGCCAGAGTTTAAACTGATCAGTCTGGAATCTCTAGTGCAGCATTAGTTAAGTGCTACTAAACTAATACTCATTGCCTCTCAGAAAAAGAGATTAACTGATGTACCATGCCATATCAGTGTGAACATTTGGATCCAGTTCTAGAAGTAGTTTATATCTTTCTATATGACTGTGCAGCAAGCTCACGTAGTTAAGACTCCCAGTAATTTCATACTATTTCAATTTTCTGAGTTAGCATATTTAGAAAAGTAATTTCTCTTCATTTGAGACATGGTAGAGCACTGTATCTCATCATGCATGCTTCTATACTTTGGTAAAATCAGGAAGTAAGAATAAGGTGAAATTTCCCCTAACTCACTATTATGAATGTTAGCATTGTGATGCACAGTAAACTACTCTGAGTGGCTGGATTACACACAAAATTTCTGAGTAACCTACACAGACGAGAGAAACTGGTATATCAAAGACAAACATAAACTCTTTTATATGCAAGACCTTTTCCACGTATTTTTGCATTGTAAATAGAAGCAATATGAACAGTATGATGACAGAGACATTAGATATGATATCGTGAAGCTGGGCATGCATTATCTCTAGAATTGTATGAATTATTTATGTGGATAATCAACATTATGAATTCAACTCTTTATGTATTTCCTACTTAGTCATATTCATTCAACTGTTAGTGTGAAGATTTTTAAGCATCTGGGATGTTTGTGAATTGCTGGTATTGACCACATATTACAATTGGTAAGTTATAGATTGTCTAAGTCAGATAGTTCTTTTGACTCGCTTGACTGGATGCTGGAGCTATATTAGGATAAAAGTAATCTCAATTTGACCAAAGTTAAGGAACATTCCTGTTATGTGCACCATAAATTCTGTTCAGTGAAACTGTTAGAAACATATTCATATCCATTGAGTTTGATTATTAAACAGCACGTTATTCTCTAAAATAAACACTGTTCTCCTCTTCCTTCCCCCTCTCCTTTCTTTTTCTGTCTTTTACCCTTCCTTTTACATCCTGGTGAAAAATAATTAAAATAAATAAATAAATTGTTTTAATAAATTCAACATGCTGATATTCAATTGTAAGAAAGAAAAATACATAAAATGAGAAAGTTAGTAAAAAATAAAGTGAAGAAATTGAACGGAGAAATACGAAGTAGAAGAACTGAAATTCAAACATACTATATTAGGAAAAACTAAAAAAAATAAAATTTATGAAGGCTATCATATAGAAGACACTGGAATTTAAAAATTGGAAAGATTTTTTTAAACGAGATGAACAGAAAAATCCATAATACATGGCAGGTCAAATGCAAGCAGGAAATTAAAGGAGTTAAAAAAGGATCTGAAGAGCATCATCTTGCAAAGGATTGTCAAACTCATAATGAAAAGTTATTAAAATGCTTCCAAATCATCCAGCAGGGGAATTGGTAAGACTGTTTGATGACAAGAGGTGTAAAAGGGGAGGGCGAGATGATAAGGCTACTGCAAAGTTCAGTGAAATATTGCTTTCATTTTTACTGCATGATTATGATGCTGGGGAGATTCCCACACCTTGTGAATTCTTTATAGCAAATACATCAGAGGACCTAGAAGAACCTGAAGTTAATACACAGGAAGTATTGTACAAAGTAGATTTTGGGCATCAAGACAAGACTGGATTGACATGAGTTTTGAACGAATCCAAAATTTAAATTACAGAACAGCTTACCAGTGTCTGAAACCTACATGCAGAAGACTACGTATCCACAGAAAAGGCCATTAAGCCTGACTTCCATTTCCAGCAAGAGGTGGCTGTATTAAAACCATTAAGTATGTGGATAAACTGCAGTATTTTGGGAATGACTCAACAAGCTTCTGTAAAAGGAAATTCTGCTTCACTAATCAGCAAGATATTTACAAAGATGTTGAACAGCACAGATATAGTGGATTTTCTAAACATTTTTGACCACTTTTTACATCAAAGGTTGTTTCAGACTAAAGTGAAGGTTCTCTTTTTGACTGAAAACTTGTGAAGGTTTATTTAATGATCATTTTTCAGGACAGAGGAGAATCAACAGTACAGTTCCTTACAGACCAAGGAGCTGTAATGTGATGCACTCCTAGAATCACAATCATAGAATTACAAGGTTGGAAAGGACCTATAAGATCATCTAGTCTAACCATCATACTTGATGTACGTATTAAGAGAATAACCTTCTTCTGTTCCATGAAGCATCTTCCATTAGAGGCCCCTGATGAATCACAGAAATCAGCTCAGAGTTAATCTGACTATCTAAGGCTTGTTGCTCTGTTCTGGTTGTAAGACGCTCTGCAACTCTATGTCTTGTGGGAGAAGACAGTGAAGAAACTGAGTGGAGCAGAACGTTATAAGGAAGCCCCCATGGCACTAGCAAGATGTAGATATGCTAGGTATTAGAGATCCCACCAGAAGCAGACTACTGGTGAGCCTTGTTAAGTAGAGGCAGTGAAAAAGCTGGGGCTGAGGGTGAGCAATGGGTACTCACAGGATGGGTTACTGTTCTCACTCAGTAAGTAATTCCTTATGTTTTTGGTGTTTTTATATATACAAAAGAAAACAGCCCATAAGACAGAATTCCTTCCTTGTAAGAGCTTGTATTTTCAGCATCTAATTATTTATGGAGAATATAGAAAGACTATACTCAAAAGCAGTTCTCTGCACTGCTAGACATTAAAATATAGCTATAGTTCTTCTCTTTTGAGATTTCAGGATCTTGCATGAACAGTCATTTTTAATTCCTAGTTCATTATACTATATTCCCTTATCTTTGTCAGTCATTTGTGTTCCCTAGTCTTATAATGATAAATTTTATACTGTAGCATACTTTTGAATAGAGGATCAACCCGTGCTGTTCATAGTTAGAACAGATGACAACCAGCCATGATTTAAAGAGCCATCTTTCAATAAGAGATTATTTTCTGTCCATGAGGTGGTTTCCCTGTGAAATACTCATCTTAGTTCATACCCTGATCAGATAGGATCCCTAAAGTGGAACTACCTCATGTGGTTGGAGCTGCATTTTGATGTGTATTTTTGTTGTTGTTGTTTTGTTTTGTTTGTTTGTTTGGTTGTTTTTTGTTGTTGGTGGTGGTGGTGGCTTTTTTTTTTTTGCGACAGAGTGAGCTGAAAGAGAATGAAGCACAGGGGAAAAATAACAGACAGCATGAGGTCTGACACCAAAACCTCATTTCCTTCCACACTGGGAAGCCTGCAACTCTTGAAAGAAAAAGACTTTATGGTGGGTAGGTCCCATGCCCCTTGGCTTTGCAGGGACTGCTATTAGACCCACTACTGTCTTGACTTGTAGTTAAGGGCTTGGCCTTTAGAGTCTTCCTTTTGAAGACTAAATTAGAAACACTTGGTTGGAAATGAATTGCTTTCATAGGATCTGTGTGCTTCCTACAGTCTCCTCCTAAGTTAACCTTCCTTTTTTGCTTCTTCCCTAAGTTCTTCATTTCCCTTAAAGCAGCTGCAGTAATTTAGACTGAAGCAGTGTTCCTTTGACCTCTTCCTAGCAAGGACATCTTTATTCCTGCCACCACTTTTCCCATGTCACTTTAAGGACTGATTAGATTTTCCTGTGGGTGGCAGTCTAGGAGCCTTAAATTTTTCCAGATTCTCTGTTTTTTGCAGTGACTTGCAGAGCATTAACTGTTGAAAATTGAACAGAATACATGTAAATGGTAAATTAGGTCTCTTAGTGCTATAACTCTCTTTATATGCCAAATTTTAAGTTCCTCAAATACAGAATTTCCCGATTAAGTTGGTGTGTGCACATCCCCTGTTGCTGCAGAGTTTAAGACAATGCCTCTGTAATGAGCAAGAAAAATAAAATAAATAAATAAATGTGAGTAGACCTTGGTGAAGAGAGTTGACTTAAGGCTGCAGGATGCCATCTTTGTTTACTTCTGTCTTTTCCCCTAAGTTGGCACAGGATCAGGAGCACAGCTTCTTACACACAAATGATTTCTGAACATGCAGTTCTGCTTTAGCATCTATATTAACTGAAATCAGAGCTGGCACTGTTCATTTGTCTGAACAGCTGGACAAAATAAGTTTAGAATTTTGTGTGTGTGTTTCAAAATTCACTGGGGAAGCTTATTATAAGAACCACTGTAGCAGAAAGAATACCAAAGAAATAAACAAAGTGGCTATTATGAGAGAAGAATCCATTGATCAGTGTTTTATGCAGAGCCTAAGAAGGTGATCTGCAGCACTTCTTTAACATGTACATTTTAGATAGAGCTTGTTATTTTACAGATTTCTTTTTAGGAAAGATAAATAAATAAATAATCTGATTTCATTTCTTTTTCAGTCCATGGGATGGCAGTGGGATTAGACATTCCAGTGAACTCCTCTTGGTTGTTGACAGCCAGCATTTCTGAGAGCAGACTATGAAGAAATGTTGCTAATTTTGAAGGAAACTCAATTCAGAAAGGAAACTAGGGATCCTAGAATCCTGTGATATCTTAAACTTCCTTCAGTATGATGTGCTTGAGATAACAAATGTTGAATCTGAGTGAAAGAGCCCAGTGCAATTTAGCTTGCAGCTTTCTCTGCTGTGGGTGTCTTTGAACTTATTTAAATTACCTGCCTGTTCTTTTTTTTTTTTTTTTTTTTTTTTTTTTTTTTTTTTTTTTTTTCCCACTAGTAAAAATGGTAATGATCTTCTTTTGAAAATATAACTTATTTCTGAAATCAAAGGACACTCTCATCTAACCGTTCACAGTACAAGCTAGTATTATCCTGACATACTGGATGTAGTTTCCTGCCTTTTCCTAGATAAGGTATATGATTATTTAGAAAAAAATTAAATGAGATTTAATTTAATTTTTGATTATGGACTTTTCATAACTACATAAAACAAAGACCTCATGTTTAATGAAGAATATATCCTAACAAGATGCTAATGAAGTATGTTTTTATCTATATTATGCATCCACAATGAATTCATGCAGAATTGTGATACAATGGATTTGTCTAGGGAAGAAATTCTAAGAAGGGCAAAGCTCATATTCTTGAGCATCAGGCTGACCGAGCCCAAATTTTTTATGTTAGGATGGCAATGAGTCCAATTTTATGATTCTTTGTGAAAGAAAGGTTGCATTACCTTTATCTCGGTACTGCACTAATGCAATCATATGACTCTTAGCTCTAAATGCTCAGAGGTAAAATTTCACCTCTATTTCAGCTAGAATCATAGGATTAGATAATAATTCAGGCTGGAAGGATTTTTTTTTGGGGAGGTCTTTGGTCTACTTATGTACTGAAAGTGGTATTCTGAGCAGTGGGATCAGGGTAAATTACTCATGGTTTTATTCTTGAAAGCCTCAAAGGATGGACACAGAAAACACCCCTTGGCAGCCTATTTCAGTGCCTGACAGATCCCATGGTGAATAAATCTCCTTTTTCCCACTTTGTATTCGCTGTCTCTTGTCCACCTGTCACTGACTGTTATGAAGATTTGGGCTTAGGCTCCTAGATAAAATCCTGATAGGCATATACCTTTCTACTTAGCATTCATGTGAAAAATGAATTCTACAACATACTGAAAATTATGCAAAAGTTCTGATACTAATTGAAATATTACTGATATTACTGGTGCACTTGTAAAAAATCTGTTGGTCAAAAAAATGCATAATGCATCTAGAGTATAAAAAACAAAACAGTTTGTTTTTTTTTTTCTTCTTTTTTTTTTTTTTTTTTTTTTTTTACATAAGCAAGAAAGTTCATCGAGGTTTTCACTGTTGCTTATCATAGACCATCCTAAGAGGGACTCTTTATCAAGAGAATGTTACTTTTTCCTTCTTCACCTTCTCCCGATTTTCTTTCTTTTTTGCTTGTTTAGCATTTTTATTCCATTTTGAATGTTTTCAATTTCTAGCTGGTTCTCCAAGTGTGTTTCGGGGATAATTTATATCACTACCTCACTTTTTATATTATTTGGTTTCTCTTTACTCTGCTTCAGGGTGCCATTTTAAAAATTAACTCAAGATCCCTACTCCTTCTTCATTCTGACTTTTTTTTTTTTTTTTTTTTTTTTTTTTTTTTTCTTTTTTTTAATGTTTCCTGAATATTTCTCTCAGTATTTTACTAATGTTTGGTGTTTTCTGCTTTAGGGTGAGGACCATACTTTTTTTTTTTTTGTTCATTGTCCTTAGTAACTGAATCTTCTCAGTCAAAAAATACAGCTAGGTCTAGTTTCAAGCTCAATGCTGAAGGGGGTAATGAAGGTCATATTATATACAGCATTCCAGTTTCTTATATATAAACAGATTTCTGCAAGCATCTTAAAGAAAACAAAACAAAAGCTATGATTGAAAAAAAGTAAATAAAATTATTTTTACATCTGTGTAGAAGTTTCTTTAGCCTAACGAAGAAGAAGCTCTGAAGAGATGTTATTAAAGTCCATAAATAGCTGGTGGAAGAGTGCAGAGTTGATGAAGCCAGATTCTTCTCCTTATTGCCCAGTGACAGAGGCTCTAGATACAATCTAATGCAAAATATGCTGCACTCAAATATCTTTACTGTGAAGGTGATCAAGCACTGTCACAAGTTGCTCAGAGAGTTGCAGAGTCTCCTCCTGGAGACCTACAAAAATCATCTGGACAAGGTCCCTTCCAAAAGCTTGCATCACTATAGGTAATTCTATCACTGCAAATAGTGTTCTGAAGTCACTGTTTATAGAATTATTAAAATAATTTACTAAACTAAAGTAGACAGTACAGCTATGCATTATAGTGGAACAATGTATTTCATGTATTTACAGATTTTATTTTTTGTCAGGATTTGGAAGCATAGTTAGTTCTATTATTGTTTTAAAAATCTCTGCTTTCAAATCCTTCGGGCATTCATATATATTTGCACAAGAGTTTGGAACACTATCTTCTTCAACAAACATTGTTCTTCCCAGCATTCACAGAACACAAACAAAAGGGAACATGAATACTTCTTGGAGCAGATTTACTACATGTAGCTGAACAGATATTAGTGCATATGAGATTCCTTTGCAGTAATTCTGCAGATGTTATGCTTTTGAGGATAACTAGATGACTTAGTGCTAGTGATTCTTCTTCCCTGATAAACTCCAACACTACTTATTTTAACTTACAATTCCTAACCTCTCCATTCAGGTTTCCTTTCTAAGGGAAATGATGCATGTACAGGATAATAACACATTTTATTGTTCACTGAAGATGTAGTAAAAACACACATCTCAAGAGCAGAAGTATGAGACGTAATACTACATGGAACTCAAACACTTCATTTCTTAATGAGTCTAGAGAGTAGCCAGCTCCAAAGTGATCTTCCCAAGAGGTCCTTGTTTTCTATACTCATGTTTATAGCTTGTATCTCTTGTCAAATAATGAATCTATTCTACTAGATCTAGATTTGGTCTGCACAGTACATTTTTTTTTCTTTTCTTTTTTTTCTATTTTTCTAATAGTCTTCAAAACAGCTTTCTCCCCTTACATATATATATTTTTCCCAAAAAAATGAATATGTTCAAAAATATTAGGAAAAAAATAAAAATCAAGGATAGTTATTTTCACTCCCCTGTTGTCTTCAAGATAAAATACTTGATTTATTCAGGAAAGATGAGTGTAGTTGTGTTTTCTACACAGATATCTGCTGTAGGTGCTGAGACGTTTACCTCAGCTTTTTTGCTCAAATGTGTGACTAGGCATGCCACTGATAATACAGATATCCCTTCATGAAACTACACATAGGCCCATTTGATGGAAATCAAAATGTTTCAGATAACATATGAAAATATTTACCTTAAGTTTAAAGACTCTTCAGTCAATTGAAAAGGCAAAATGTTCCTGGATGGAGCTCTGTATTAATGCACTCAGTTCCCTTTTGAAATCTTAGATGACTTATTTAACTTGAATATGGCTGCAGTACTTGGCACCATTAATGTTATTTCCCTACAAGTAGTATTTATATGTTTATGTAAGTATATGTATTTCTTACTGCATTTTCTTCAGCCATTTGCACTTCTATGTAAGTTTTCAAAACAGTGTCTAGTCATTCCATGCATCAATTGAATACTTTGGTGATTGGACATATATATGACTTATTCAGTTTCACTTTGAAATTGTGCTTCTTTTAGAATATATATAAGACACAGGTTGTTCTCAAAATAACGCCTTCCATCTATTTCCATTTAAAGTCAAATAGATACAAAGAAAACAATAATACAATTTGATAGAGCAAATTCTAAACTTCAAAGTAATATTTTTCAGGATAGTTACCCCCATTAACTGTGCATTTTCACTAGTGATGAACAAGTGCCTGAATGTCACTCTCACAAAAATCTGCATCAGTGGAGGTGACCTATAGTCACTGCTGAAGCACACCACCTAGCACCTCATTGTGCTCACATTCACCAATTGGTATTAAGTGAAAAACCTTAAAAAAAAACAAAAACAAAAAAAACCAAAAACATTGAGCATGAACTGCACAAACTTTCTGTTCCCTTATGACTCTGCTCTAGAGTGTAGACTCAAAACATTTAAGGTTCAAGAAACCTTAGCTTTGGAAACATGCCTACCCCATTTAGCATTTAAATTATTGTTTTTGATCAATTACAAATGCAGGTTTGAATAATAAATAAATCAACAGGGAACTGAAAAGAAGCCTAAACACCTTGGCATATTCCTCATTCAGCTAGTCATATTCTGCCCCTTCTCCCACTTAACACAAAACAGTCATATGCTTATACTGCTGTAATTTTTTCTTTCAATTTTGTGGGATTTTATATTTAACATATAGATTTTCTTTTGTATTTTTCTGAGTATTGAGAACAAAAATCAAAAGGATAGCACTTCTTCCACATTTCAAAAATATTTTTACATCTGTAGAATTTGTTAACTATTAAGTCCACAAGGGTCTAGAGAGTCAAAGTCAAGTAGCTATCTCCTACACATTTCTGATCCAGGAGGTATAAATTCTTAAGTGTAGCTGAGGAATATTTTAGAGGAAACTTCCTTTTTTAATCCATTTTTTTTTCTTGTTTATTTATTGTTGCTTTTTTCTCTTGATTGCACCTTCAACAGCAGAACTGACAGACTCCACCATCTATGTTTTTCTATAACAACTGTTTGAAATAAAAATTGGAGACAAGAAGAGCTTCAACTCATCAGACCTAACCTGCATACTTTTCAAGAAAAATGATAAAAATTAACTAACAAGTACACAAAGCACGAGGCTTAGAGTACATTGTTTTTTAGTGTTTCTGTTTTGTTTTTAATATTTCTTCTCTTTCTCTGAGATGTAAGAATGGGATTGTCACTTGCGGTAACTTAATTCTGAAGTAGAAAGGATTTCATGAGTGAAATAAACTGGAAGATTTTGCCTAAATTATATTCTTGCCTTCTAGAATGCTGGTGCATGCAGTGGATATGGCTGTGTTAGCATCTGAGAATAAATGACTGCAAACTTACCCACTTGCAAACATGCGTTAGAGAGGGGCACGCAAAATATATTCAGATGTTTATCCTCACTCTGAGGCAAAATAAACACCACAGAACAAGAAAAGCTAACAGTGACAATCAACTTCATTCTTGTGTTTAATTTACTTTTGCCTTAAACCCTTTTCTAAGCAGCACTATTTTCTTTGACTAATCCGTGACAATTGATCAAAATGCAGTTTGGTCTAAATGCATGTTTATTTCCATGTGTTTAGTAACCATTTAAACATAGAAGTGCTTAACAAATATCAAAGCATAAACCCCTTATTTTTAAATCGACTCATCCCTTTGTTAAATAAATGCAATAGGACAGCAGATTTCCAAGACACATATCAAAGAGATGTAAGTAATATTGTCTTTGAATATCCAGTGTTTATCCTCTGAAAACAGACTACTTAAGAGTTATATTGAATTAATTGTGTTTAAGCTATTTACAAGTACTGATTTACAAATAAGAAGCATGCCAGTAATTTTATGTTTCTCTGAGTAACATTTGTCAGTTTTTAACTATCCTTTTCAAACTGCAAGTGCACCTTTAAAAGTCATATTTAGTGAATAAAGATATATTCTTAGCTCTACTTTGACGTGACAGGAGTAGATGAAGAGGAATCAATTGTTTGACTCTTTTGGACAAACTCTAAATGCTAATTCAATGAGAAGAGTGATTGAGGACAGGAATTAACATCTCCTAGTTCCTGTACTTCAGTCTAATTCTGATACTACTGAGATTCTTGAGTTACATAATCATGGTTCTCAATGACAATGTAATTTAAATATTTGTTCTCAGAGGGAATGATATTGCAAAAAGCTTGGAAAGCCACAGAAATATGCTACATGGCAAACTGATCTGGAGATTACAATCTGAAAACTTAAATTCCTTAGAATTGCTAAATTCTAATTTGTATATGTTTAATATACAAATATTGCAAATATTTAATATACATGTGCCCCCGGTGGCGCACGGTGGAAGAACTGCCACTTGCAACACCAGGGGGCCCGGGTTCGAATCCCCCCTGTGGTGCAAAGTGGTAGAAATGCCGCGCTGCTACACAGAGGGCTCGAATCCCAGGGGTTGGACTCGATGATCTCTAAGGTCCCTTCCAACTTGCATGATACTATGATACTATGATATGAATTGGCAAGATTCTAATCAATAAAATGGATTTCCTCAGTGTAGAACTTTCTTACAAAAGGAAATTTAATTTTAAAAATTCTCATCTAACCACATTTTGAACAGATCTCGTGTTTTATTTTCTCTCCTCCATCTCAAACAGGATGATACATTTATTTAAAAATAAATAAATAAATAAAATTCTTTTCAATAATATAATTATTATTTTCACTAGATCTTGATCTATGGGTGCCTTAGGTCATACTTGGAAATACTTTTATTCTTTTAACAGAATATAGAAGATTTCTCAGGCAAACCATTACCAATATTTCTCAAAACATAGATCAATTCCATTAATTAATAAATTAAGATTTATTTTTTTTTTTTTTCCTCCATGTGTAGTAATCACTGTGATTACCAGATTTCTGAAAACATATATTCACTTTACTATTAAACAGATTATAACCCAGGATTTTCACCATGGAAACCACAAATTATCTGCTTCTGTCTGGTGTTAAATTAACCCAGCTTCCTCCTGCTATTTCCTTAAAAATTAAGCTCAAAACAGAATCTGTTTTAAATCTGCAATGCACACAACAGTCCGGATATTATTTCAAAGGGGCAAAATTTTATATAATCAATTGCCAAATGAAGAGAAAAAATCCACAATACCTGAATTAGCTCAGCTCTCTGCCAACCCTGTTTTCAGTACTTGTAAAAGAGACTGGAACCCTCCAGTAAAACTAAATATTAACATAGCAATTAGTGATTCTGAAGCTTCTAAATCCAAGGATATTTTATCTGAGATATTTTAGAAGTTGTCAACTTTTAAGAAGAATCTAGTCAGCATTATCTGAAATCAGGCTTGTTAATGTTTTTCAAGATGGGAACTATAAAACATAGCCACTTGTGAAAACTTTAGAGGTTTATGTACATAAAAGGATAGATTCCTAGAACGGAGAGATTATGTGGTTTGACACTGCATATTGACAAACCTGAACTTCTGAAAGATAACTTAATACAGAATTAATCAAGTAATGGCTTTTTCATTACAGGAAAGAGAAATAAAGACACCGAGATGGGGATAATACACAATTTTGTGCTAGGAAATCAGTACAATGAAAAGAGAGATATTGCTTTAGATATAGGAAATAACTAAGTACACAAACTATTCTCTGTGGATAACAAGCTGTAGAGATTCTTCACATCCCTTCCCAAAGATACTAAGTATTCTACTACAGTAGAAGACATGCTGTTCTATCCTACTTTTTTAAAAGAGAGTTCCATTTTTCCTATATTTTTCTCCAAAAATCATGATTACAGTTCAAGAAAAAAACAGAAACAAAGGGTAAATTTAAGATGAAGCTATGTTTGGAAGTAGTTTCCTTTTAATCGTGAGACTGTCTTCAGTGCAATTTTTTTCAGTAACAATCTGATTTTGATCTGATTTTGGTACCCCGCATGTCCTTTTTGTTCTGGGCACCACCATAGTGTGCAACAGAAGCTAGTACTCCTACAGTAGAGGACAATCTCCTTCTTGTGTGTACACTTGACAGGTACACAGTTGACAGGTAAACAAAGGTTGAACCAGATGTTTTGTATGAAAGATTATCATGAAAGAAAGATAATCAGTGATAAACGGGAAATGCTCACCAGTGTCAAAGGCTTGCTGTAAACTCCACACAGGAGCAATCTCCAGAGAAAGAGATCCTGCTTTAGTGGTAGTTAGCCCTTAAATGAGATCTGGGAGAGGTGGAGCCAAGCTCCACCCCTTCTGGTAGCACAGCTGAATTACCTTCACCTGTGCTCCCACAGCTGAGGCATTGCTTGCCTCAGGTGCTTAATCAGAGGTTCAGGCTGTGATCAGTAGTTTCCCATACACTGTGAAAGAAGACAGGAAGCATCCGTAGTCTTACTGTGACGTTATTCTAATACATTTTCAATCTTATTTATAGTCCCTGGGTCAAACCTGAGCCATTTTCACACCTATGAGTCTTCCAAGAGAATTTGCTTGATATTCTTTGAAATTTATACAGATATGTGCTATAAGGCTTACTTACTCTACACAGATCTCTCTCTCTGTTTTCCCCTCAGACAGCACAGTATAAATTGCAAGTACATTTTATTCACATTGCCTTTCCAAAGACTGAGTGTGTTAGCGTTCTGTAAGGGAAGAATTGATTTGATGGTGAAAACCTTGATAGCAGGTAGTTAAACAATACTACCTCACCTCTTAATTTTGGTAAGGTACATATAATGATGAAGGATGCCCACAACAATTACAAGAGCTTTGCAAAGCACAACAACACCTGGTATTATGTCTGTTTGTAAAAACAGACATTTAGGATAAATAGAATGGTCACAGAACCCCTGGTTTTCAGGGCTATACTTGAAAGATTATGTAGTGCTAAGACTAAGATTAGCAGAGGCATGAATTCCAATCTATAGTCTGAGCAATCTTGAATGATAATTCTAAAAGATGTAGGAAAGATAGCCATAGAAAAGTAAATTCATAAGTGTTAAATGGCAATCTTTGCATCAATGAGTAATGAGTAACTCTTTCATTTTTATTTTATTTATTTATTTATTTATTAATCAAGAAATAAAAAAGTTCTGAAAGCACTCATCTAAAGTAGATAAAAGGCTGGCACACACAGTAACTGATTGAGTAGGGAAGACTAAATAATAATTTGTTAAAGTAAAGGAAATAATTGTGACCTTAAAAAATAAAATGCAGAGTTTTGTCTTGTTCAGGTTGATAATAATATCACATTCTATAGCAGTCAAAAATCCATTCATTTCAGAGTAATAAATTGGTTGTTATTCACTCTCAGTTTAGAACTGGACAACTAGCTAAGAATTAACTCTCAGAAAATAACATACACCTCTGGCTGAATAAATGGGACATGGTATCATACCCAGAAAATATTATTGTGTATCAGATATCACTTTATACATAATACTCTATATTGAGGTAGCTCTTGACATAGAACACAGGATATATCTTCATTAGAACTTCAAGGGCGCATTTCTGTGCCAGGAATAATTCCAAAGAAACTGTCAGAAAGGTAGATTTTCAGTGTAGCTTAAATCATTGTTGTCCATGAAAGCAATGGAGTTGCACTGATGTGTATCAGAAGAGGAATCTGTCCTTCACTTAGAAACAACTTAGAATACTGTCATATACTTTGCCATCTTTAGGAGCTGTATGTCTGTGTACATTTTACTGCTAATTAAGCAATAGGTCTTTGCATGTATACAAGATATATATATTTTCCACCAAGCCTTTTAGAAAATAAATTCTCAAATACATAATATTATTATGACAATGGCAAACACTTTCTTATTTCATCATATGATTTCACAGCTACATTGTGCTTTGTAATTTCTGAATTATTTAGAAAAGGAAAAACATGCTTTAATCATATGGAGGATTTTCACAGGCCACTCACTTGTTTACAGATGATGGAAAGGTGATTCAGCACAATTCAGTCTTCTCTGAGCCAGCCGGGAGAAAATGTCTCTGAGGAGTGCTGAGACAACATGCCCTGGGAAGTATTTGTTTTTCATAAAAGACACAGGTTCAGCTCTAATTGGATAATGGTGGAATGTACAGTAAAACAGTCATTTCCCATCATAGTTTTGTCAGTCTCTACATTAATCAGTCTATAACATGGGGCTACACACTTCTTAGTACTTAAACCCTTCCCCACAACATCAATACCTGTGGCTAGGAATGACCAGTTTTCCAATTGTCTCTTGTTAAAAATCCCGGTAGAATGACTGTAAAAGTCAGAGCATTAGTCCAGATTTCCTGAAGAAATTCTAACTGGAATGATGAAGAATTTTATTAAAGTTTCATCTGTAGGAGAATTATTTTCATGTTTAAAAGCTTGATGGTGTGGTGTGAGCTTCAAAGAAAATGAAAAGTGAGTTTTTTTAAATTGCAGTTAGATTGCCTTAAATAAAACTGAACATTAATAATGCTGTGGATTTTAGTAGGACTGCTGGCAGTTGTAAAGATCTTCATCTATGTTAGTGATTATAGAGCTGGGGATGTAGCTCACAAAGAATTTCTTATTGAATATATAAATATAGGAGAAGTTTCTAATTTTCTAATGAAAAACGTTCTTTCCCGTGTAAATATCTGATGTAACAAGGAATAATTCAAGGAAAAAAATAAAAAACACAAACTAACCTACACTGTGGGTTGTTTAGTTTTTGCTTTTTTTGTTTCCTTGTGGTTTGCACCCTCCTATTATGAAGCATTCCCTTTGCAGATCACCATTCTTCTTCTCACAGATAAAGACTATCACAGAAAAAAAACAAAACAAAACAAAAAACAAAACAAAACAAAATGATAAATTTACAAGTACAGACAACAACAAAAAACTTATATTTACTAACTTATTTTTCACACAAAATATTACTTCAGAATACCAATGTCAGGTAAAAATGATGCCTTCTATTACTTGCTCATGATAATACTTTATAATTTAAGCAATGAAAAATTGTATTACATGACATTTTCTGTCTAATTTTACTCTATTGTAAATTTTTTGCACAAAAAGCAGTAGTAAAACTTGGTAATTTCAGTCTGGGTATGAAAGCTCCACATCAAATCATTTCCTTTCTCTTTTAGTGACTGTTTTGCAACTGACACAGCTGCTTTTAATAGTTAGTAGAACATTACTTCATTACAAATACAACTGAATTAGCTTATCTTCATATGGCCCTCCACATGCACCATCTTGGCAGGGGTACAGAACAGAAATGTACTTTTTAGGTGTGCTCAGATCCATCGTATCCTCATGCCCCAAGGAATTGTCTCTAGAAGATGCTACAAAGCAAAGCAAATCCCTTATCTAGGGATATAGTGTGGCCTGTATTATGGATCTGCTGTGGCTACCATTTTGTTACTCGAATCTCTGTTCCTCTTTTTCAAAGCTGTATATTGGCATCATGAACATTTGTAAAATGTCCATACTTGACAAGTACCAAGAGTTGCTTCATATTGTAAGATGTGTCTCCCCATTTGCTTTCATTAGGGTTGCTCTCACAGTTGGAAGTTTTACCTCTGGCATACAGATCACCATTTCCCGCACAGTAATCAGAAGCCCTGGCTATGTGAACTAGATCTGGTGAGACTTAATCTGCAGCTGATAAACTGCTAAATGCTCAAGCAGATATTTTATATACTGCATTAATCCAGCAGGTCTGACATATGGCAGTTCTCAAAGACTAGGTACTCCAAAATGACCAGTATAAATTCTCCTCTTAGAATTCAGATTTATCACAGCTTGTGAACTACTAATCCTGCAAAACATCAAATCTTTGTGCAGTTTTCACCGCTAGTGAAGATGGTAATTCAAGATTGGACTATATTAAGTGGTTACGCTAGTTTCTTCTTTAAGGTCCTTTCTGTAGACAAGGACCAGTTCAGCCATATCCTAAACAAAATAAATATGGAGATTCACTTATTTATTTATTTATTTACTTGGACAGAATTTGATGTGAACTTTTTTTTTTTTTTTTTTTTTTTTTTTTTTTTTGAGGTAAATTGTCTTGGAAAATAACCCTTTTGATGTGACCCTATTGGGCAGGTGAAAATCCTCCCCTCTTCTTGCATCAGTTAGAGACAAAGTGCCAGAATAATGCACATATCTATTTTTCCAACTGTATTTGATAGGATGTAATATTTTTACAGTAATCCTATTTAGACAGTGGTACATACAGCAAACTAGAACATCAAATAGACAATAACAGTAAAAATAGTAACTAGCCAATGTTATCACCACTTATATAATCCTTAGGAATTAAAATGTCAACATGTGAGAAGAGCAAGTCCACGTTCTGAATGAGGTTAGTGTTTCAAATGACACAGTATAACAAGATCATGAAACATGCCGTCTCCACCAAAAAATATAATAGCTATCACTTAGGACATCTTTGGCCTCAGATCTTTTGAGTTGTGGACTTTGCTGCTGTACTTGTTCATAATAAATTGATGTCTATGGACACTTCATCAGCTGTTTTGTACAGGAGTATTGATTTTTTTTTTTTTCCTAGACTGACTGTTCAGATGATAAAGTCTGTTAGGAAAGATGAACAGAAATAACATTTTTTTGCAGTGGTGGGAGTTATGAGGTCAGAAGTATATCCTTTAGGGAAAGGTAGGTAGGTAGGTATCAATTTACCTTCCAATTTGAAGATAAATCTAATATTTTGAGTTTTGTTCACTCCATCTACATAAGATTATCTCCAATTAATCCAGTCTCTTTATATTCACTAACATACGTGAAACTGCAGTTTTGAAGAAACAGAAATTATCACCAGTCAGTACAGTAGGAGCTTACTTCCCAGCGTTAATTTCAACATTAATTTCCTTCTTTAAAAAATTTCCTTAGATCTTTCCTCGTTATTCTTTAATCATTTTAGTTCTGTTTTTTTGTTCAGTTCTCCTAATTAGTTGATAAACAATAAGATTTGGATATTTATAAACCTACAGCATGGTTTGGAGGCTAGGTTTTTCTATCTTGCTGTTTTACTTAGCTTTTCTAATAACTATTGCTGCTACTCTATTAGAGTATACAATATGCACCATAGAAACACATGTCCCAGGTGAAAAATTGTCCAAAAAATTTCAGTTAATGGGAGTCAGGCCTTTGTCATGATGTCATACAGCCACATCTGCAGCAGTATATAGCTGGCAAAGATTTATGATTAAGCTGATGTGAATTGTTTTGTGGGCTGGTTCAGCCTAGTTCCATGGCTAGCGGAGCAGAGAGATTGACAGATCCACACCCCAGAAAAGGGAAAACGGGTAGAGAAATGGGTCCTGCCCCAAAATACCAGAGGTAATGAACTGAGGAGAAACAAACTAATTTACTACATATCGGATAGCAAGATAATGCATTATAATACAATATAATTAGAATAATAATATAATATTATATAATTAGAGATAATAAATAAAAAACAATGAGAGTGTCCAAAAGCTGAAGGCCTTACACTAATAGTGATGAGATGGCACCTGCAATAGAGATGAGCCAGACGATTGAAAAGGGGAATAAGGTGAACTACCAGACCTAGTGGAAATAGTAACAGAACAGAGAACAGTCCTCTGGGGAATCTAGTTCTTCCCTTCCAGGACAGGTGCCTGGACTGGGAGCATTAACTCTAACTCTACATGATGTTAAGATGTGTAATACCAATAACCAAAATTCATAAAACCATGACAACTGTGCATGCTAGATTCTTATTAAAGACCATTGGCATAATTACAGCAAGTTCCAATAACTTTTGGTAAGGCCTATTTTTTTGTGCTGTCATTTCACCACATCCTAGAAGTAAATACAGCTTTCTATATTATTTCCATATATTATTATCCATATTATTATCCTTCCACCTGGAAGTACTTCTGAATACCAAGTATCTTTTTCCAATCTGAAAGAATGACTTTCATTTGGGCAAATCATCTCTGTCCTTACAGTATTTCCTTTTATTTATGAATTACTGTATTAAAAAGTGATTCGCTGTGCCATAATTACAGTTATATTTTAAAATGAATAGTTGCATTATCTCTGTTCATCGGTGAACTGAAATTTTGCTAAGGGAAAAACCAAACAAATTAGTCCTGAGAAATTACAAGTGGGAGCTGATAACCAGGAGAGTTATTCTATGTAATCCTCAGTTTACAGGACTTATTTCTATATTTTCACTGCATTTGAGAAAGAAATATCTTGGTGGTATGAAATAACAAGATTTTTGCTGAATGCAAGTGGTGGAGAAAAGAGTTCAAGATCTCAATCTCACTTCAGTAGATTGTTTAAGCACCCTGCATACCATTATGTACATAAGCACTTCCATGACTCCTATTTACACTCATAGCCTTCAAGGTATTTTCTTTTGTTCAAGGATCCAGGAAAAATGTAAAATTTCTATGCAAGGGAAAAATAACACCTGTGGACTACAGAGTTACTCTACTACTTTGCATTTGCATTAGCTTCAAACTATATTGTCAGATCCTCAGAGATTAATGAATAACTAAATGCTAGAGGCACAAGAGGATTTTCAGTTCATACCATTTTCCTTTTAGCTTTTAGCTAAATAACGTCATCCATATTCAACAAGAAGTGTCTTTGATATCCAGTTCATTGATTTTCCACCAGAGTAACCAGGCTGACCAAAGCTTCAGTAGGAGATTTTATTCTCTTTTTCTGTGTATAAACTATTAGCTGAAACAATTATCCATATTTTTTGTCATTTAATGAGTATGAAATTTCAGAAAGCTCTTAGAAACATAACAAGCAAGAGTCTGACAAAACACTGCTTTCCAAATACTTTTTTTTTTTTTTTAATTATTATTATTTAACTCAACTTAGGCTTACTGAGGAATTGTAGTTAATAACACCTAGAGAGTAGTAGAGAAATAAATGTGAAAAATGGTCAGAGCAACATTTCTCAACTTTAGCCTCTTAAAATACGTGTTATTGCACACATCACAGATGCATGGACCAGGGTTTGAAGGGTCACAGCAACACAGTATGAAGAAAAATTATCCAGAGAGAGAACCTGAAGCACTTTCTTTTCATTCTGTTTGGCTTCACCAGGCTATTCTGCTGAATGAAAGAAAGCAGAATAGCCTACCTCAACAAAGATGCCATGAACATATATTTGCAAATTTGTAATGTTAATGTTATTCTTATTTCTAGTAACATATATTATTTTAACTTGTATGTTATTCATACCAAATTTTCTGAACTGAAATGTTCTTTTCCAGTATTGTCATTCATTAGAGCTAATCAGTTAAAGAGCTTGGGTCTGCTATTTGCAGCTTATCTTGTGTTAACAAATTATGTGGGGAGAGCACTGGGAAGAAGACAGCCTAGTTCCATCTTGTTGTGGCTAAGCCAGGGAAGTGCTGGGGAAGAACAAGAAGGTTCATGTCACTTGTGAGCCCCTATGCATTTACAGCTCAGGAGAATTCTTAGAGTGCACCAAACAAGGAGTACTCATGGCAACAAGAAGTCAGAGGTAAATTATGCTTGAGATAGAAAAAGGACTGAATTTCCTGGATTTTTGAGCTGTGTCCATTTCAGAAAACCATTGTTCCATTTGGAATTTGGAAGGAAGGAAAAAGAAGAAAGAAAAAGAAAGAAAGTGAAAGAATAAAAAGAGGAGAAAGAAAATGAAAGAGAAAGAGAAAAAGAGGGAGTACAATGCTAACAGCTATTCTAAGCAGACAGAGAAGCAGATTAAAAACAAACAAACAAACAAACAAACAGAAAACTGAGCCTTTCTCATTTCTGATCTCAATGGGAGGAAAAATGAGTAAACAATCCAAGAAGATCCACTTACTGCTAATTTCATAGGAACTCCAGTGCCAGCATCTGAAAAAAGCCTTGTGGTTTGCAGACTTTTTCTTTCTTCTTGTAGTGTACTGCATTATTATGTAGTATATAAATAATATAAATCCCCCAAACTAAAACAATCATTTTCTTTTTCTTCATAAACAAATACACTTAAATGTTATGAATTCTTCATTCCTTGGATCTTTTTTCAAGACTCATGGAGAGACTGTGTGGGCTCCCTCCAGGGAGTCTGTCCTGAAGACATGTAAACACAGTCAGTATTGTCACACTGCCACTTTTCATGGTGTTATCATGAGTCTCAAAACATATGGTGTTTTTCTTAAAGCTCCATTTTTCTGGAGTAACGACTGTTAGTTGTGTGTTTGAATTATTTAATATCAGCTATTGTGATTTGTATATTAAAGCATTTTATGGGCTTTAATATGTTTGAGGCAGAAAACAAATGAAGAGCTGCTGAAGCTGTGACAAGATCAAGAACTATAAGGTCACACAAAACAAACAAACAAACAAAAAAAAACCCAAAAAACAGCAACAACAAACTATTGTGTGAATCTAGGTTTTTTCACATCATTTATGCTAATGTCTAAACTGCCGATCTGTGTTTTATTCAGCTTTCACATAACAAACAAACAGAATGCTAAAATACTTTGATCATGCATCACTAAATGAAAAGGTTACAACTAAAGTCTTAAAGAAATAAAGGGAAATAAAATCAAAGATTATGTTTTGTAGCATTTAAATAATTCTCTGACTGTTCAGTACCTGGTACCTGAATTTAGTAATTCTGTTATTCCTTCCAGTATGACAAAAATAAGTTTTTTACAAAGCATATTTCATTCCATTCCTTCTGACACACCTTCATGATAAAGGTCCTCTTGTACTTTGTGATCAAAATATGATGTGATGCAATCAATTCTTGTCATATGTCTTATTAAAAAAAATAATACCCACTTTGCAGTGCATTCAAAGCTCAGCAGGCCAGTAGAACAAACTGACATATTTTGAACAGGCAGATAAGGACATGATAAGACCATTTCTGTTCTGATCCAGATGAAGATGACCTTCCAAAATCTTCTAGCATGAGTACACTAGCCTGACATTACAGTCATTCCAGTCTTATTTGTGAAAATACTTGATTTCAGAAAAGAAAGTAATATTCTGAGGGTAAAAGTAAATATTCCCTTAAAGAAAGACAATAAAGTGTTTAACTCAATAATTACCTTCCAGCTTGAGCTCTCTTCCTGGACATGAAATAAGTTGTCTTGCCTAAGATAAATCTACAAAACTGCTTTGATGATGGAGGTAAGTAACAGCATTCCCTATGTCCTATGTCATTTCTCCTTGAGGTTTGCAGTGGAGAAGATCTGCATAAGAGCTTGCACTGAATAAAAATAGTGCTTATAGAATCAAAGAATTTCTCAGATTGGAAAAGACCTTCAAGATCATCAGGTCCCTGAACATCACATCCAGATGGTTTTGAAACACATTTGGCATGGTGAACCAACCACCTCCCTGGGGAGCCTATTCTGGTGCTTAACAACACTTTCTGGGAAGTTTTCCTGATCTCCTGATCTAAACTAATCTGAGCTCAATACTAGTTCCGAATTTGCTTATTTTTCCCTTTTTTTTTTTTTTTTTTTTTTTTTTTTTTTTTTTTTTTTTTTTTTTGCAGACCAAGTGCAAAACCAATAGAATTATTGCTGCTTCTCTCCCACTCCAAGGTAATCTTGGGAGGAAGAATCCATAATCCACACTAAGGAACTGGGACCATTTAGAAACCCAGCTGTATAATGACTTCTTCCCCAAGATTTGCAGCTGCTTCTTATTCATTCTTATTCATTTTTTTAGTTCTTTTACTGAAGTTCAATATCTTGTCAACCTTGACTTTAACTAACTCGACTGAGCAATTAAAATGCACATTCCTTAAAGTAAATAAAACACATTTTAGTCAGTCTTTTCTCCTATTCCATGTTCAGAACAATGTAATGTTGCTATCAACTCATAACTTCAGAGTAATTAGACATATTCTGCCTCTTCATTCACAACTCAGCAGTCCTGTAATAAGCTGTTTCAGCTGTACTGGTCAGTAACCTCAATTCACAAACCATTTTTAAGACTCTTTCTCAAAAGAGAGTTAAAATATTTTTGCTTAACTGAAAATTCCCAAATCAGAGGAGTGGTTAGAGATTACCCTTTCTTACCCTCATAAGCAAATACAGATATTTATATAAACTAGACATTGAAAAAAAAAAAAAATCCCCACATGTGTTTGCACAACCAGGAAAGTAAAGTATTGATCTCAAAAATTCAAAGCAACATCAATTCCTTGACCTTGCAATTTGATTTATAATATTACCTGTTGAATTTATATTTTTTCCTTCTTCCTATATGCAAAAACTAATTTACCCACAAACCTCATGGTCTGGACTTCTTTCTGTGGCTGCTCCTGTGATGGGTAGAAGGGTATGCAAACTCCAATTTTACCACAGTACCTGATGGAGAGCAATCAGAGACTTCCCAGCTTAGTGGTTCCACAGTTTAAAGTGAAGAAATCTAGTGTAATATGCACATCATTAATGCTTATACAGAAAAACAAACATACAAACAAAACAACAGATATACAAGACTTTATTCATCCTTTCCTCACTCACCTTCCGATCCTCACTGCATACAATGTTTCACTGGAATGAAAATCAGGTTTTAATGCAACAGTCCTTATCATATCACTCCTGTTAGCTACAGTTGCTGTGATAAGACTAGGATGGGACTAGTTTCTAACTGTATTTATCCCCTGTCACTTGTTCCTGTCAAAATTGCAGTTCTTAAAAACAGGAGAATTTGTTTTTGAGATTGATTTTTTTTTTTTCCTTTCCCTTCTTTGACTTGTTACGTATTTACAAAACACTATTCATCATCATTTTCATTTTGACTTTCTAACCTATATGGCTAGGTTCATCAGCTCTTATGTCACTGTGAAAGTAGATCAATCATTTAAGCCAATTTTTTCTGTCATACTAATTGTTGACAAAGATTAATTGCCTTAAATTGGAATAATATTGGCAATTTCTGCCAGAAGTCACATCTCTCCTTTCCCTCCCACCTTCAGTATATTGTGTGGTTTGTGGAAATAAATTAAGTGCACATTTTTATTCTGAATTTTGACAGAGGAGAAACAATTTTCATGTACTTGTTGTACGGATGAACAACTGCAGACCCCTATTATGAATCAAAATGCACTAGCCAAGATGATATATTCTCTTCTGTTAAAACCTACAGAACAGTTTATGAGTCAGAATATCTTACCATAACATTCCAGAAAAAATGAGTTTTCAATTCCTTCTGCTAGTGAATTAGGAAATCTCAGCTTGAAACAGCTTATTGTCTACATAGTTTATATTTATGATACTTTTTATGATACAGAAGAAATCTCATACGTAACTATACTTGGATTTATTTATTTATTTATTTATTTATTTATTTATTTATTTATTTATTTTAGGTAGCAAAAGGCTTATTTCTAAGTAGCTAAATTTTTGCTTGTAGCTTGTATGTGTTCTCTGTTTCCCTGGTGACCTAGCTGGAATGACAAAGGTACAGAGGCCTGCAAAGGATAGCTGTCACATAAAATACAGTGTCAGAGAAAAACACTTTCTGGTAAGTACCTATTTATCTAACTTCTTAAAGATGGAAATACTCAACATGGATTATTTAATGGCATCTTCAGACAGAAATGGGAATTGTATTCATTCTTACAAAGATCCAGTTGGATGACTGTTCCACCATGGTCTCTATCATTAGTACTCTGGTAGGAGGGAGAAATAGTGTTGTCCAGAGACAGTTACACTTTGCATTCAAAATTAATACTCTTTCTTCATGTATTTCTTTCATGAAAGAAACGTGGCTTTTAAGCAGACTATGAACAGCTTTATTGAAGAGAATGTATGTGTTGTTTTATTAGAGACAAAATGAACAAGAAATTGTCTTTAGCTGGTAATACTTGATGTCACAGAGAAGTCTAGAGCCAGAAAAGGGGAAGACTACAATTTCAATAAAACAGTAGATAATGATGTCAAGAGTACTTGAATCTTATAGAAACCTATAATCTCTGTATAAATTAGATGCATGGAGATAGATAACATGATGCAATAGAATAGTTCAACATGAAAAGTCTTCCCTTTTGAACTTGCTTTCATCTCAGATGACAGTAGTTTCACTATGTTCAGAAGATCTACAGTCTAGCAAGCCTGATAAATGTCTCACTGTCTACAGTAGAGAGACAGGTGGTATTTGTTTAAAATGTGTCATCGTTCTGATGTATGCTTATTGCAAAAGCTCTAAACTCTGACACAAAGGAATGTGAAACTTAATTAAATATGGGGTCTTCTTTGCAATTTTTATTTTCTCTGTGATGAGTTTGCTATTATTCATACATTTGAGTGAAAATAAAACCTTGTAGTAATTTATTATATACAAAAATTTCAGAAGAAATTTCAGAATAAGCTCAGAAATTCCCTCTGCAATATTGTTCATATAAAAAACATACTTTATAACAGAAAAAATAACTGAAATGAAAAAATGTGTTAATTTCTCTAAAATAATTCCAATAACATTGATAGAATCCTATGATCAATTTTATTTCATCAGTAATCACTGCATGTAAGCATGAATTATTCAGTCTAGTATTAAATATCTCAAGCTTTTGCAGAATCACAGTGTGAATACAGTATGAAACATTCATGCTATAATGTAATATATACATTTGAATTCAAGCTTCTTTGCTCTAATTCTGATAAATGCTGTAATGATCTTCTGAAAAGGAAAATATGATTAAGAAGTTAATGCAGCATTATTTTTTTTTTTTTGAAGAATGAATCCCATTCTCAGTCTGAACTTTTTCTTGAAGTTCTTTTTTTCTTGACCCTTCTAATGATCATCAGAAAATATGAAAAACAAACAATATACATTCTGTTTCCCTATGGTTTGAATAAAGTTTTATTTAGCAGGGAGGTACTTCTAAACTATTTGAGCAGTTGTCCAGTGCAAAATGCAATGCCATTTACAGATTTTAAGTTGATAAGTGTATGTGGCAAAAATTTTTAGGAGCAATGATTATAAACTTTAGAAATCTAGGAGTGAAATTTTTAAGTCTTAGATGGTAGTGGAAGTGGCATTACATGTTAAAAACATCAATAACAAGTCAACAATTCCAAATATCTACCTGGGGAGTTTATTTTTATTTCATTTAGAGAACACTAGAAGAAGAAAAAGTCTTCCTCATGATTCCTATGGAGTTTTTCAAAGTAGCTAATTAAGAATAAATTAGGCCCAAATAAAATATAATTAAAAAAAAAGTATTCTAAGTTTAATTTTGTAGTTGGTGTTTTATCTAAAAAAGTTCTGAACTAACAAGAATGAGAATGATTTAAAAACACAATGAGGCTATTATACTTACATCAAAAAAGCTGTATTTTGACTCTTAGAGATACACGTGACAACTCAAATATAATTTTTTTTCTTTATTTATCAATATAAAAAAATATGAATGTGGCTGAAAACAGCAGAGTCATTCTGTAATGTAATAACTATCAGAAGGCTCTGCTGTTGTTGGCTTTGCTATTAGTGATGATCAGCAACTACAGAAAACACAATTTGAGCTTTATAAGCTGCATAAAGGAAATCTGCATTTGTAAATCTATTTGTAACACTTACATACAAGCACAGGAACACACACATGCAACTTTCAGTCAAAGAGGCCAAATGAAGGTGTTGGAGTGTTTTACTCGTGTTACTATGATACACTAATAAGAATGCCATATCACAATATTCTGTAGAAAACGCTACACTGAATTATTTGGTTCTTTTCCCATATATGTAAAATTTATGTATTTAGTCAAGTGTATAAAACGAGCAATTATTGTATTAAAACATGCTGATGCTACACATAATGCTATAGCATGATTTCCTTATTTTTTAAAATATTCTCTTTACAAATAATAGTTGCTTGTATTTATTATAAAGAATTACATTTTACATCTTTTTCAAACAAGTGACAAACGGATTTTCAATTTCTGAAGTACAGTAACACTGACTATGGAAAATACTGATATATACCTTTAAAGTTCAAGAAGTTCATAGGATTTCTCAGACCAACCTCCTGCAAGGTAATGCATATAGTTTTACATTTTAGTACTTATTCATGACTACTGACAAACCTTTTCTATTTATTACTTCTGGTGGTTATTTATCAAGCAATGGTGTCTTCAGAAATCTTCAGAAATCTTCTGGGATTTACAGAAAGGCACATTTTTTCTCTCCAATGTAAAGACTTTGTTCGGCAAATTTTCATTTGAATTATAGACTTTTGTTTGTTTTTGTTAATATTCCTGTAAGCAGTTTTTGTTTTATAGGAAAACTAGTTAGTAGTCTCACAGAAATAATTGTTCTCTTAGATTGAGGAAATATTCTATACCTCTTTTTCTTGATGTATTTGTGTATGTGTGTGTATGTGCAAGTGTGTACACATTCAAGTGGGAATTTGCATAGGTTCAAGTTCTAATTTACCTATTTTACGTTTCTTCTAATGGCAAACTAGACAGGAAGTTTTTCAATAATAAATATATATATTTTTTCTTGTTTATTGTATTTATGGTTATCTGAAAATAGTTTCCAGTAAGTTACTTGACAGCCTTTATTAGAAATGGTTCTGAGGTATCTTTTGAGAAATTGTATCTGTAATGTATGCCATCAGCTCTGAAATTAGATGTGGGAAAAGACCAGGTAATTTTATTTGCCTTTGCCTTTTTTTTTTTTTTTTTTTTTTTTTGTATTTTTTTCCATCATTATTTTTGCTACATACATTCTTGATATATCTATACATACATATATTCATATAATGTGCGTATACAACTTCAGCAAATATATTTTTGACAAAACTGAAGGAAAATTAAACGAAAATAACACTGATACTAGGAATATGAGTACACCACGCAAAAAAATTAATCTCCAAGTTAAAAGATGAGAAAACGCTTAATCAAAAATCAGGAGTACAGATATATAACTAGTAATAGTTGTTTTCTTCTATTTGCCTCTCCATTTTGACCCAGATGCTCACTGCAGCTATTTTATTTTAAACCAGATAAGTCCATGAATAATCCTATTTTTATTGTCAGTAATTTTTCTTTTTTCCTTGCCTCTAATTGCTGATCAATAAATTTGTTGTGACCTTTCTCCTCTCACCTTATGGACCTCTTAATGCTTATGCTTTACTTGAGTTCTTTTTTGTCCAGCTGCTTTATTTCTGAGTCTCTTCATTAGTTTTAACTCTGTGCTGGGAACAGCCTTAATTACTACTGGTTATATGGACATATATTGAAGTGTCAGTACCTAAAAATAATTCCTCTTTCTTGAAAATAAAAATGAATTTCAATGTATCTCCTTCCCAGCTGGCAATTACAGTAGCAAAACTGTATCCCTAAATTTTATAATCTGTGATATATTTAATAACTACAAAATAAAAATAAACAAATCCTACTAACCATGCATTCAGAAAACAACTGCAGTTTTATAAACATGAACAACATATGTAGGTGACAGATCCATTTGGAAATGCGTCAAACTTTCATTAAACATATTAAAAGCAGTAAAATCGGCTGTCAAAATCTAATAAAATTATTGTCAGCTTTGTGAATATCAAAAAGATACACAGCATATGACTTTTACCAGTGCTAATCAATCTATCCTGTACTTTAAATTGTTATCTTCAGCACAGTTTGAGTTATTAGAAACTCTCCTAAATTATGAGAATTTAACTGAAATTAAATTAGCTAACTTAGTTCCTTTTATTCTTATAAATTATACATAATTAAGTACCTTTTAAATTTATTTCTTCCTACTGACCACATGTCATTGTTTCCTATTAGATTTTATCACACATTTTTCTTTCTCAGTAGTTTTATTTTCTGTTCAACAGGATCATGTTAATTATTTGTGACTAACTCATTGCACTGTGGAACCCACATATCGATGTTAATATTCTTCAAATGGAGACATCAATTTTTCTGGAGGAAAGAAGTCTAGAGGAACTGCTGAGGCTTTTCTTACTGATAGTGTACTTGGAAGAGCTTGTAAAGGAGCAGGGTGTGAGTGACCTGGTGTTTGTTCTGTCCCTTTTCCTGTATGATCACTCAAGGCTAGTCTCCATGCCCCATGCTGTTGGTAATACTGTTGGAATACCCATAAAGTACCCAGATCTGCCAAATAAGGAATTTCTGAGTACTTGCCATCTCTTTTTGCTTAAGCAGAATATGCTGTTTTATTTTGGAACCACAGATCGTAAGAAAAATATTTCCATATAATTCAGAGATCAAAATATACTCAGGGCTTTTCTGGCTGAGGAAGAAAATAATGCTGTACCTTCACTGAATACAAAATTCAGAGTTATCTTCCTTCACAAGCAACAAAGTACCTTTGCATACCAGATAACGCTAGAGAGTACCATTCATCTTGTGTACACATACTACTGAAAATATTAGTCATGTGACTGTTCATTCCAGTGCACCCAAACCCCATGACATGTCTTTGTTGCTTTAAATTTAATAATCACCAGAAATATTAATTAGATGTGGTTCTGGAGTCCTGTTTGTGCAGAAAAAAAAAATCACATACCCTGGTTTGTTTACCTTACATAAAGGGTACCTAAGTGGTACCTAGTGCGACATAGTGCTGTATTGTCACTTTATATAAGTAATTAAGTAATTCAGATTCATTAATAAAATGCTAGCAGTAAAACCAGATACTCCTACACAATGTGTATGTCAGCTGTTTCAGTTCTTACACCGTTTGTGAATATTTCTCTTCACTATCCTTCCTTCAAGCTGCTCCTTGTGACAGTGAGCTCCTTACATGATTGAATAGCACAGCACAACTCTTTGAATGGCTTTTGTGCCAAAGAAGCAGCTTTCTTTAAGAGACTTCTGTCAGTGCTTAACATCTCAGGTCTCCTCTGAGATCTCTGCTTGTGAATTTTGTTTTTTGCTGCATGATTCTACATTTCAAAAAACAACCAGCATTCTGATTTCTTATGTAAGCTTGGACATGGTGTAAAATACATCAAAATCACTTAATGTTACTAGTTGACATTCATGTCAGAACTATTTATGTTTCTCAACAAAAAAGTTTATCAAATTTATGTGCTAATAGCTAAAAAAAAAAAAAGTCTTTATTGAACTTTTAGGTACAACATATTTCCTAAAGCGTTTTTTAAAAAATTTAAATATGTATATTATAACTATTTAAATTTAACAATTGTTTAAGAATACTAAATAAATCTGACTGATTCTGTTTACAACTGACTTTCAGCTCTAGATAAATTATGATGAAGCTGAAAGTGTAACAAGTATTTTTATTATTATTATTTTTGTGTTGACATTTTGAATGTTCAGTGAAAATTCTAGTACAAGAAAAAGAAATATTCCTTCATATCTGGTAAGTAGATCAGAAATTTGTGATTACTTTTAAAGGCATTAGCCTATGAAATTGTATGAACAAAGTAATTTCAGGTGTACAAAATATGTATATTTTTGCCTTTAAGTGTGTATAGAGTAGACTATTTTCTCTTTCCTGTCACCACCGTTCATGCAATTCAATTCTGCAAGTATGCAGTAACCAAAAAAATGTTATTGACAATTTCTCTCAATCAGCTGAATTAAGTCATTCCATAACTTTTCATTAATTATTTAATTAATTCTATTATAGTTAATGTTGCATGTAGGTTAAAAAGCACAATAAGGGAAAATCTTGAATTTGTAGATAAATAAATGATAGAAAACAGAGGGCAGGAGTAAATTCTCCATCACTGCAATGGAAAGAAATAAAAAATTAAGTTCATAAGGGAGCTAGATGAGGAACTAACATCATACAACGTGCTGATAAATAGGCTGGAAAGGAACAATGTGGTAACAAAGGCTGCAGCCTAGTTCTAAGTAATTGTAGAAGGCACTCATGAGACTGAAAAAAAAAAATTAAAAAAAAGAGATTAAATACAGTGCAGATAAATATAAAGTGATATGCATAGAAGAAAAGGTTTTAACTTTAGATATAAAATAATGGTTTCCTTAATTACCTTGAAGGAAGAAAGCTACCTCTCATAAACCTGTTAACAGCAAGGGCTATGATAGATATGATGAATAGTTCCATGAAAATATCAACAGATTTCTTGGTACTTGTCAGGTACATGAATGAAATGATAGAACTGATTACGAAAAAATGTAGAGAAAAAAAAAAAACAAAAAAAAAAAAAAAAAAAAAAAAAACCAAGAACACTAATATGCTACCAGTAAGAACTCATTATTCTCATTATTTGTTTCTATCTTGCAATGTTACATGCAGTGCCTGTGCCCATATTTAAAAACAAACAAACAAACAAACAAAAGGTAGAAAACTGTAAAGATAAGTGCAGCAAGGATGATCAAAGATGTGCTGTCACTTTTGTGTAAAGGATGAGCATGTCAGGACACCGCAGTACTTTGGAGCTCAGACATTTGATAATGATCCTTAATATTAACTATTATAAAATTCAGCTTCAAATGAAAAGAGAAACTAAGGAATGTTACTGAACTTATTTATAACTTGTCATTTGAGGCTAGAAACAAAAGTTAACCATATCACATATAGTTTTAGTTTAAGCTTAACAATTTATTATCTCTTTCTACTTAGTACATTTCACCTGTGATCTCAATAGGAGCCATCAATTAAGGATGAAATTTTCACAACCTTTTTACTTGCAGGTTTTCCTTATAGCCAGTTTTTTGGGTTTAGCTTGTAAATGTTTCTGAAAGCTCCCTCTAGAACTAGCTGTCTCAGGTGTTTAACATTGATCTCTCTTTCAGGGAACTGAACTACCGAAATGCAGTTGGGAATTACTCCTGAGTCTTGGGCACTTCACTTGTGACAGGATTTGCTGAATTCATACCTGTTAAAGGACTGCTAAAGCACTCAGGTTTTATATATGCATTGCTTATACATATAGTCTGTTAAGTTTGTAATTCTGATGTTTTGCTAGTTCTCTACAGGTATCACTTGATCAATCTTGGTGCGCTTTCTAGGTTAGCATCTTGAAATGGTTTCTGAAGATAAATCTGTTCCACACAAGCAGACCTTGATGCAGCACTGAGTAGATCTAATTTCCCGTGTCCCAGGCACTGGTCACAGTCTTTGAATCCTTGTATTTTCACTCTTAAATCCCCCTTTCAACTCAACATCAATGTGAAAATCAGCATATCTGACATACTTGCTGCTATGAGAGGCAGAATGATCTCCTTCCAGAGATTTTGGAAACAAAATGGACGGGAAGTTATATGAAGGTAACTTTCCCAGCTGGCTCTCTGCCACAACTGTTAGAAAAAAATAAGGAGTAAATACATTCTGTTATTGGTGAAGCATAAACACTGAGGAAGTTTTAGAGTTCTGATTTCTGGAGAAAATTTAAGAAGTAAAATTTTAAATAGATTTTAGAACAGATTTTAGGAAGAGACATATTACTTTTGAGGTCTGTCAAAGATCTTAAACTCCTTTAGTAGCATCTGTTGGCATGAGATTCTACTATATCTGTACGTGATTAAGAAGTCTGTATGGGTAACATTAGAGAAAATAAACTATTGACCACAAGCCAATACAGTTATGTTTATGGTTACTACTACTACTGCTAATGATAATAGTAATAATAATAATAATAAATTACTGTACTACCAACAGATAAAATGAATTATCAGTAATCACATGATTGTAACTTCCCCCTCTGGGGGACATCAAGCTTCAGAAATAATGTTTATATATTAATTCTGACTACTTGGTCTTGAGCTTACTGGCACGGGAATATAATGGCTTTATAAAGCTATAAATCTGTGTTAAGTATATTTACTCATGAGTATTTTACAGTTGGAAAATGAGCAATTAAATATACTGACTTTTGACAGGAAAAATTCCTAAGGCTCCATTGGAGCTATAATTGTGTATGGTTTTATACTTGCTAGTGTTTTCTTTAAGTGGTAGATCTTCCCCTCTCCTTGCTGAAATTATTGGCATAAGAGACAAGAAAGGCATCACAATCTGTCATAGAAATGTTGGCATTTTAGTTGTGTTTACTTCTTTATTAGGTCTCCTGTATAACTTATATCTCCATCTGATTAGAAAGGAGCCATCATTATGTATATACCAGAGGCTTATGGAGAACTTCTTGATAGAAGTCTGTTAATATTTTATGGTCCATCATACTTCCTCACTTCCATATTTTTTCAAGTTAAATTCCTATCTCACCCATACAGCTGAAGCTTAGGAGTAATCCCACTAAGTGTAGTAGAATTAATTGGCATTTACATCAGTGGAAGAAAATAGAATTTTGTTCCTACCTTTGATTATCACTGATGATAAGGAATGTAATACCTTCTTTAGGTATAACAATGTTATTCCTTCCCAACAGTAACTATTTAAAATGCATTAAGAATAGTTTTCAGAATAAGGAGAGGATAAAGGTAGTGGGAATACACAGAGATTCACTTTTATAGATTAAATGACGGAGTTATTTTTCTTCATAAAACACAAAAAGTCTTGTAATTTACACTTCAGTACATCTATATATATATTTCACTTCCACCACATACAAGGAAGAAGTGAAGTTTTAACAGATAATTTTGTATTAAAGTCTGATAATAAAATTACTAGCCAAATGATACCAATACAAGTTAATTACAAATTTATGTAATAACCCCATAAGCTTACTGTGGTGGCCAGTAATCACTGCTATCAATGTTATTATGTGTTTCCAATTTTATTTTAGACTGAATCATAGAAACTTCAATTTTCCTGAGCTTCAGAACTTCTATTCAAACTTTGAAAGTGTCCCAACAGATTTAACAAGGCTCTCCAAGCCCTTGAAAACCATTTCTTAAAGGTCAGAACATGAGATTTTTTAATTGGCAATTATTTTTGCAAAGTTCGTTCAAGAAGTCTGAATTTATTGCAGTAGGTTATATTGTTCCAAAGTAGAAGCATAAACAGGAAATTCCAGTGAATTTCTTTTGTGTTACCAAGTTTTAATGCAAAATTTATATCAATAATATAATTAAAATTATAATCCTATTATTCCTTTATTTGAGGTTGTGCCTAAGAAAAACTGAAGCATAAGCTATCATAGTCCAGTTGTGCAGTACTGTAAGAGGGAGTTGAGAGGAAGGTAGGTGGCCATGACAACAAATCTGTAAGGAGACAAGGATCTCAGGTAGTGTAAATCAACTTGATATTTCTTATGCTAGTGGAGACAGACAAATTTACACAGGTTCAGAATCTTGGTTATTTATCTTTAACTACCTTTTAATTCTTATTCTTTCTATCTTTTTTTCTTTCTTTCTTTCTTTCTTCCTTTCTTTCTTTCTTTCTTTCTTTCTTTCTTTCTTTCTTTCTTTCTTTCTTTCTTTCTTTCTTTCTTTCTTTCTTTCTTTCTTTCTTTCTTTCTTTCTTTCTTTCTTTCTTTCTTTCTTTCTTTCTTTCTTTCTTTCTTTCTTTTTTTCTTTTTTTTCTTTTTTTTTCTTTCTTTTTCTTTTTTTTTCTTTTTCCACTCTTAGTTTTTGTGATCCCAGACATGCACTTTTTACCTTATGACAGTAGTGTGAACTGAATTTTGATTAACATTGCACAGTTACTGTCCAATCAGTCTTTCTTTTTGATTTGTTATCACATTTTTCTCTTAGCATTCATCCAAGATTTCTGACAGTCTGTTCAGGTCAAAAGTTGAAGAAAAAGTGTTTCAGCTTACGTAGTTTAATGAATTAAGGCCAATTTTCTATTTGGAATAATATATGGAATATATTTTTATCTCTTTTAAGCTTAGGTTTTCTCCCTTTTATAATAAAAATACATAATGCTCTGTTTTAATCAATACAGTATGCCTTTTCTCACTGATAAATGTACTCAATAATGTAATTCTTTCAGCATTGGACTAATGTGCAACTCATTCATTATGCTAGGCATACAGTGAACACACAAAATGCATTAGTAATCATATTCAGGAGAAAGAAATCTCATATCAGCTTTAGTGCTGTATGACCTATGAAAAACATGGAAACTTAACAAAGAAAATTAAAAGTATTTTTATGAATTGATTTTGAATCTATAGCAACTCTTCTCATGAAGATCACTATAAATCAATTCAGAAAGTACATTTTAATGTCATGAAAAAGAAAATTTAGAAAGAAGAAAATTTAGTGATGACTGGAAAAATACTAGTTGCAACTGAGATGACATATCGTACTTACCAAATGAATAAGAATTCATATTTGAAAGATTTTTTGGTCAGAATTGCTCTCATTCTCAAAAACTTACCCCAACTTCAGTAAGCCATAAACAAAGCTGTTTAAAAGAATAAAGTAAACATTATAATCATTTTTACCATGTGAAAAATTTCTGTTTTATCGGAGTTTTGGACAAGAGAGGACTTTGATCAATGCTAAGGATCCTTTCTGTGCTGAAGGAAGAAAAACTTGAGCAGAGCACAAAGGAAAAAATTAGAGTCCAACATGTAAGCTGCAGTCTTGTCTTGGACCTGAACTAAGAAGCTACTGTTCTGATTATACCACCATGCGTGTCAAAAAATAAAATAAAATAAAATAAAATAAAATAAAATAAAATAAAATAAAATAAAATAAAATAAAATAAAATAAAATAAAATAAAATAAAATAAAATAAAAAATAAAATAAAATAAAATAAAATAAAATAAAACAAAACAAAACAAAACAAAACAAAACAAAACAAAATAAAATAAAATAAAATAAAATAAAATAAAATAAAATAAAATAAAATAAAATAAAATAAAATAAAATAAATAAAAAAGAGTCACAGCTCAAATATTGTGGGAAAGAAAAACTTTCTAGAAAGTTCAAGATGCCTACAGAAATAAACAGGTAAAATAAAATGAACCTGTTTCTCGCTTACCATCAAAATTCATGTTTATTAAAATACACGAGCATAATAAGGAATGTATATCAAGCTATTACTTCTACATAAGAGCCTTCTCTCATGTTGTCTCTTCCTGTTTTGTCACAGCCAAGTCATTCTGTTTGAGTCAGCCACCTCCAGCAAAGAGCTGTGAACCATGAATTTGTAGTTTTATCACTAGGCTTTACTGAAACAAATCAGTGCTTAACTAATACAATTTTTATATACTAATATTAAAAGTTGCTCTTTTTTCTCCTTCTTTTCCTCCAAGACTGAGATATGGGCATATTATGATTTACTTTATGGGAGGTTTTTCTTATAAACACACTTAATTTAAGGTAGTTTACAGCTCTTCCATCACAAGGTGAATTGCTCTGCTCTGAGATGTTGTATTGCAGGAATAAAAAGTGAAATACCACAGTAAAATTCACTTTATGTACAAAAGTTTGCATTCAGTTTTGTTAAGCAGAAGAGAGTGATCTGAATAGACTTGCATGCCTGTGTTTGTGAATGCTCAAATCTGAGAATTTGAAGAGTGGAAGAAATACAACTTTTCTTGTTCTTAATTGAGAGTATAGATGGGAAGCACTCAGATGTCTCATAGTATCTTTAAAGACATGCCTACTATGAAAATGCTACTTCTCTCCAGTTTCATGAAGATTGGAAGTGGAAGGTTTTGTTGTTTGTGTTCTATTTGTAAAGTGCTTACAGAGAAGGTATTGATATGTCATTGTCCTCTTGAACTATACTAAGAATGAACTAAAAAAATTAGGCCCTCTGTATATCTCAGAGGAGACTGAATAAACCTTTACAGAAAAATATTTCTTCATAGATGCTTCCAAGGAAAGTACGAGTAAAGATGCCCTGTTTGTACAGGCTCCTGGTTATTTTGGGTGAATGTCACTGTGGCAGGTGACCAGAAATAAAAGAGGACAAAGTCAATTGCTTTGATAACTTAGCTTAGAGTTGAGGTTTGCCTTTAATAGTAACTGTATGAAGCAACTTGTCTAAGGGATTCAAACTCCTTCCTTCTATAGTCCATTCCTAAGTGTAGTTGACATAGCTTCTTATTTGTCCTACCTAATAGCAGTCAAGTACTTATACTTTGTTATCAGTGATGACAAAATGACAGCAGGTGTTTTCTATATATCATATCAGTCTTTCTAAAGTGTAATTCAAATCTCTACTGGAAACCTGTCAGAGTCTAGAGGGACTTTTTCTGTGATATTGAAATTTTTGAGACTCTTTCTTTTTGTAAGGTCTGTCCTGGCACTCTTATCTTCTTGGACTGCAACACTCATTCAGTTTGTAGACTGGGCTATCAACCTGCATGCCAGAATATAAATACTTGACACTTTTGATATTAAGCAGGATAAATTTGTAGCTTTATTGCAGTATATTCATCATTTTAAAGCATCTGCTACAGTTGGAGGATGTGAGCATATGCTGGAGAATCACAGAATTATAGAACTGCAAGGGCAGGAAGGGACTTTAAGAGATCCCCATTTCAAATTCCCCAGTGAAAGCAGGTTCCCTTCAACAGGTCACACAGGTAAGCATCCAGTCAGGCCTTGAATATGTCCATAGAAGGAGACTCCATAACCTTTCTGGGCTATCTCCCTTAATAAGCAAGTTCTTCCACATGTCTGAATGGAACTTCTTATGTACAAGTTTTAGGCCACTACTTCTTATCAGTATACACAGCCAAGAAGAGCCTGGCCTCATCCATTTGCCTCCCACCACCCTTTAGATATTTATAAACATTAATCAGATCACTTCTCAGTCTTTTCCCCAGGCTGAACAGACCCACACTGCTCAGCCTTTCTTCCTAAGGGAGATGATTGTGTGCCCCGGTGGCACAGCGGTAGAATTCCCGTCTGCAACACCAGGGGGCCTGGGTTCGAATCCCCCCTGTGGAGCAGGGGGTAGAAGTGCCGCTCTGCTACACAGAGGGCTCGAATCCCGGGAGTTGGACTCGATGATCTCTAAGGTCCCTTCCAACTCGCACAATACTATGATACTATGATACTATGATACTATGATGCAGGCCTTTATCATCTTTGTGAACTTCTGCTGCTCTGCTTCAAGGAGATTCCAAGATATCATTGGTTTTCTTGGCTACACGAGCACACTGCTGGCTAATGACCAACCTGTTGTCCATCAGGAAACCCAAGTACTTCCCCACAGAGTTCCTGTCCAGCAGGTCATCCCCAAACCTGTACTGATACACGGAGTTATTCCTCCTTATTTGCAAGTTTCTGCACTTGCTCTTGTCTTTCACTGAGAGAACGAAGTTGGAAATTTCTACTGACAAGTAGCTAATAATGTCCATGTCTGCACATGGGCTTTGTTTTTGTTGTTGTTTTGTTTTGTTTGTTGATTTTTTGCTGTTTGTTTTTAATATATTTTATTGGCCATCAAAAGTTTTCCCCAAAGAAATTGTAAAAACTTGCAGGTCCTATGCTTCGGACAGAATGTTAGTCACATCATATTACCAAAATAAATAAATAAAAATTATATATAATAAAAATTAAAATGAAAAACTAATAGCATTGTGAGCTCTGGCTGTCTCACATTTCTCTCATCTCTCACATCTGCCTTTCTTCCCCTGTGCATCACAGCCAGCCACTCTTGCTTCATGTAGGGCATCACAAGGCAGTTTGCTTTTTGTAAGTAAGTTGGTACTTACACAGTGTAGATATGATGAGGATCCTCCTGGAAGTGAGAGAATTTCATAAGCTCACTGTTTAGGGGAGCAGAATTTTTCTGGTTCTGTCCCCTTCTGTGCTTTTTGCCCTCAATACCCTGTCTGACAGGACACTATGGAAAGCTGAAGAACTGAAATGTCCCTGAATCTGCATAGCCCTCCTAGCAACAACTTAAATGTTTATCTTTGTATTACCAGCACTGTTTTTCTCTTAAAGCTTCAATGTAACATCTTAGGGGATACTGTGGAGAAAGCCAACTCAGTTGCAGATGAAACCAGGACAGGAACAAGCAAAGATACCATTTTCTATAGCGCTTAGTCCAAGAGTGGATATTTCAGTATCAAAAACAGCAACACAAAAAAACATTTCTCACTCCCAAAATGAAAGTTTGCTTAACACGAAATCTGGGCTTCTTTCCCAGATCTTCAGTTGAAACATTCCTGAGAAGGGGACTTTCTTTCCCTTGAAATCTTTTAAGTACATTTGGTCAGAATGCTGCTTAGTTCTGAATGCAAAGCAAGTGAGATTATGAGGTGATGTGACAGTAAATGGCTCTGCAAAAGCAGTTTGCTCTCAAGAGAAACCAAAGAAAAATAAAATCAAAGTTACAGAAATCTGAAGTATAACACTCCAAGTCATCAAAACATGGGGGGAAAAAAAAAAAAAAAAAGTTTTCTACATAAACATACCTTAATAAGATTTATTTATTTATTTACTTATTCCCCGCCCCCCCCAATTTGGGTGATGATAGATATGGATATCTCTGTATTGGTTTATATGATATTGATATTATTCTAAGTATTGTGTGTGTGTGTCTTTATAATAATAATAAAATCTTGTGTTGCTTGGTTGACTAAACAATTTAACTATCATCAAATTAAAACAGGCAACCAAAGAAAACAAAAGATATCAAAAAGATAGCTAGTAATTTAATTTAGAGATGGGTGATTACAAAGCCTTCTTTAATAAAGAAAACAAAGCATTCTGTTACATGAGTTTATTTCGAAATGAAAGATACAAATATATCTATTATATATTTATATTTTCAATATAAAAATGCATAAGTTGATAATTTCATTATTATTGTAACACCTTTTGACATGGCTCTATCACATTCAAACTTCATCTTCAGGTGAAGGTATCTGTTTGTTTTATAAGAAAGTGAAGGTTCCTCTGTTGCTAAATGTACAGCGAGTGATGCGTGTTCTGAACAGTGATACAAGGCCAAGACTGTGATCCAAGAAAAATGTCTTCAGTTCTTGGTGTTATCATTTAACCTGTCAAGTGTCTCAGAGCTACTCAGTAAGTTATTGGCAAATTATTCTAAACTAATAGCTGAGTTGAAGTAATAAAATAGCATTCAGAGTTCATACAAGAAAAAATCAGTATATAACAGTCACTTTTCTGAAACTGAAATTTAAGTTACTTAATATAATATAAAAAAATAATTAACTAAAATGATAAAAGTTTTTAGATCAATCTCCATTGTTTATAAACTGCACTAACGACTAATAAACTCCTCATAACAAGATACACCATAAAATCTTCAGAACTACGTTTTCACATGTTATCAAAGTTTATACCTTAGTGCATACACATAGATACACATTTATGTCAGGTCTAGATACATGAAAATATGTAATCTTCCTACTGTATCTTCAGGATAATTTCAGCTGTCATAAAATACATAATAATAACATGACTGGCATTTTATGGTTTACTTATCAAGGAGGGCTATTTTTTTTCTTAGGGGACTGGAGTGTTTCATTTGAAGTTCCTTGAAGGAAGTGATACTGTAATCAAAGTGTGGTAACAGTGACTTTACTCTCAGGGATTGGCAAAGAAAAAAACCTAGATTTCATACTAGATGGAGCACTGATTCACTCCAGTTGGTTTCATACTAGAAAAATAATAGTGGTATAGCCTGTGTCAGATGATCAGGCTGAATAACAGATATAATAGGGCAGAAAAAGTATCTTCCATATTTCACTTAAGTTTTAAAAATTTTGGATTGATGTTTCTGTAAAGTTCAACTGACTTCAGATTAAGTAGGTCTGAGCTAGCAGAGAATATTTTTCAGTAAAACCAGTGTGCACACAGAGCATGACATACATACATACTGCTGTCCTTTCTTTAGATTTCTATTAATGGCTTTTTTTCCCATACTGATATTTTTGGGTCTTTAAGGAAGAGTCAACTGAACTAGCCATTTACAACCTTGGACCAGTCATAAGAGACAGATAAGAATATGAGTCTCTGTTCCCAGAAAATAATATGTGACTGGGGACATGGGATTTTTGGTCTTGCAATGTTTTTAAGAGGAAAGGTTAAAAAGGTTGTGAGGGAAGTGGGGAGAGTATATAAATGTCTTTTTGTATGTTTTTATTCTTTCAGATCAGATTTGGATTATTTACTCTATACTGGAGGATTTTATTTATTTATTAATATTCTCTCCATACAATGTCAGGAAATATTATTTTGAAGTTTCCTACATCTTATCGTGAAACCTAATTTCTGCCTGCTAACCTCAATTCTGCCTTTCTTCTCTGGAGTCCTGAAGCTCAACCTAGCAGTTCTTGGAGAGGAATTCCTTAAATTCTAGTATTTTTAACTAGATAGATAGATAGATAGATAGATAGATAGATAGATAGATGATAGATAGATAGATAGATAGATAGATAGATAGATAGATAGATAGATAGATATTATAATATATATAAAGTATATTTAAGTATTTAAAATCTAGTATATAATTCTAGTATATATTTAGGAATAAATAGAAAGTGTTACTTTTCAGAGAGCTTGGGTGTATAGTGTCAGTTTGGCTCCAAAGTTCTCCTAGTTTGATAAAAAAAAAATAAAAAAAAATTCCTCACTAGCTAGTTTCTTTCAGGGTATCAATAGCAATGAGTGGTGTGTGGCTAATATAACATCAGAGAGTTGGTTGCTCATAAGCATGAGGTGTTCTGACTACAAGATTAACAGTGGCAGACAGGAATGCCTAGTATAATAAGCCTCTTCTTAATAGGCAGAATTAAACTTAAAATCAAAGATTTCCATTTTACTTTTTCCTTCTGAGGAGGCTGGAGCTAGAATAATGCATGTGAAAATTAAACTGAAAAAAATATTCTTGTTCAATATGAACCTCAGTCAAATAATTCTGAGTTACACTGGAGTCCAGTTGCATAATATTGAATTTTTTGTTTGTATTGAGTTACAGAACTTGTATTAACTCCTTACTCTCATATTCCATGTTGTTACATATATGTGTATATGCATATATGTATATATCAGGGTTGGGGGAGGGGAAGGGGGGGAACTGAAAGACTGTTTTGGGTAAAAACAACTGAGAACATTTAGGGAAAATGGAATAAAGCAGGAAGGAGAAAACTACAGAGGTAAACATGCAGAAGGGGTCTGAGAGATTGCATTTTAAGCAGAAGATCTGAAGGACTATTGGGAGAGGCAGAGAAGAGAGGTATAGATATGCCTCATTGAACTGCAACTAGAATACTTCAACTGAAATTAAATATCAAGCATTATGTACTTGTTTAAGGGTTTCCTTCACATGGCTTTTTCAAAATCTGGGTTGACTTGCAATTTCATTCATCAGTCTAAGCTTTCTTAGCACTGGAAACAGGACATTGTCCTATTGTTATTATTCTCTTTTTCATGCCTGATAATCCCCAATGTATTTAGTATGAAAACATGTTCATGATGTTCTGATGATCTTAGTTCTGGCCATCTTCTGAAAATCTTGGTGTTTTTTTTTTTTTGTTTGTTTTGTTTTTGTTTTTTTTGTTTTGTTTTGTTTTGTTTTGTTGTTTTTGCTTTTGTTTTTGTTTTGTTTTGTTTTTTTCTGTTTTTTTTTTTTTTTTTCTTTGTAATGCCACCAGAATAATGAGTTTGACAGGCTCTCTGTTGAAATGTGCAGAGAGGAACCAGGACTAAAAGTCTCTGGATTGTAGAAGGTTCAGACAGACTAAATCTCTCAGCTGTTCCTTTGAATACCCCTTCCTTACCACCTTCCCATCTCTCAGTTACAATTATATTGCAATTTAAGAACATAATGACAATCTTTTTTGCTACTGTTATTAATTGCTTATGAAATTCTAACCTAGATAGCACTTAAGTAGTAAATGTGTAAGATAGAAGACCTCTTGAAATATGCATAACCTATTGTTATTTGGTCTCATAGACTGCACATTTTTCTTTACCAAGGAAAAAAATGAAGAGGCTTTTGCTGCCCTTGCGGTGCAGTAGTTTTGCCTCACGCAGCTATATATAAAGGATGAAGGGAAAAATAAACATCAGCCTGAAGGCTCAGTATGCTTTTATTGTTGCTTCTTGGTAGGTAGAGATTTATTGTGTCAGACCTAATTTACTATTTACTTTGCTCCAGTGGTGTTCTGCAATTCAAGATGCAGCGGCAGCAGGTTTGATCTTCTTAAAGTATTCTTTGTGTAGCTGAGAGTTGGCCTGATAATGCCAGAACTCAGTGCCAGGCAGGATGCTTTGGGTTCATTGTAATAGGAAATTGCTATACTTTACATAATGGAATTGAAACAAAGTTTGTCTATCTATGCATTAAACTCTGAAAAAGCAATGGTTGTTAGTGAAAGGTGCTTGTCCTTTGAGAGGAATATGCCATCTGTAATTCTGAAACTTAGGAAATCTATGCAGGAGACTTGGCAAAGGATATTCTGGAAGAACAAGGCTATTAGTTAAATGTGCTTTTGTAAGCAATATTTGCAATTCCCCTCCCCCTTCCCCCCTAACCCTTCATTTATTTATTTATTTAAATATAAGTTGTGGTTTGTATGATCTACTTTTTATTTGACCTTTAGGTATTGTTTATCATCTTAAAACATAAGGTGTTTTAGCTAGAGTCTATGCATTTCTCTATATACTGCAAGCAATGAATATATTATAGGCGCAACGACTACAAATACCAGATGGCATCTTTAGCTTTCCTTACTGCAAATATTTTTTTGTTGTTGTTGTTGTTGTTTTGTTTGTTTCCCTGTGATATGAATGAACACTCGAAAATGAAATTGATAATTTTAAAATATATTTTATTTTTTTCCTCTTTTTTTTTTTTTTTTTTTTTTTTGGTCATTGATTATCTTGAAATGGAAAGTTGACTTATCTTCAATTCATTACATGTTTACCAGTCTAGAATGGCTTCAAAATACAATAAAAGTTATCATGACAAAAAATGCAAAATATCAGAGATGTCTGTGATTACTTTTGTCTCTCTTAATAGGTAATTAAAAACAGGTATGTACAAATGCAGAGTTGATACTTTTGGAGACTCCTGCTGAAAGTTTATAGAAAATATTTGGAATGGCTTTCAGCTTCAGTTGCTTTCAGAATACATATTAAATAATTCTCTTTTAGATGATCCAATATGCATATTTCACCCTTTGTGTCAAAAGCACCTCTTTTTAACAACGCTTCTCTCACATCCTCTTGTTTATTTTAGTATCCAAAATGCTGGATTAATGTTACAAGGTATCATGAACATGTCATTTATTAGCATATATGTGAAAAATATATATAACATATACACTTTGCTGACAAATACCTAAGGATACAAAGTATTGTTCCCAAAAGAAAAAGAGCTCATTTGTATAATTCACCGCCTAGTGCATCTGGTATATTTCTGCATTAATGATACCTTGCATCACCTACTCAGTTGGATTTGTCAGCTGTTGAACTGTGTTAGATATATCACCCACAACACCACATACATCATTCTTAGTACTAAATACATCACCTACTGAATTGAATATTTCTGTATTTTAAGAAGACTCATAATAAACTGATTGCATTTTAATTCATTTGTTTACCTGGATATAGATTTTGGTATATTTGTTAAAGATGCACATCCCTGAAAAAGGGAAGTGTTTGTTATGCAGCTGACATAACATTTCCTGAAAAATCCATGCTAAGAACAGGAATAATTGTATGTGCAGCTGAATTGCATATATCAACTTGCTACTCTGATCACATCTGACACATTCACTTTCTAAAAGACACCAATCATGTGAATGGGGTGAAACCACTGTCAGAAAAAGTTTAGGTCAGCAATAGCTCTAGAGAAAGAACTATTAGTTGTAGCTAACAACATGCCTTCAGACACACAGCAGTTTGGCATGGGTTTCAGATGTGCACATAAGATTCATCCCCATAAAAAGATGAGAAAGAGGTAGTGGAGATGATCAAACTTATTTCATATACAAAGATTTTGATTTCTTTGGTCTGTCAGTCTGTCTTTCAGTCCTTTTTTTTTTTTTTTTTTTTTTTTTTTTCTGTCTCTACCTGCAATTTGACTGCTTCCTGTATTACTATGTATTTTCCTATTAGTTCACATACTGCACAAGGAAAGGCAGTAGATAAAAATGCAGCATTCAACCTCTGCATTCATGAACTAGGCCAGGGAATGTTTCCAACCTTGCTAAATTAGTTGACCATCTGTATTTTAAGTAATCTGGGAAAGTGACATCCATTGGAATATTATTTAAAAGAAAGCCTGCAGTACAGGTGGAGAAAATAAATAAATAAATAAATAAATCCCCTATCAGGAACAAATGCATCCTATGAAAAAACTGTAGATATGTACAGTTAGTGTAGATATTAATTACGTCTTTCCCTAAAGAGCTGAAATGGTTTTTCTTCTGCAGCAGAACTGACTCAGCCCTGCCCAAAGTAGAAATATTATTGAAAAATGGATTCAGGTGGAGGCTCACAAGCAGGTATGGATAGCAGTTTTCTAGATAAATGTGATTAGGATGGCAGGAGACTTATGAATAAAAACTGTGGTAAATGAAGAAGAAACGCTAAAGTGATCGTAGATATGAAATGATACATATAGGATAGCATTTATCAGACGTCTGAGACATTGCATTTTCAGAGTGAAAATCTAAAGAAAATGTTTAAGAAACAATATTATTTATTTATTCATGCCCTAAAATATACATGGTCATGGACATCACCTAGCACAGAACATACAGCACATGATTTGAGTGCAAAATGTGCATAGAATAGAGGCATTCTTACTTTCAACTCTGGTCACAGAGAAGTTCAGATATTACCATAAATCTTGAAGATTATGGTTCTATTATTAATTTCTAAGAATGTCAGGCTGAAGGAGAAATAACTCAGCATGGCTTGAGCTATATCAATTCACTTATCCTCACTTTTCTTTCCTACTCATATCCCACAGTTCAACAGAGGCCTGAGAAACTCTGATTTACATGCAGCAATATTACACACAGCTGGGAGCACAGGCATGAACTTTCTTACTCCTCTTGGGTATTTCATGGAGATACTTCAATAGCTTAGTTTCCACTGGAATGGTGGCATAACTCAAATTATGGTGTTACTGATATGTTTTACCACAGAATTTACAGGACTTGATCTTCTCAGCTCTTTCATTTTATTCACTTCTATTGAATGAGGCAAAGAAATATATGCACAATCTTTGCTATAGCATCTCCTTTATTCACTCTGATGTCTCACTGCTTATCATCTATTTTTGTCTCTTACTTAAAGATTTTCAACCACCTTTTACTACTTGTAACAGTGTAGTTGAATGTGCTATATTCTTAGACTTCTTGAGGAGCTGTCAAAATATTGTTGAAATAAAAGAACATTATTTATCCAGAAAATTCTTTTTTTTTTTTTCCTTTTCTTCTTCTTTTTCTTTTTTACCTCTTTCTAGGAGACATTCAGTATTAAATTTGTTTTGTACTTCTGGCAAAAAACATGTCTAATTTCATTACTATTATGAATCAAGCTCAATCCTACTTACTGTCTAATGGGTTGAAAAAGTCTTGACTCTTCAAAAAAGGTATTTGAAAATTAACATAACTTTCTCCATAACTGCACAATTCCATTTCTAAATTTGAACTCTGATTCTTAAAAAAATATGAAAAATGTCTTAACTCTGGTGTATAACATTGCAACATCTGTGGGGCACCTGGACAACTCTGCACTCCCTTTAGCCTTACTGATCTCCTTATCACAGTAATACAACTTATAAAGTGAGGATTTAATCATTGTAAGAAACTTCCAACCCTGACAATTGAATTGATATTACACCTTTCAGATAAAAATAGCTTTTAGAATTTCAGGACTAAAATCCATTCTTAAATTCTATGATAGAAGACTGCACTAGACCACACTTCTTCAGCTTTGTTATAAGGATGTCATGGGAGACAGTATCAAATGCCTTGCTGAAATCAAGGTAGACAGTTACCAAAATGGAAAATGAATGAAAACATTTGATTCAGAAATCTCAGGACTCGAAGATGTGTCCCCAGATTCTTGTACAACAAATAGGAACAAACTTATTCTCATCAGGTTCACTTATGGTGTCTCTGCTAACATTATTACTTTATTTGCAGTGTATAATAAAATTATGACTATAAAAATGAGAGGGTGAAGGAAATCTGCAAGATGCATCTCAATTTTATGGGTAGTGGGATTCTTCTATCAGTGGTTTCTAAATTCAAAAAGATAGTGCCTGGCCACAGATATCCAGGTTGAAGTTCTACAGGTTATATTTAGCTAAAGTTCTATTACTGAAGTATTTCTTCTCTTTGTGAAGTATGTAGGAAATAGAAGTTGGGCTAGGTTTATGCTGAAAAGGATATGTAAGAAGAAACAAAAGGCTCATCACAAAGAATAATATATATTAATTTTCACAGCACAAAATAAACATCTCAGAAATATTGTGAAGTTAGGTTTTCAGTGTTGTTTGCTAGGTAAGCAGATGCAGGAACGATGTTGGTTTTAAATAAGCCAGATATGTGCCTTTGGACTAAAGCTTGGTGGAATTATTGAAGGCTTAACACTGTATTGCTGAAGTTGTCCAGATAATTCAGATGTTAAAAACTGATACAAGTCTCTGGAGTACAGAATTCAAAGCATATAATAAAGGTATAGATATTGACTCAAAATTTTATATCTGAAGCAAGAAGAGGGAGCTGAATTCCTTCTGGTATTCTAATTACAGTTAAAAGGATAGCTTTTGATGTGTGTCTGACAAATTCAGCTGTTGTAATGGTCAAAGTATTTCCAAATGCGTTGGATATTCCCTTGAACATGTTGATTATTGATTATTCAGTTGCAGACTCTCTATTCAGATATTTGATGGTTAAGGTCTAGTATTTGTTATTGACAAGGAAGTTGAAGATTTTCTATGCATCTTACCTCTTTCCCTTTTCCTTTTCCATTTTTGTGTCATTTCAGATGTATTGCAGCTTCAATAAAATTAAAATCCTACTTTCAAACATAAACAAAAAAGTGTTTCCTGAGCTGGTAAAACTAATGTGTGAACAAGTATTATTTCAGTGAGTTCTCAGTCCTCTGCTGGATCCCAGGATACAGTGAAACTTGAAAGCATTATAGTACACATCCAGACCATCTGTTCAAGAATACTTTTGATTTTTCTAGAGCAGCTCCTGACTTATGTTATTAATCAGGAACACTTTACTATTTGGTGATATTCTAATACTCTTTCTGACATGTTGTAAGTAACTTGCTTCAAAGCACTTGGAAATGAATATGACTTCAACCCTGAGAAGTTTATCATTTGAATGGAATTAAAGATCAACACAAACAAGGAAGAAGACTGATGCATTGATAACATATATGTGGATTTCTAAAATGTTCTAACCAAAGGTCAGGTAATTGAAATAGAAGAACAAATAAAACAGAAAAAATAAAAAATAGAACTACCTGCAACAAGGGATGAGAAACTCAACTGACAAAGGTTCATTATTTCCTGTGACAGATGATGTCTTTTTCATAACAAAAACGTAGGCATTAATTATTGTTTAAATAGCAGTCCCTTAAATATCCAAATTAATATAACTAAGTCATAAATGCAGATTATGATAATTACAGGATGGCCATTATATTTCCTAATGGTAAAACCCTCATAATTTCAGAGACAAATAGAATAAAAAAAAAAATAAAAATAAAAATATTTTGAAATAATGGGAATTCTTTTTTATGTAAGAAGATGGACAAATTATCCCACAGCGTGTTAAAAAATAAATTATGCATTTTAAAAACAGATCTAAATGTCAGAATATTCAACTGAAAAAGAGAGCAAAATGAAGGATGTTAGTTACTACATTGTCATCAGATAATTCATGAGATAAACACTTAAGTCTCCAGATACAGGAAACCTACTTCTCAAGAAAAGGTGACTAAAATGACATTCTACAAACAAACATGACCGTTGTCAAGGAGACAAATCTTATTTATTTTATTACTAACTGGGTAAGGGAACTCAGTGAAATTATTGATTTAAAGTATTTAAGTAATTTAAAGTAATTAAGTACTTACTGAACATAGCAAAATGTTTTCTTTGGGGAGAGGTACTAAAAATGTAAAGATCTGAAAGGTGTTATACAATCCAAAGGACATGCACAGACTTACTACCTAACAGAATTCAACTATATCCTCTGAATTAGGCCTTCTCCAAAGCGCAGAATATGGAAAGGAATAGTCTTCAGCTGGTATATGGTACCATTATCCTTGGTGCAAATATTAGTCTTTCTTGGCAATCAGATATTGATTTAGATGGCACTTTGTTGGGATTCAGATAATCTGAACAATGGTGCTAAAGAGTATTCTAATTAATTTGTCCTTTAAATAATTTTTGAATGCAGAAAAGTTTCATGCAGAAGTTTATATCTCTTACTGTGTATCTTTGCATCTCTCACTATAAAATCCACCTTTGTTTGAGTTTTCTTCCCTCAAATTGCATTACTGAGGAAAAATTATGTAAATTTTTTAACATTCTTTCTTTAAGACTTCTATGCACAAACAGTGATATCAATAAGTCTATGCTGTCAATGTATTTAATATGATGTCTAATATTGGTCCAGTTTCAAAAAGGTTAACTGCATTATAAGACAGATCAAGAAGGGAGAACTTATAGAAAGTTCTTCTGAAGCAATCAAATTGTCTGGAAACTTGTAGAATAGGAATTACGAAGACAATGACTTTAAATTAAACTTTGTTTTCTAAAGCATTTAAAAAAAAAAAAAAAAAAAAAAAAAAAAAGTTTGTCATCTGATACACTGTAGAAACAAGGAGAAATACCTTCACTAGCCCAAATCTACTGTAAGAATACATGATGATAAAAATAAAAGTTAATTGCACATTCCTCTTCCCGAAGTGAAGTAAGTAGTGATTTGTATATTCCTACTGCAATAAGAAAGGTGAGAAAGACTTACTAATATAAAAGTCTTCATTTTATGAGTGGGCACATGCTATTATATGTAGTTCATAAACTTTTTCCACAAACATTTGTGAGCCTGTAGTAACAAATTCAAGTGAATGGAAGTAAGCTATATTGCATTTATATTCTTATTTCATTTTATGAAGCAATATAAAAAGACAAAACACTTTCTCTAATGAAACATCTAAATAGCTACTGCAAGTTGCACTGCTCCTAAAACGTAAAAAGAAAGACATATGTTCAGTAATATAGTGAACTGTAGTAGCTCTTACTATGCTATGGAATGACATTTAATTAAAAAAAAAAAAATAATAATAATTAAAAAAAAAAAAAACATAAAAAGACATCAGGGGTGATTCTTAGCTTAGATTTAATTATTTACAGGAGGGAAAATGTTGTTTACGTACATATATGTTTTATACTTAATTTTACTGCATATAAAATAGTACTCCCTTCTATAAGGGAACATCATTCAGCTCCACATACAGGTTCAGTGTTACGGAATTTTGCCTCTGCCTTTAATAGCTGCAGAATTAAGCTCAAGTGTTTCTGTCCATATGCAGTGCAGGTATCTTTTAGATACTCGGTAGCTTCTGTCTTGGACTAGGCAGAGTCCAAAAGAAAAGGCAGACAGATAGCTGTCCTGACTAACTGTCTCCATGCTGCTGACTTGTCTTCTCTCTCTCCTGATTGAGGAATTAATATGTCTTGGTTGTAAAATTTATGGAAAAGACAATTCTTTGGGAATGCTACACAATTTTCCAGCCCCACAGACATAACTGGTCTTCCTTGTCTCTCATTACTGGGAACCAATGTTCAGCATCATAGAGAAAGGAAAAAGAACTGTTGGAATCAGCTATGCAGCCATGCTACCCTATCCTTTCCATGCAGGCTGACTACTTCCATCCACTATTAAATATACCTATCTGCCTTGAAACCTCCAGCTTTGCTCAATTTTTCTTAAATATGACCTTGTCACTTTATTCCGTGCAGGGGACAAGTTGAATTATTGTCATCTGTACTTCATTAGAAATGATACTACCAATATGCATAAGATAATTTGCCAAAAATGTTTATTATAAAGGAACAAACATTCTGGGGAGTTTGTTCTGCTCATGAAAATAACAGAATTGCTTTTGATATGCTTTTGGCAATACTAGGCAAAGTATTCACTGGTAGATGAATAGTCATATAGAGAAAGAAGAATGGAACTCCAACAGCTGGTGAGGGGATTCTATGACTGTGCAGTACTCCTTCAAGGATGCTGCCTAGGTCCATGAAAAGCTCTCCCTTTGGTGGCTGGCACATACACGAATGCAGGGTAGCTCCACCCTTGGTCCACCCCTTCTGGTCACAACTTACCTGTGCTTCCTGGGCCAGCCATATCCCTTCACCAGGTGCTCAGTCAAGCCATGATCTAACTATTTCCCTACAGCATTTATATACTATTTTCATAGCTTTAACACTTTTAGCAGTTATATATTGTTTATATAACAATAATATGTATATATTTATGTATATATATGTTTATATAATGATAATATGTATATATTTAGCAGTTATGTAGTATTTATGTTTTTTCTGGGAAGGAAAAAATGAAACAAAGCATGAAGCAAGCAAAAACCAAGAAGCAGAATCAAAGCTAAATCCTATTGCCTTTTAAAGATAGTATTTATTGTTCATTGTAAACACTATGAATCACTAAAGAAAGCCTTCCAAAATATGAGACATCATCTTATGGCAACTTATAATTAGTTTTGTATTATTTACAATTGATGATTAGATGCCAAGAGATATTTCAAAGGTAATGTAAAAAGTTACAATGAATGTGATAATGGTTCTTTTGGAGAGATGGTTGTTCATTTTAGCACCCTCATAAATGCTTAAAGAATATAAAATAGAATTCCAAGCCAATTAATTTTTCTGTTTCTTATCTCCAGTGATATACTTTAATTGTACATTCATGCCTCTAAGGTTCTGTATGAAAGACAGCATTCAGAGATCACAAAAAAAAACAAAATAAAATAAAAAAAAAAAAAAAAAAAAAAAAAAAAAGAAACAACCATGAAAGTCCAAAATGGTAATGGTAAAAATAACTATAGTAACTTAGACTCGTCCCATATCAATCTTTAGATATGGAAAAAATTGTTTAAGTTTTAAACAGTTTTAATTTGCTGAGGTATGCAAAGCCTATGTTATGACTTAGGTTAAAAGCACATTGTGATTCATCTTAAGTATTAGACAAAATATTTACTTAATGAAGTAAAGCCAGGACTATGAAGCATCAAATAAATTACTAACCATATTTGGTAAGATTGATATAGCTCAGACTTTGGTAGCCAAAACAATGCCTGGGAATTGTATGATTGTCTGAGAGCATATGATATCTCTGCAGTTTTTCTTTATTTTTATGGCAACAGATTTATTGTTTTCTGTATATAATATAGGGGGGAAAAATGAACCCAAAAGCCCTGTAAGTAAAAAGCTAATTTACTTTGTAATGCAATTGTGTGACACTCTTTACTATTATTGTTTTTAAAAATAATCATTCACTCTGATGTCGTATAGCAAGTAAGAAAGTGCATGTTATTACAGCTGCATGCTCAGTCTCTTCATTTTGAACTGCACTGGTGATAGAAAAAAAAAAAAAGGAAGCCCCCTTTTTCGTACTTTCTTAACCTCAAATGGAATGTGAATAAGTTGGTGGTTCAGAAGCTTGTGCACCTGAAATACCTAAGATAGCTGTGAATATTTATAATGTAAAACCACCTAACATCTCATTAACCTCCAAAATTTGTGTTATTTATGACTGTGAGTTATACCTATTAATAAGTATATATATATAATTATTGCAGCTGAATTAATGGTCTTCCTGTTTATTGAATTATGCCAGGTTTACTTTTGTCTTGAACAGGAACAACAGCAGAAATTTCGAAGTAAGTAAGTTAAGACCATAAGTATCCCTTTCCTCCTGCATCCTCACCCTCCAGGAACAATGTCAATTTGACTGTAGAACAGTCAGGAAGCTGGTATAACCATATCATATGCCTTGTCTGCAAAGCCTTCTTTATTACTGTGTTTCATGATTATCTCTGCTTGACCCAAACAAATGAGCTCATCAAATGATGACTGCTGACCTCGCCTGCAACTTAAGGCTGTTAAGCAGCAAACTCTCCATCATTTCTCCACACTATGAAATACAGAACAGGAGGTGGCTTTACCCCTCAGTAGCATTGTTTTCCTTTTGGTATCTGCTGCTGAACCTCCCACATGGTATATTTGCTGCTGTGCTCCTTATTATCATAGTATCATAGTATCATGCGAGTTGGAAGGGACCTTAGAGATCATCGAGTCCAACTCCCGGGTTTCGAGCCCTCTGTGTAGCGAAGCGGCACTTCTACCCCCTGCGCCAAAGGGGAGATTCGAACCCGGGCCCTCCAGTGCTGCAAGCAGCACTTTATACCACAAATATATATATATTTCTAATAGTGCATTTGGCCACAAATTGCACTAAGTTTTACAGACCTGGAATATACCTAATTTTTGTGCAGAGACTATTTAAATGCAGCTGAAATCTCATGTTGGAAACTCATTATTCTACATTGTCATAAAAATGATTTCCTAAAGGAATAATAATTTTACTCAGGTAATATACAGAATTCACCTGAAGCTTTGCCACTCATTTTTATGCCTGAGGTAATGTAGGAATACAATACCATAACTAATTTAGTAGAATCTGTTTCCTTTGGAAGGTAGAACTCTTCCACCTTTTAGAATCTGCATTTATAGATACATATGCATGTAAGTAAATACTTACAAGATAGAAGACTATCAGTCTGCATATGTGAAATTATTACTACTGGATGTAATTTTGGTTTTTGATTTTTTTAAATAGACATTTATTTTATTGGGATAATCAAAATAATGGAAGTCATCTGGGAGCCCAAGTGTGTTGCATAGTGCAATTGTGTGACAAATGAAGATCTCCTACTATGAAGACAAATCCTTTACAGGTAACATTATTAGTTAAACTTTTCTTCTGACTACTACCACAGTCTCATAACATGGTACTGTAGTATACTATGTACCCGATTTTGTCTCAATTTAGTATTAATATACAGGGTATCAACACTCTCACAGGATGTTTTTACATATGTATATAGAATTATTTATTTTTATTTTGGTGAAATTGTTCAACCTGTGTTATTTCTTCGTTTGTGAAAAGAACATGCTACTCTTGAACCTGAGGCAATACTTGAATCATATTGCCTATTATAAACTAAAAATAAATATATTTTTATTATATATTATATAATTATATATATATATTCTTATATAATAACATATTGCAATATTGCTAATATTCACTAATATATTGCTAATATTCACTAATATTAAGTGAATATTGCTTGCAATATTCACTTAAATATTAGAAAAGTAATGCTTTGCACAGATTGTACTGGGTATCCAGTCTAAAAGTAAACTCAGCAGAAGTGACGTGTCCATTTATATAGCAATTCAGGGTAATCTAAATATGCTATTTGTCTTACTTTTAGTAGAATGTTATGTGTGCTAAATGAAAAATGCACACAGATTTGAAAATTTATATTTGAGATGGTTTCATTTCTTTCACATTGATTGCAGTCTTTGTTTTTAGCTCCTAAATGGATATTTTTTCTTTTCCTTTTCACTAGTATTTATTCAAATATTCCCACTAGAGATAGGAAAAAAATATTCTTGATTGTAAACAGGCACAAATTTAGATGCTTCTGCTTCAAACAACATCTTAAATAACAAATGCTGAAATATGAGATTGCAGTGGCAAGACCCCATATTTATTGGAGATGGTGACAAAACTGTTTTCTTTAGCCAAGCTAGAATTTCTTTCTAAATATATCTGAATAAAGAAGTTTACAAAGTATGTCAAGAAAATAAAGTAGGATAAAGGCAAGCAAGATGAGAAGAGAAAGATACTATAAACCCTGTTCTGAAAACATTTTGAATAAGAGGTATGCAGTCTCATCTTGTTTGAAACTGCCAATGAGAAAAGTGTCACATGCCTTTTCTTGAAAACTGTGTGTGTTGCTCCAATTTATAGGAGAAAAAGGAGGTTCTTTTAATATATGCATACTTGACAGCAAGATTAAGACAGAACGGGTCAAATGTTAGCCCGACCAGTTTATTACAAATCCTAGTCATTTAGGGAAATGGGGAAGGGAAGATAAGTGAGAAAGAAGACAGGAAATAAAAGCAAGGAGACTTTGTAGGAAGCAAGGGGGAGATAGTCACCATCATGGATCCAGCATGGTTCATAGTTCGGTCATTGATATTCAATAGTGGTCGGTTGTTGGGTGTTGTTGTTCAGTTGATGATGGTTACTTTTCTATTCTTGAACAAACATAAATTTATAAGTCCAAAGTGGTCAAGTCAGCTCTCTTTGGAGTGGCAGCTTCTGGTGCTGGGATCTCAGAAGAAACTCCTTTGTTCCCATCCCCTGGGCCTTGCCAACAGATAAGAAGGAGTGGGGAGCTGCCCATCTGCATCCTGTTTTTCACAGGACACAATGGTATCATTTCCCAATTTTCCCATACCAAGCTGGAGTTATTTGGACACAGGCCAGATCTTTTGCCGTAAACTCTCCACTAAGGCAGACACCTCCAAAGAATTTTTTTCAAATGTAAAATTGTCCACAAAGTGATGTTGATTGCTACAGAGCAACACCCACCACCTCTTATTTCTTGGATAAGTCTGAGTCCTATCTCAAGAAATACCTCAGAAAGCAGGCTTTGAGCCAAAAACAAAGAAGGGTTCAGACACTGTGATATAGTGGCCTTTTCTTATTTTCATGATGGTTTTATTGCAATTATGCTTTCAGATGCACCAACTTTCCTCTGTAAAATCTCTCTTTTGTTTTGCTTCTTTCCAATTGAGATCTCCCCCTTCATCTAGGGAGATAATGGTGTGAATTTTCTGGGAAGTCTGGACTTAAATAAAGTACTAAGTCCCCCCAGAGTCACCAGCAGTGAGAAAGGACTATATAAGTGCAAAAAAAAAAATAAAAAATTAAAATAAATAAATAAATAAATAAAACTACAAGTCTGGGAAGGATTGTGGATTTTCTTTTGTTTATCATTGGTTTTATATTTTATTTATTTTTTCAATCGGCATATAATTATAAGAGCAGGTAGATGATCTCTGTCAGTCTCAGGTACTTCCCTATGCTATTGCAAATTAAGTGTTGATCACCTGGGGCCTGCTTTAACACCAAAGTCAGTGATTGCTCACTTTATTAAAGAAAATGTTCACCCATAAAGCTGAAAACCTCTGTTTTAATGTGCCAAACAATCTTTTCCATGTATGTATTGCCTGTCAAACTCCAAATGTCTCCTGGAGTTGGGTCAAGGTTTGCATCTGAAAACACAGACTGGTAACTCCATGAGTTAAACAAGAGTACAGATCCTACCAGATCACTGTAATTGCAAGTCTTAACCTCTTTTGTTACTGTCCTTATTACATACTCTCCCTTTTAGTATGTAAAGATGCAAAGTGACATTTAATAGGGAGGCTCTTCTATAAAAGATCAGGTATGTCTGCCTGAAGCACTGAGCAACAGTACACTTTAGAGTGAAAAGGTTTATGTAAATTCAGTTCATTAATGGAGAGAAGTTACTTTCAAAGATATAAAACAAAAAGTTTTCTATTCTTAAGAACACATCTGGGACATGCATCATTGGTCACATTAAATACTAACCACAGATTGAGATGTATTATGTGAAAATATCCTTGGGTCTTAATGTCATTATTCCGCAATACATGCAAAAAGTTAAAACTTAAGCACAAAATACTGCTTACCCTCCACTTGGAAATGTGTTTTTCCAGATTACCTGGAATCAAATCACAGACTAATGTCATACTCTCATACAGACTTAGCCATGACTGATTGATTTGGATGCAAACAAAGGTATGTATCTAAATGTGAGTATCAGTGCACATCAGTATGTATGTGGGCAAATAACAAGGCAGCATAAAGTTGTGAATGTATGACACTCAGTCAAGCAGACACACTTACACTTTGGACACCAAACGAAAACTACAGTTAAAACAACAGAAAATAGTGTATTTTTTCAGTGAAATTTTGGTATGACTATGAGCTGTGTAAATGTTTAAGGGGTACAGTCTGTCACTTTGTCTGCCCTGGATTCTAGGCGTTTGCACCAGAGAGGTCATCAAGATGTACTGACTGTACATCACCTTCTCATAGTTGTAGTGCTCTGATTCACTACAACCATATATTTCTGGTGTGACACAGGACACAGCCGTGAAAATACACTTTAAATTTCCAGCAGATTTTATCTTATGCATGGTGCTGAAAACAAGAAAAAAATACCAAAAAATAATATAGTTCAGGATATTCACTGATGGTTCTGATTGTCTGTCCTCATGCCTTTAGTTCCACATAAACTTGATTTATTATAAATTATTTGAATTTAATATGAGTCTATCTTAATATTCTTGAGTAATCATTTAAGAAATTGTGTTATTACATTCTCTCTACCACTGTGGGACAAGAGTTCTGTCTCCTATGGAGTGACAAAAATTACAGTAGAAGGAATGAATTCTTAACTCCATTGGAATCTATTTTGAAAAGTCAAGCAGGCACCTTGCCTGCTATTTCTTTAGCCTAGAACATTCTGTAAGTAAAGAAGACACAAACGTCATGTTAAATATTTATAACAATATAATTAGTTTCTACTTCTAAAACATTTTTGTTAGACTGGACTGCTGATGCTGAGTTTACAAATGAGGGTGACAAAAATGACTTGAATTTTAAAAGAATATCTTCTAATTTAAAGATCTTCTCCTCCTCCTAAACATTACATTTTTCTTTCATTGTGCTTTTGTCAGTGTTCGGTTCAATCTAAACTAATTTCACCAAAGAAATGTGCTACAAGAAGCGCTTTTCTGCATAGCTTCCTTCAGCATGCCGAGGTTGCAGTCACCTATAGCACATGACAGTTTCTGCATTATGTTCCTTTCTGTTTGATTGAAACCTAGTAGATCTATTTTAGTGCAAAGAACTGGGTAAATGGAATCCTGTAGAAGGAATATTCTGCTTGGCAGTTGATATTTGGAGCAAGACCACCACTAGCTGAAGGATTTCCATTTTCTGGTACTCCTGAGTACAACACCAGAAACTGAAACTACTTTTATTCTTCTTTGCATAAGTCTCGCAACCATCCTGCTTTATAAAGGAATACACTGAAGTAACTTGATTTTTATACTGTTCTAGAGCTATTCTTTTGGAACTTGCTTTCTGTAGCATTCTTTCCACTCTGATAATGCTTATATATCACTATTTTAAGGAAACTTCTAAAATAGCATGACACAGTTGCAAGAATGAAGTTATTCTTTTACCTGTTCAGCACATTCTCTACAGTTTTTACTGTGGATCTTTACTAAATCTCTGAATAGAATAAAATTCTAGATATTTAATGGAAGAAAAATAAATAGCTTGGCCACAAGTTTACTGCACTAGATAGAGGTATACCTTGAATTAATGAGTCCTGAATGCAGTTATGTAATGTCTCTTCACACACCGGAAAGAAGATAAAGTAAAAACTTTTTTATTTTTATTTTTATTTTTTCCCCTGATGTTTTGCAGTTGGAATTCAGTGAGGAATGATAATGTTTGGATGCCATAAGGAGAAAACATGCAGGTTACTTTTTAATTATTATTATTAATTTTATTATTATTTTTCAGATTCTGATTCAAACAACCCATCAATTCCTGGTATAAAATATAAACTGTACCACAACAGAGTTCCTAATTTAAACCCTCTGGAGGCTGGCAGCAATCCCCAAATAAGATAATATTTTTCCAAGTATCTGTTGAAACCGCGAAAGCAAGTCTTCCTTTTGACTCACTAGCTAAATGAGCAAAACATACTATTGTTCACACTATTATTTATCTGTGGAAACCTCTCATGAGTACTATTCATCATTGTCTTGCACCAATAGCAGTTCTTACTCATAGCTCATCAAATGCTCTTTAAGATAAGTGTTCCTTCTCTTGGCTGTGTTTTCTAGTGAGGCCTCAGTAGTTGAAGAGTTGCTTTTTAAGATTCAGAATTAATGGCTGTTAAAGCTCAAAAGAGAGTGGTGTTCCCAAGTGCAGACATGTATTTCTGTAGGATACTTGTAAATGAAGATTAATTATTTGTAGTCTGGATGAACAACGCTCTCATTCCTCGTTTCCATGGTTGTGGCAGGTCTGAGTTGCCTCTCAACACTGCTCTCTTGCACTTTGCAGCAGCTATCAAGATGCCTTTCTTGTTTGAGCTGATGGACTGGAAGACCATTTAGGGCTTTAACTGTGTTCTTTTTGCCTGCCACCTTGGCAGCAGTAGCAAATGCTTTTTGGGCACATTGTATCCTGTAATATCTTTGTTCAATCTCACTTCCAAGCACATTGCTACTACCTTGCTAGGAAGACTGTGAGTTTTCATGGGTTTAACTCCTGATCTGCCCTCCAACATTATCTTTCCTGATGATGGTGATGTGGGAAATGCAAACAAGCATAGCTGAAGTGCCAAAAATCATGACATTTCCGAGATGGCTTTCAGAAATATATGAGGCACATTTACTAAATAAATAAATAAAATAGTGAAAGACAGAGAGAGAACCACCCAAGTTTTATCATTAAACAAACAAACAAACCTTTCCATTGTCAGCAAAGCAGCTCACTTAAAGGTCTCTGTCAGAATCTCTACTGGGTAATCTCTGTCTTCCTTTCTTTGTGCTCAATATATTGCTGTGCTCTCACCTTGTACTTCCTGTCTCTATGGTAACAAACAGGAGGAAAAAATAATAAAAATTAAGCATTTACATAGTAATGAGCCAGATGAAACTGAATGGAATGATGATTCCTTGTTCACAGGTACAAGAAAAGAAAAGGTCTTTGCCTAGTGGACAGTCAAGGTTTGTGCTGACCATGCTAGTAGGAGAGGTGCCTCTACATCTGTGGTTTTGGCCCTTTCTGCATCTGATTGGTACATCTGTATTAATTGTGACTTTCAATGTTTCCCTGTTAAGTTTCCAATGAACTTGTCTATATCACTTTAGTTCCCAATATATATTTCCATGACACATTAGGGTCAAACTCTGGCAGGCAGTTTAGTCAATGTTTGAGGAATTTTCTTCCAGAAACTTTCTCCAGTGTTTATCCTATATAACTTCAGGGATATTTCACAAATCTATGGATGCCAGCAATGATCTTAGTATGCACCTGTTGCTATTCTGCTTCCTGAACTCTGGCTGCTCCTCATTATACTTTCTTTCAGGGCATACAAGGGCACTAAGACTGGCATGATGAGGGAGAGAAGTATGTGGGAAAATGATACTAGTAGAAAGAGTAGGCTGAGGGCTTAATTTGAAGTATTGCAGAAAGTTATATATTCGTTTCTTTTTTTATATATTATTTTTATATGGAACATTATACTTCAGTGTTGTATAAATGCAAATTTGCTTTAATTATTGTTTCTAAGTGAAAACATTGTTTTATATGCATATATATATATATTATAAATATATATATATATATGTTTATACACATCTCTTCAGGGATAGAAAGAAACGATCCTTTGGAGAGAGTTCAACTGAAAGACTTTAAAGAAGGAATGGATTTGAGCTTTCACATAAATGTAAGCATAAAGAAAAAAAAAAGGAAGGACTGTCTGGAAAAGAATGATATGATCAGACCCCTAAGTGTAGTACCTATTGGTTACCATTTTTGTTCACAGCTGACAGTCAAGGTTATCTCAGGATCTATTAGGACTTTCTGGTGAATATAGACGACACTGAGGTAATGTTGTTTACTGGGAGTCTGACAGGTTTCAAGGATGGACTACGAAGTGCCACTGATGAAGTCAAGTGATAGGGACACCACAATTTCCCTGTCTTTAATTTTTTTTTCTAATGCATCGTGATCTGCAAAATAATATTGACACTACAGTAGTTCCTAAAATAGATGCCATTACTCTCATTAGATGCTTCTCATCTAGATATCACAACCAGCAACTGCTGTGGGGGGGAGTAGGGGATGAGAGAGAAGTGAATGTCATTTATGTCATTTTAATCTTTTCTGGGTTTTCTTGATTAGATATCTCAGACTTCATAAGCATTTATTTAATTCGTATTAGCATTTAACAGTCAAATGCCCTCAATGGTGAAAAATTACCCTGGAGGCAGCAAAGAAATTAATGGTTATTCTGTGACAGATCTCTCTGACGAGGATTTAAATATTGAAATTCTAATTTATTTATTATGCAGGAAGATGACATTTTATCCCTCCAGCCATTTGACAGGAAGACACTGTAATTATGCCTTTCTCTAAGCTCCCCGTTTTCCCTTCTGTACCTTTGTGAGAGATTATAAGAGTTCAGACTCCCATCCCCAAACAAGTTTGCCCTTACAGCAGCATATTTGCAGTAATCAATAGAAATGCAGTGACTAGTTCTTTCTAGATCATTTCTTCAGGCTGAAATTTCTCTGCTTTCACAGGCTGTTACATGGATGACAGATGGCAGAGTGTTTGTTAGGAAAAGTGGAGGCAACTTTAATACACTCTCTGTACGTCTCTATGCTTGCTCTATTATTAAGCTCAGATTTGTTCTGAGAAAGAGAACAAAAGGTGTGCACTGTATCAGAACAATATCCAGGAAAATAAGAGTTGTGGAAATGTTATATGCAGTTGTGATTTTGTTTGCAAAATTATCTCTAGTAGGACTGTTGTTGCCATCTTGTGAATAGTAACTGAGAACTAGGAAACACAAACAAAGAAAAATTCTGGCTGTTGCACTGTTCTCTGGGCTGCTTCTTCGAGACACAGAATACCTTGAAAACTTCTGACAATGTTGGTAGAGTCTTATGATGCAAGCAGCATCACACATGTTCAGAAAGGGCTGCGCAGACTCAGCTGTCTCGAAAAATGGCTATCTGCAAATTACATTTAGTATTTTGCCGTTAATTTACAATACCAATGTAATATATCAGATTGGTGGAGTTGCCACACATGGCTTACTAGCATTTCAGGAAACAAAACCAAGTGCCAAGTAAAGGATTAGGAAAAGAATGGGCTTAAAAAAAAAAGGTATGAGCTTGGAGGGACTTCGGTAAACAACAGCTAGGGTGCAGCACAAGCATGTTCATCCTGGACTGCCTTCCCTGCTGCCTCCCAGCCCTTCTCTACAGCCTACATCAAGACCTTCCATTGTCAGAGGAGATAAGTATGCTGACAGGCAGGCTGAGTGCATTTTGAGAGAAGAGTTAGCCTTTTTCTGTCAGAGGATTGCAGTATCCCTCAGATTTCCCTTTCTTATGGTATTTCTTCAATTATAGCTGGCAGGAAGGGGACCCTTGACCAGCATGTTTTGTTGTGAACCAGTCAAGGATCCTACTTCACCAGCTGGTGGAGCCACAGAAGGAAGTTCTGTACTTAAAATTTGTTTCTGTTAGTACCTAAATGCTGCAAGTTTGCTACTGTATAATAAAATTTTAAAGTGTACTGCTCTGAAATGGAACATCGGCTGTAATTAAAAGGAAATACTTTATCTCTCTCTGCTCAGGGAGCCCTGAAATATGAAGTTACCTGTTAGGAGTAAAAAAAGGCAAAAATTGACAACAGTTTTTATACTTTGACATTTTGAAATGTGTATCTATTGTGAACAGTGATTTTATTGTTCATTCAACGTGACATTTTACAGGTCCTCAGCATTTTTGGATATGTACTGTTAAGTTGCAAAACACTGTCTTGGAAAGTTATTACTGATGCCCATATATCCTGCAACTGCCCAGGCTTCTGTTATGCGTAGCTAATCTGTTTAACTTTTATTTTATGGTCGTTTATTTTATTTTATTTTATTTTATTTTATTTTATTTTATTTTATTTTATTTTATTTTATTTTATTTTATTTTATTTTATTTTATTTTATTTTATTTTATTATTTATTTATATTTTCTAAAACCAAACACATGTACTCTGGAACAATTCAGAATCTCACCACACTTGAGAAGAATTACTTTTGACTAGTTTGTGATCAGAGCTGTGATCACTCAAGGTACGATGTTTCTTTTCAAATAACTCTGCTCTAGCTGGAAGTGAAGAACTTGATCCTGAGTCTGCTGTGCCACTAAAAATGACTCTGTTGCCCTGGATAACAGTAGATAGAAGGTTTTCTTTTGTTTTGCATCAGATTGTCAAGAGAGAGGTTTTGCTGATTGAGCTTTTATTGATACTAAAATAGTGTGTATATTTTTTCTTCTGTTGTAGAAAAAGAGCACACTGGTGTGATTTTAAACTGTCATGCATGTCTATGATAGGTAAGAAAATTTTTATGTTCATAGAAATGTAGAACTGCCAAAAATGTGCAATTGGATAAAAGGAGAAATCTACACATAGCTGCAACAAATACTCATCTGATTTAAAATCCTTTCTTTCTTATATGTGCATGTTCTTTAAGAAAAGGAAAAACATTTAAAAAAAATAAAAATTAGATATGTAGATGATTTTTTGAGCTATAACAATTTATTAAAGTCTTATTTTAAGTATATATGTTTTGTACAATAAGTAAAAAATATTTTATGTTTATAGCCTCTTATACATTTTAGTTCAAAGACACAGCAAATGAAATACAGCCATCTCTGCAGTGCAATGATACATTGCTTAGCAGCTTGCAACAGCAAATACAAATATCATACTTAAGTGAAAAATGTAAAGAAAATATATAAATAAACATATAAACAATGTTGAAGCTTTTTTTCTTTTTCCTACACAGTATTTCTCTCTCTCTCTCTATATATATATATATATACTTGATATAATAGTATGATAAAGATTACACCAAGTCATCATGCTTGAGTGAGAACATATATTTTTGAAGTTCAAAAGGGATATTACATATAAGTTATATTAATTTTAATTTCTATTGCTGAAACACTATTCTCTGCATTTAATTTTCTTCATTTCTTCTTTTTTCCACATTCCTCTTTCTTCTAGTTATTAACATCTGAACTGTTGACAATTTTACACCAAACTATAGACATTAAACTGAACTAAGTCTGATTGTCATGGACTAAAAAACACACTTCCTTTTAGGAAATAGGTTATAAAAACCTTGTAGAAATAATGAAAGAAAGAAGAACATGCTTTATATGAAGCAGACAATTCATGTGGAAAGTGAAAGATAATATATGTTTTGAAAATATTGATATTTTTGAAATATTTCTAATCTTGCGGTTCACACACCAAGGAATTTATTATTATTACTATTGTTTGTTTTGTTTTTGTTTGTCTGTTTCTAAACCTGTTGTCTTGTTTCCATTGTAATTTAAAGTAATAAGAATTCTCCGTTACAGTCAATTTGTCAATTAAATATAGGAAAATTGTTCTCACTTTTTGCAGTGATTCACTTTTATGGAAAGAGTCAGTCTAAAAGTTCTGTGCTCAAGGAGATTTCAGGAAAGTCATGATGCTGTCAGAGGAATACCAGTGTACAATGTCAGAGGAGTCTTGTAGATGGATTACCTGAAAGCTCACTCTACTTTGTGTTTTGAATGTTTATTAAAGTGTGGCGTTGCTTTAAATTGTTCATATGCAATTTCTGGAATTAGATGGTATGAAGGATACATAGATAGATTTCAGTCCACAATTCTCCATTCCAACTTGGACACTCCAAGTGGATCCCAGACTTCTCATCTTTCTAGTGTAAAAATACGGTGAAAAAAATGTTGTGTGATTTTATTTTCTAGCCAAAGATAGAGGACAGACTGAAAAGAGAGTGGAGAATAGTAGGCATCCCACTAGTATTTGAAACTTTATTCCCAGATAACCAGGATGCTATATGACTTACTTTCCATGAAAACAAGAAATAAATACGCATGGGAATAAATTCACAGAAATTTCCAAAAAGTTGTCCCTTCATATCAGCTCAACACTGAAAGGAAGAAGTGATTTGCTATTGTTTCCCTTAGCTCAAGATACATTTTATAGAAATCTATGAAGATTTTTGTGTGCTGTAACAACAGTTTTTCAAGTCACTGGAAAATCTGAAATATAAAATAAAGCCAACAACCATAAAATACCATCAACCAATTTATTAATCTTTTTCTTTGTATTTTTTTTTTTTATTCTCATAAATACCAGACAGCGGTTTGTGCATATAATTCATGTCTAAAATTTTGAATCTGAGATCAAAACACTGTGTCTAAATATATAAATATACTTCGTAATTTCACTCATCACTGATACTGGACACCAGTGTTAAGATGGAGGATTCCAGTGACTACAAGACTGTATTCAGTGAGTTTGGATTTTACTTCTTGTGTCTCTGCAGTGTAAAAAACTAAAAGAGCATCCAGTGATTAAGTAAAGATTGTTTTGGATTATTTAGGTTAAAACTGGTAAAATACTGTCCTTCTTAGTTGAGATTTATTTTTTGTTTGTTTGTTTGTTTTTTGTTTTTGTTGTTGTTGTTTTGGTTTGGTTTTGTACAGGAAGATACATACCCTTGGAGAATGAGATTATTTAGTTGTGTTTGTCCCACTTCTATTTAAAGTTGTTGAAAACTTGAATATAAATATGTGAATAAAATATAAGCTCAATGTATGTATATAATAGTACTCCTAAACTTCATTTTTGTGACGCAAAAGACAATTAAATCTTCCTCTTCTACTATACTGAGTTTTTAAAGTAATTCTTATATTTTCAACAAAAGTACAAGTAGAAGGAGTTAAATTAAGAACACTGTCACAATAAATACAGTGTGTCCAGGTCATAACTGAGTTTACAGGCTAAGAGACCAGTCAGCAGAAAGGTCTATGGCAGCTGTCAGCAGTCTCTTGGGGTAGTTTAGAGGCTCAGTTACTGATGTTCAGACATGATCTATTTAAATCTACTGGCTCAGTGTTAATGTATCAGGTAAGACTGAAAGAAAATACTGCAACTCTTAACCATGGCCTATTATTCCTGAATGCTGTTGGTGAGAGATTCACAAATAATCACTGAAAGAGAGAGAGATGTAGCTTTTGGGTTGAATCTAAAACATACCACTATACTTTCAGTGCTAGAAATGAACAGTAAGTTTGCATTGAATAGCTGTGAGTATTCTGAGTTTATTCTTCCCTTTATTTTAAAGAAAGTTTGTTACAAGGTGTTCTTGATAAAGTGGGAATATAGGCTGAGTCAAAGAGAATATTTAGTGAAAGAAACTGAAGTGCAGTGTTGTGGTTCTTTGATGTGTAAGTGTCTTGATTATTCAAATTAGAGGTGTCCAAATCTTTAGGGTATATATATACACTTCTGTCTAAATCCACTGATCATTAACTCACAACTTTAAGTCACTTCAGAACCTGAAGATTAATCACCTAGGAATTCTTTTATTTTCTTTCATTTTCAGTAAGTAAGAAGTTTCACAGAGCATCTGATCCCACCCACCAGTAGAGTTCCAGGGAGATGATTTGAAAATCCTCTAGGGGCACTGATGATTTCTGGTTGCTTCTACAGTGGTCATAGATGGTTAGTTTATGTAGGTTTCACTCAGGATGCATAACTTCTGTAGAGACGCCTCTTCACTTCTCAACAAAGATGTGCTGCAGATCATACACTAATCAACTATGTATATTTTAAAAGTGCATCAAATATGATTTGTAATTAAAAACTGCTTGTTTCTACTTTAGAGATGCCTTATTTTTATTAAAAAAAAAAAAAGAAAAAAAATATTTATGTTCTTCCTCTGCTTATTAAGAAAAAAATAGTCAAACAGTCATAGGCTTTAATTTCTGTAAAATTTTAACAGCAGAACATTTTGTTCTTTGTATTTTATTAATGTTTAATACAAGCCTTTACTAAATATTCTGCTATTCATTCCATTGCTTTTCAACTCCTTTTTGTTTGTGTTTTAGCTAGAGACTACTCTGGACTCTTCAGAGAAAACTGAACGAGTGTCTTCTTTACTGTGCACTTAGAAGCACAAATCTTATGGTGGCAGAACTTCCACAGACAGCAGCAGTAGCAGTGCTACCCCGGGCAGTATTTCCCATTTATGAAAGAATCCCTTTCTTGGGGAGCTATTGAAAGCAGCAAATACTGTTACCTGTCTTCAAAACTCCAAATCAAACTAGTGCTTTTAACAAGATTAACTCTGAATACTGGGCTTTGCTGATTCACTTAAAGCTTTGAACAGTAGGTTATCACTAAGTTCCCTCATTTCATGTTCAAGAAAAAAGAAAAAAAGGGGGGGGGCTGTAGGGGGAAGCATTTATAGTCATCCTCAGACTACATCAGTGATGGAGAGAGGATGGAGGGGATAACTTCTTCTCTGACTACAGAAATGCATAATCCTTGTGAGATGTATAAACCTTGACAATTCCAAGATGTGTCACTCTTCAACAGAAAAATTATTTAAAAAATTTCAGTGTTGATGCTGAGCTGTCTTCAAGCAACTCTAAGGAAAGGAAGTAGCATGTTATCTAGAAGACTGGAGCTCCTCTACTTCCACTCTTAGCACATCACTTTTAGCACTGTATTGCAATAACATAGCTTTCTAGCTTCTGCTTGGATGCATCATCAGCGTGTTCACAGTATTGACAAACAACCTATAAACGAAATTGGAGAAAAGCCTTTATCAGTTCCATCCAGAAACTGAGCTTCTGTGAAAATTAGTTCTAGCTTAAATTTGACTTCACTGGCACATCTTTTTCTAGGGGCAGGAGAATATAAGTAAAAGTCAGCAGGAGGCTGTGCCAATAAGCCATTTTTATGTGTACCCTGAGGAGGATCAAATTAATTTGAATTTAAAGGTTCAACTGATACTGCTAATGTAGTTGGGTAGGTGTTAATAGCAGGGGGACAGAGAGGTATTTCACAAATATATATGTACATACATGTGCAAATGTGTATACTCTTTTATTATTTTTATGCAAGCCTTGAGAGAGGCTGAAAAGAAAGCTGAACTGTTAAAAATAGCTACAGGATTAATCTCAAAGTAATACACAGCCACAGAAATGACTACCTTTCATGCACACATGGGCATGGAAAGATTTAGTCACAAAGTCTGTTGCAGCAGTTCTTCAAAATTTCCCAGTACAGCCTCTTTTCTTCTCTGGATTACACAGAAGACTGAAAGTAAATTGTTTCTCCTGAGGTCTGAGTGGCCTGTGACTGCAGATAGGGGAGAAAGTCTATTTTTAAGTCAGAAAGCGTACCCATTGTTACCTCATAAAAATCATGAAACGTTTGATTAAATCCAACTGTTCTCTTCTTAAAAACGCAAAATTAATTAATTAGCTTCAGTCTGAGTTGAGAAATGCATTGAGACTGGTATGAAGTAGGAACGCTGGACAATTGAACCCTTCACACTTTGTAGGTCTGACTTTTAACTAACATAAATCAGAGCAGTCCTGTTGTCAGAACTGCGCCAATTTACCTGGACTCATGGTATTTTCCTTTTGTTGTTTTCTTTTTATATCTATATTTGGCAGATGAATTTTCTATTCTATTGTTGTAAGCACCTCTGGTGCTACATGATATATTCTTATCCCAGCCTTACTGAAATACCACCCAGAGTTTCACATGATATAAAGAAGTGGCTCATATTTGTGTCTTGATTTACTTCTAACAACGCGTTTCTGTTACATTTAAGAGGCCATGTGGGCTCCCTCTAGTGGCTAATTGACCTTGATCATCTCATTATCTCATCACTGCTTTTCTTTACAACTTGTCATAGTGAAAAAAAACAAACAAAAAACTAAAAAGCTGTCAGGGTAACTTACCAAGAAAGAAGTCTGGCTGAAAGACTCCACCTGTATGATCAGATGTGAATACCTACTCAAATGAAAAGAAAGAAGCTTAGCTGAAGAAAGATGTTGTATTGAAGACAAGCTCAAGAAATAGTATTATTGAAATTAGCATAGATATGTATGAGTAAAGGGCTGGTTCAAGAAGTGGGGTTTGTTCCTAAATCTATCCTGATACTCAATTTCAGCCTTCCTGTTGTTTCACAAATATGAGATAGACAATAACAAAATGTGTGGTATTGGATGAAATGGACAATGGCCTAAAAATGTCAGTGCTTTTCTTCTTGTTACACGAGTTAATCATATTCCTCCTCCTTAAACTTCACCAGTGATGTGGCAATATTAAGCCAGTAATTACATGTTGTAATGTGCCGGCATATGGAAGCTTTTTCTTGTGGACTGCAAGTCCTTTCGGCGTCCCACACTATATTATGTTGTAACTAGAAATATATTTCAGAAATTGATAACATCACCTTTATCTCTTTTTCTTTCTCTGCAAGCCAAATTTTCTGTTCTACCTAAGAACAGGCTGTAAGGATGCATCGTAATAACCATGCTTATCTTGATGTGACAAAAGGAGTATTTGTGTTTAAAAAGAGCAAGAGAGATTAAATATGTATAAATATAGGCATAAAATCACAGAAACATACCTGCACATATCTCCTCATCATTTAATCTCTTGTGTACGAAACTAATACTGTGAAAATATTTTCTGTAGGTTTCAATTAATTAAAAAATAGAAACACGAGGATATCTTTGTTTTAAGATATTAACTGCTGAATTTAAACATGAATAAAAGAATTCTAGAAGAACTTAATATTAGGTCCATCATAGCCATTGACAACTTTTTTACTTATTTGCTTATTTTCCCACAGACATCAGACATCTTTTTTTTTTTTTTTTTTTTTTTTGGCTTTTTTATTTATCTGACTTAGCAGCATTTGCTCAGCCCTAGTACTTAGTGCTCTATTTTCAGAATGTCCGTTCTCTTATGAAAGAAGCAGGCACTTGAAAGGCCTGCTGCTGCATTTCAATACAAATCTTTGGTGGCAGGGTCAGCAGGTGAGATGAAGTGCACAGCCTTCAAAGTTGACCTGCAACAACAAGGTACACTGTAGAAATGCAGGAAGTCAGAGTTTATACTTGGAAAATCAGAAACAGGATAGCCAGGGAGCTGGTGATTTTATCATACTGAGCTTAGATCCTGATGCCTGTTAAGAATAAAGAAGCTCAAGAGCTACTCCGACTTCTGTTAGCTGTTGATAGTTTTTGGGGATTCTTGACAGATGAAGATCAATAAATGGCAGAACAGTGAGGATATTCTGTGTCTGTTTATGCTGCCTGTATGGGAGTACAAAGGCATGTGCATAAAGGTGTGATGCCTTTGTGATGCTGCCTTAACACTCCTCTGTGTTGGGATTACACATAGTAGGCTGTTGTGTTTCCTTTCTCTGTACTGCCTGTTCCTCAAAATGTGAGAATTACTGTTCCCCCACTTTGGCTGAAGTGTTTGTCTGGCCACTGCCTGGAAAAGCAGTATTGCATATAGGTAGCAGCCCTCTGTGTGCTTTCTGATTTTGCTATTGCTCAGATATTTTCTGATCTAGGTTTCATCTAGATTGTTTTTAGCCAGTAATTAGCTACTCTCCATTAATTAATGCATGCTCTTCTTGGTTTGTTTGTTTGTTTTTTATATATCTTGTTTTTAATAATCTTTTTATATAGTCAGCCTCCACCACATCTTATTTCAAGAAGTTCCTCAGTTTGTTGTTTTTTTCAAAGTATATTTTCTTTGGTTTAATTAAAAAAATTAAATAATAGAAAGAAGGAACCAACTGTAATATCAGATTAAAAAACATTCACTTGTGAACTAGCCACTACAAAATTCAAAGATTTCACTTCACTCTTTCACATAAATGTTGCGTACTATTAAATACTGTAGAGTTTATAACACACTAATAGATAGCTTACTAGTACCAGGTTACTTATTTTTAAGTGAGAAAAAAATGGCCTTTTTCACTCTGAATTAATTCCATTGAAAACAAAGCCGTGACATATCTACTTGTGAAGCAGTGTACATTAAAAATGTAGATTTCTATGTCTCTTAATTCTTTTTCTTCTTGCAGAAATTATAAGATAATTTTGTGAAATGTATATATATATATATTTTTTGCCTTTATGAAAAGACTTGAATTTTTTGAGAGAGTAGAGTGAGCATTAAAAAAACCCAGAGCTTTTTTTTTCTCACCTAAAGCCATTAGGAAAGCTTTCTGACCACCAGGAACTACTGCATCTGTGCTACAGTGCTTGTTTCCCTGTAGATATTGAGATATAAGTGGGAAGCCAGAGAAAAGATAGAACCAGATAGCATGCAGTTTTTCCACATTTCTTCCTCCACTGTGAGCACCATGGTGGAAAAATGGAAAGAGGACAGATCTTTGCTCCCTGCGATTCAATTATAAACACTGTAGCTGGAACTACAAGATTGAAAAAAGAAAATGTTAAGGTTCGAATTTTGTATTGTTTTCAAAGCCTACAAGCTATACATTATGGCAGCCCTATGAACTGAATCTCCATCTCCCAGCTGTATACCTTGCACTGTAATCTGATGAATTTCTTTGTATTTTTCCGTCTATGCTCTCAGTTTGATGGATTTAAATAATATATAAAAGTTCACATGAAGTCTCAATGGGACCACTCTACTACTAATACAAAAAAATGGAATCTGTTTTTCATGTTTATCTCTAGCAAATGTTTTGGAGTTTACTCCCTAAATGTAGACACACAAGAGTGCAACAAGGAATCATGTGCTCACTCCTTTTGTTTCAGTTCAGTTATTTAAAGTCCACTACACCTGAGAATGCCAGGTTCAAAGACAAGCAGATGCCTAGGAGCTCTGCTGAGTCAGATCTTGGCAGCATTCAAGGAACAAAGCAAAATGTTTCCAAATAGTTATCCCAGATCAGACAGCATATGGCTCTGTTAGGAACAGCAGTGGGAATCTACTCTAACTTCTGATTCTTTTGGTGGCAGGACTCCTGACTGATTACAGCACTATTGGCTTGGACAGAACATACAATCAGAAATTTTCTGATAGTTTGGAAGATAGCATTTGCTTAATCTCACGGGTTATTTTAGTTTTTGTTGTTGTTTTGTTTCTTTGCTTTTTAACTAAATTTTTTATATAATAAATTGTGTTCCTTGCAAGCGGTAATTGAGGGTATACATTTCAAATCTGTTGCAATAGAAAGCAGTTCAGACTCTGATGTGGTAGTTTTGAATGCAACATACAACAGTAAGACAGAACACAGACAAAATCTTATTTAAATACAAGTCAGGTACCTCTGAAAGTGCCAAGAAAGAAGAAAAGGAATAGCATGGAAACACCGAGGACTGAGACTAGTGATTAGCTAGTTTTACTTAAGAAATACTAAGGTATGAGACCAGTTATAGTGAGGCTTTAAGACTTATGTATGCAGAGAAAGAGCTATTTTGTTAACGCCTTGCTGTCCTGACAAAATGATAAAAGTAATTTAATTTAAAAATAAATAAATAAAAAAGAGGAAAAAAAGAAATTCACAGTTTCTGCTTTGTTTTCTGCTGAACTGACTGCAGTAAGGATTTTACCTTCCAGTGTTTCCATGATCATGCATGTAGTGGATACTTACACATATTCTCTATGAAATTTGTGGTCATAAAATGTAGGAACTGACTATGCATGAAGCCCTTTTTGCCAAAGCCAGTTTCAAATCACAGAAATTTTGGTTGTTTATACACACATACCTACATCTAAACACTCTGTGTTTCTGGTTGAAACACAGCTACCTATGCTGTCAATTGTCAATGCAGACTTTGCACTGCAAGTATGATATTAAAAAAAAAAAAAAAAAAAAAAAAAAGTAAATATCAAAGCACAGTCTTGAATTAGAGCAGTTTCGATTAAAAACATATTTTAGCCAATACTGAAGCGGTTTACATCAATTCATATGTATTTCCCAAAACAAATGAAATACAGGAATTGCAAAAAATACATATATATATATATTTGCTTTACTTTACATTTCAGTCTGTATTGATTTTCTATATTGCCTTTTATTCGGTCAAACCACTTGACAGCAAAACAGATATATAACTGAACTAAATGAACATATGAATTGCTGTTTCTCTTCAACTATGCAACAGACTGATTATATTTAAAAGCTATTTAACATTAGTTGTGAGAGATAGCAAATTGGCACATTTTAAAAGTAGTTCCCTACTACATGCTAGAACTTTAATATCAACTGCAATTAAAGGCAGACAAGTTGTATGCCACAAATGCACTGATCTATGCATTTTTCTCAATCCCCCTGGCATCACAGTGCAGACCACGGTTTGCTTTTACTAGGAGGGTGTCTCGGTCCAATTTATAGGAGGGAGGCAATGTTCTATGATATGTTATTCCCGGCGTGAGATTAAGAAACAACAGTTCAAATGTTGGTCCTACCAGTTTAATGCAATTCTTAATCAGGGAGATGAGGAAGGGGAGGACGGACGATTTAGGGTGATGGAGAAGGGAAGGCGGGCGACTGAAAAGATAGAAAAAGGCAGGAATTGAGTAAAGCAAGGATAGTCACACCAGGATCCAGCAGCGGTCCCGCTGCGAGACGTTCCGATGGTCCGAGGCAGAAGCGCAGGGGGTGGGGGGGAGCAGCAGCGAGGCAGGCCTTGGGCAGCAAGTGGGTAGCAGGAAGGAGCCGCAGGGTAAGTCCAGGAGCAGGCAGCAGGATTCAGGTAGCAGGTCCAAGAGAGTCCATAAGTGAGCAGAACGTCCGTAGTGAAGAATCAGATGTCAGAAAATCTAACTTCATGGTTGCTGATCCCTCTTTTATCCTTTCTCCTGCCTACCTAACATTCCTGGGTGCTTGGCCAAGAGTCATGTGCAGCACTCCCTGAGATGGCCATCTTCCTGGAGATAAACCCACACAAAAGGCCACTTCACAGCCATTCTTCCGCAGTTTATCTCTCATTGCCCCTGGCCTTTTTCATCTGTGTCCCTCAGACAAAGGATTTCTCTACCCTTGCCCAGAACTTGCTTGGACTTGTCTATCCTCAGTAAACTCCGAGGAAATAGTGCAAAAGCATGGCCTCTTGCAGAGAGGCATCTGGAATCAACAGCCTCAGAGGTGGAAATACAGCCATATCTTTTGTCATGGGCTGATCCAGACTGCAATGCAATAGGGGGAAGCTCCTGAATGCCTGCAGTACACTGGAGACATCAGCATATGGGGCAACACAGAAGAATATTTTGAGAAAGGGAAGAAAATTATTCAAATTGTTCTAAAAGCCATTTTTTGCCATTAAAAAAAAAAAAAAAAAAAAAAAAAAAAAGTTTAAGATGAAGGGAGATTCTGGAGAACATGTATTCTGGATCACAGTTTGTAAAAAACATGCTCTATGCTGCAGCCAGGGAGAATGGCCATACTTGGAGCCTCTGGTAGTAAGATTCAGGGGAGATTTGAAGTTGATCCCTTGGGTTTTGGAGTTGAGAATATAGAGGATATGAGATCCTCTGTACTTCAACTGAAAAAGAGATACTGGCAGCATATAAAGAGACCTGAATTGTTTCAGAAGGGGTTGGTACTAAAGCACAGCTCCATTTGGCTGTAGTTCCCTACTTCTAAAAGTTTTAACTTAAAAATAAAATCTTAAAAGCTTTAAAATTCTTCTTGTATGAATTCCTGTTCAGAGCTGTGTGGATGTTTGACCTGTAAGACTGAGTATAACAAAGCAAAATCATATTCAAAGAGACATCCTTGCTTATTTAATCTGTGTCTGAGTCAGGAGATTTCAGTTTATAGTAAAATTTAAAGTAAAACTACAAAAACTCGCTTAAGAGTGACATTAAGATGTCTCAGTAGAATTGCTAGCTGGTACTGAACTCATTAGACACTCTAGCATAGACTCTACTATTTCATTTTCAGCAGAGCTTGAGGATAAGATTCATCTTGATATCCATGGTAGCAAATAAGCCGCTATTTGAGAGAAACCTTAACAGAAGATCCTACTTACAATAATATCCAATGTAATTTTTATTTGATATGAGTAAGAATTTCTTCACTGAGCTGGTGATCAAACATTGGAATAGGATGGCCAAGGAAGTAGTAAAATGAAAATTCCTGAAGACATTTAAGAGGTGAGCAGAAGTGGCACTAAAGTACATTGTTTAGTGATAGGACTTGGGAGGCTGGATTGGTGATTGGATTTGATGATATTAACAGTATTTTCTAACTTATATGATTTAATACTTAATTGAGTGTTTGTTAATATATAAACAAGTATGCCTCATTTTCCTTCGCAAAAAGATGATAGTTTAATTTTCAAGTTAATCATTATATAGAGCAAGATTTGGGTCTGTGAACCCCGTTCTAAGTAGACAGCAGTTCTCAAGTTCTCATACTCAGGTCCCTAGACCGAATATGCACATAAAGATCAGGATATCTTTTATGTATCATTACTTAAGATTTCCTGCCATTAACACACTTATTACATTCTTTTCTCTTGCCTAGGGAGGCATTAATTTTAATGAAAGACATCTCAGATTTTGGCTTTATTTACATCTTCTTGTGTGACAAGATAATTGACAAATATTGCAACGTATTCACAGTGAGAGGGGAAAAGAAGTAGTTATTACTTTCTTGATTGTGTGGTTAGACATTGAGAAAGGTGAAATTTAAAAGCTTGAAAATAATCAATTCAAGAAAAATGACCCTTATATTTTCATTTTAGTGTTAATTGCATTTCATGAGTTGATCAGGATTTTTATTTCTAGAATCAGGTCCCAAAATTGCCATTTGCAAACAGAGAGAAAGGAGACAGCTACTCAGGGAAGCTTGCTGAACATAATCTGGAAGGTCATTGATCAAGAACATAACAGGATGTTTATCTATTCCTTAACCACTTATTTACTGATCATTGGAAATGGGATTTAATAACTTTTAATTCTCTGCATGTTATGCACTCCCACACAAATAAATGAAGTGACATTTGAAGCTGATGCTGAGTCCTTCATAATATAGCAGACCTTTGAATTTTGGGGGCAATGTTCTTTGCAAGAGTCTCTTTGATTATCTTCCTGTCACTAAGTTGACAGAGCTGCAAATGTTATTGCTAGTCATAAAATTATCCAACCACAATGTCTGTCTACATGACCCACAGTGGTTGTGAATACTATGAATGGATAATGTACTGTTTAAGTAAGACTTACTTACCTTCTCATATCTTCTAACTTTACTGCCCTTAATTTAATTTACTATTGTCATGTGATGTGGGCTAAAAAGAGGCTAATATAGAATCAAATTCAGAATTTCTCAAACAAGTCTCCTTTCTCTCCCATTCTTTTCTGTCAAAAAAGTGCTCATTATTTTATCTCTTTCTCAATGTATTTAATATTTTTTCTGTTTCTGCTTCAATCTTTCTTCCATACTCTTGTTCCTGTTTACTCTTCTCATCTCCTGTCTATTTTATTCTTCTCTTTATACTGTTTTCACTCCAATGTGTAAATGCATTTGCTATTCTGAACAAAAATTATAGCACTAGGTTCAAGTACATCCTAAATGAAATAAGCTTTGCCTGATGATTTAATAGTGTTGTTCAGAATTGTTTCCACATTAGAATCAATAATACTCCTTGAAATATTCTTGCTTATAATAAGAGTGTTTATGCCATCTGTACACTGAACCACATTAGAGACAGTAATATCTTATGTATGAATTATGGCCAAACTGAGGAATGTCACTGTGGTAGTTACTGTTGTTGTGTTTGATAACCAGAAGGAGAAAGAGATTCTCTATAATCATACTCACCAGTTGCTAGTCCCAATTCACTTAGATTATAGAATATGGTTATGTCCACTTATATATGGTGAAAAGTTTGTACATCATCATCATCTTTTCTTCAAGGTTAGGACATCAGATGCTTTGTGGCAGTGAGTTTTCATATCGTCTTGTGTATGGAAGATATAACTAAGGACAGAACTGAAGATCACTTCGCAATTCAGATGCAGGAAACTGCTTTTTTTTTTTTTTTTGCTTTTTTTTTTTTTTCTGTGTACTTCTCCACTCACTGTACAAACAGCCTATGATAGACTGTACCTTCAGTACCATTCTCCTTGTGGTATTATTTTCTTGGAAGGTGCTCTAGTGCTCTATAAAAGATAAAATAGAGATCTTCTGTGAAGAGAGATTATTGCCTCAGTAACTGCAGTACTCCTACGGTGTTTTCTATTCTCAGGGCCAGCATAGATCTAATATCCATTCATCACAGATATGCAAAACCTTGAAGGATTCTTCTCTACTTTGATGTTTTTCATCATCAGAACATTGCAGCTGCCTGCTTACAGTCATTACATTTCTTTTCTGCACAATGTGTATTTTAACAGTGAGCAGAATAGAGTACATACTTTTCTGCATTTTCTGTGATTATAGAAAAGCTAATATTTTATTACTGCATAGTTCATCAACAACTTTTTTATTTGCTTTGAAATGAGGCACTCCTGACTCAGGAGGGAGAGTGCCACCTACTGTATCTCTGAAACTATTTCTACAGAAAATAGGTCTAAAGAACTTCCAGTAAGCTTATGTGTTAGCCTCTAAAGAATATGAAATCTCAGCACAAGGTGGTTGTAAGTAAGTGGGAAGGCTGCTTAGAAGGTGCAATTTTTGGTTAAGTGCAATAGAATGAATGAGGTGGTGTGAGAGAAATTTCTCACCAAGAATGTCAGCTGAAGAATCATTGCCATACTGTCAGGAATAACAGAGGATTCACAGGATGTTTCTAGATGATGGGAATTGCTGATTCATCTTATTTTTAAGAGGATGCTCCCTAAAATGGAATGAAGAAGGCTAGATATCTATACTGGATATCTTCAAGCAGTTAATGTTTTAAGATGTTTTCTATGTGAGATTGTAAGTGCTGCCCATGTTAAATCAGTCTAGAGAGCTCTGGAAACAAATTAGTGTATCATGTGAAACCCATTTCAGTCACCATGGCTGGCCATTACATTAGAATGGTTATGTTCAGATGTATTGACACAGTTGAACTATGCTAATTCCTTGCTCAGTTATGTAGAGCTGCCTGTAATTAGACCCCAGAACAATGGAGATATACTAGTTGCCAATTTGTTCTGAAGGTGCAAATTTCAGATATGAACTCTGAACAGGAATTAGCTGGTTTCAAGAAAAGTCCTTTCAAAAACTTTCAAATGAAGAGCCTTTAAAATATTTGCAGCCACTCAGAATAATCAAAAGATTGAACAATACTTCTTCAGACTTCAATTGCTTTGGCTGTCCATTTTGATGCTGGGCATACAAAACTCCCTGCAAGGTAAGGATTGCAATTACAGAGCTAACAAGTCCCAGTGCACATCCTGTTCAAGGAATGCTGCAAAATTTCATGTAATAGAAGTTCAAAAACAAAGTTATTATCCCATCATTATCCACATTACAACGTTCCCTTGCCAACAGTAAGCCAAGACATTTTAAAAGACTATGCCTAGAGTAATATAAACAGGACACTTTTTATGGTTATATAGAAGCAAAATCCACAGAAAGAAATTAAATAGTAATAGTAATATATATTTGAATTACATTCTGTCTTTAATAATATCTTTTTTTCAGAGTTGGTTCATGGAACAGAAGATGAGCAGTAACAGTGAGAGCTCTTAGTAAAATTTAAATTGAACATAATTTAATTTTTCATGTAAAATTTTAGAAATTCAAATCACAAAAGAACCTTCCTAGAATTATATAAAAGTCTGCAAGTTTGGGATGAGATACTTGTCTGGTCATACTGGATGGCAGTTTGACCCTGTATATCCTTTTCAAACTGGCACTACCCACTACTTCTAATCTACTTCTCAGTGCTCACTGAGAGATAGCTGTGTTCTTGATAATATGTATATGTGATATCTATATCAAAAGTAACAATAATAACTTAGCAAGGAATCACTGAAGACACTATGCCATTCACTTTTTCCTTTTTATGAAAATATTTTTTTTTGTAATGTCAGAGATTTTAAAGGTTTCTAAGGGGGGGGATGTTCAGTGAAATTTAGAATTATGAGCAATAAAGATTCGAATTAGATAATAAATGACAAAGGGTTCTTTAATTTTCAGAGGACTAGTTTATTGAATGCTTTGGCCCTCAAGCCAGGCAGATACATGCTTAAGGGAAGGAAAATCAATTATTAATAATAACCTCAGTTATTAGCAGAGAAACAGCAAAAGGTAGAGGATCTAGAGAATGTTGCATAGGGAGAAAACAAGCCTAAAGAAATAATGTGATATGTTTCTTGATATATGCAATTGCATCCCAACTATGTTGTGCAGATAGCACTATGATAAATTGTACTCATCATATGCTATTGATTGTTTCTTCTGTTCACAAATTCATCTCAGCCACAACCACTTTCAATATTTAAAAACTTCAAACGGCTTTCCAAAGCCATTCATATGGGCAGTATTTGTGGTAAAACAAAAGCAATACCGAAAGCCTAATTTTAGTTCAGATAAGATGTCAAGAATTGTGGACTCAACACTATTTGGAGCCCTGAGGAAAGCGCATAATGTGCAGCAAAAATTTTTCTTGGCAAGAGTCGTAGCAAAAGGAAAGAGTTTTGAAGGAAAGGAAATTGAGATAGTCTGGCCTTGGTTTAGGGAAGTTAAGGCTATTTGGCCCATTCTTCAGACAAGGAACTTTATGGACAAGAGAAGACTTTCTAAAATAGTGTGTGTTTATGCCTGTTTTATCTCAAAGATATCCAGTATAGCTGTAAAAAACCATAACTGTCACACTCATCCAGCCAGCCTACATAACAAAAGCCAGTTCACTGGCACCATCCAGTAGGAGGGAAAGCATTGTGCATTGGCTACGCTTATAGGAAGGACCAGACAGTTACCCAATTACAAAGAGTGCTCTGAAAATAATTATTCTTTATTATGTTTACCTGCAATGTCAGAGGCAGACATTGGTGACATATCAGTAGAGGCTGAACCTTCCCACCAGTATTTCATTACGTTTTGTCACCATGCAATGGATAGCAGCAGAGGGGCAGTCTAGCAAAATGGCACCTGACACAGAAATGCAAATTGCTCTCTATAACTTCCTGAAAGGAGGTCATAGTAAGGTGAGTTTCAGACTCTTCTCCCAGATAGTAGTGGTAGGATGAGAGGTAAAATCTTCAAGCTGTACCAGAGGAGGTTCAGGTTGGATATTAGGAAAAGCTTTTTCTTAGAAATAGTGGTAATGCATTAGAATGTGTGTGTGCCTCTGGTGGCACAGAAGTATAAGTTGCTGCTTGCAACACCAGAGGAACACCAGAGGCCAGGGGTTCGAATCCCCCCTGTGGCGTAAGTGGCAGAAATGCTGCTCTGCTACACAGAGGGCTCGAATCCCGGGAGTTGGACTCGATGATCTCTAAGGTCCCTTCCAACTCGCACGATACTGTGATACTGTGAACAAGTTGTCCAAGGAAGGAGGCTGCTGAGTCACTGTCCCCAGAAGTGTTCAGGAGGTATGTGGATGTGATACTGAGGGATATGGTTTACAGTGGGCATGGTGGGGAAACATCAACAACTGACCTAGATGTTCTTAGAGATGTCCAACCTTAATGATTCTGTGATGCAAAAAGGAGGTGCAAATTAAACTGTTGTTACACACCTAAGATGTATGCATTCTGAAGAAGGTCAGGTCAACATAAATAAGATTCAGGATTTGAAATACACAGATCAACTTCTCATCCACATGAAATCAATTCTCATAATATGCTTATAAATTCTAAGAATTAACTATTCCATTTTTTTTTTTTCTATTCCTGGTAATATTTATGTTCTTTTCGTTTTTTTACTTTTTTTTTTTTTTTTTTTTTTTTTGCAAGTCTAAAATAAACAAAAATGCATTTATATTAAAAAAAAGGAATTAAATTACTACTGAAAGTTTATTACATCTATGTAACATTAGATATCTTTTTATTGGTAAATGAGTTAATATTTTTTCAAATAATTTTAAGTTATGAAGTTCTGAACTGATGAACTTTGTAACCACTCCAACACAGAAAACTATTTTTTCTGAGAATTAAAACATAGCTTCTTCTGAAGCTGCCATATCTTCAGCCAAAGAAAACTCTGCATTTTTTGTTATTGTTCCCATTTAGAAATATTTTTCAGATTTTTTTTTTTTTAATTAGCATTTTCATTCTCAAATAGGGTACATAATTTATTGTATGAGGAAAATTTCTGAGCTTCAAGAAATTACTTAAAGCTTAAGTACCAATATGAATTGCTTTGATTCCAAAAAAATAAAGACTGAGAAATCATTGCTATCAAACTCTTCTTTCTTGCTGTCCCTCTCAAGTGACAATTTACAGTCAACTCACCATTATTCTAATCACTTAATTACCCATAGAAATTAATTCTAGTCACTTAACTTTCCATAGGAATTAAGTAACATAATAGAGAAAGGAAGCACAGGTGTTATTTATTTGAGTTTAAAAAATATCTGGACTATTTACATGGTTTTCCTAAATCTTATGCCATCTGTCATCAGGAAACACATGTAGGAAATAGGCCTAGAACTTAACATAGAAAGACAAAAAATTAAAAATTAAAAAAAATAAAAAATAAAAATTTAAAAAAAAATTAAAACGAAATGTTTGTGAAATAAAATACATATTAAGAAATTGTACTTTGTCAATGCTAATAAGTCTACTTTCCACCCACATGCACACTCCCAGGAACAAGCTACAGAAGCCACAAACAAAATAAAACTAAATCCAAGCTTCCCAGGAATAATAAGTTAGCTGTTATTTTGAAATGTGCAGTTTCTATAAATCGCAGGCACCACAGAATAAGAAAACCATAACATCACAGCAGCATAACGTTTATGCAGTTTTACAATTATAAACAAACTTAACAAGATCATTTGTTTCATTCAATGTTGCAGCAATGTAATCAGCGAGTAGGAGAAAACTTACACAGACTTATTCAGAAAAATGATACAGAAGACAATCCAGCTCTGATTGTCTAATAAAGATTTTTTCAGAAAAATATGATGAGAGTTCAAATATATTTTTATGCTACCTTACGTAACATGACTATTATCCAGAGAAAGCTCAGAAAAGTGCAGAGATGTTTGCTTATATATTTTAAAAATAAACTTCAAAAAAATTAAGAGTAAAGGCACACTTACAAAGGTAGTTAAATATTTATTTGCATTCAGTGTATTATATTCATGCACAAATTCTGAAGAGATGAGTAAAAGACCCTGGGATAACTCATTATGTTGCAGTCTTGTGGCAAGAAAAATAACAAGAAAAATAATTCATCCTCTTCTACCTGTTTTTGCATTTTCTCAAAAAAGGTAGGAGACTCAGTAACCTTTGCAGGCTGTTTTCAAGATGACCTATTCAGAAATGACCCTAGATACTACATTCTGTCTTCAGTATTTGTAGGTCAAGACCATTGTCCTTGTCTTCCTTAATCTAAAGAAAGCTAAGCTTCAGTGTAGTTCTATCTGTTATATTTTAATAACATTAATATAGGAATTTTACTATTTGTTCTCAGCAATCCAACTGTAAATCTCTCTGAAGTGTTCTTTCTGTTTTGTTTTTTTTGTTGTTGTTGTTTTTGTTTGTTTGTTTGTTTGTGTTTGTTTGTTTGTTTTGTTTTGTTTTGTTTTCTTTCTTTTCAACCTAGAAATGATGACAGATTGGTAGGGTAAGTGATTGGCATATTAGAAACTGAATGTTAGCACCAGTAGTTATCATTGAAAGGTATTATGCTGATGATAACTTCTCTGTTGAGAAGGACAAATCAATCAGCTGATGCTTTCTGTAACATTGTCCTTGCAGTCACACTTGTGTTGGAATGCTGGACCATGCAAACTGGAAGACTACTGCAGTTCTACTGTGGAAAATATTGATTTTTCCAAAGTCCTTTCCACAGAATCTATGAATCTTAGAAGATTAATAACAGGATTAAAGTAAAAACTCTCAGTGGAATACCTCTCAACAGTTCTTCCCTTGATACTCAACTGAAAAATCTTTGAGAACACTTCATTTTCTCTCATTTTAAATTTCTTGAATGATCAAGAAAAGTATCATGAATTTACTCACATTTTCTGTTTTATTTGCAACACCGCCATCCAAGGTTCTGATAATTTCATTGGAGAGTAAAATTGATGCATGCATCTTTTACTTATGTTTGTAGCACACTTTTGAGAAATACAGAGACTAAAAAATATACATATGTTTACAATATATATAATTTTTTTTTTAACAAAATTGCACATGAACTCACATTTCAGAAATTTCTGAGATTACTTTTGAAACTAGTGCTCATTTAGTTAATTGACAAGAATATATCATACAGGAATATATTGAGTTTTTATGTATTCCTAACTGAGAAAGGATTATAATCCACAAGTAAATGAAATGAATGGAGAAGTGTAAATTGCATGATTGCATGTGCATTATTTTAATCATGGCTTTTTTTTTTTTTTTTTAATTTAAATAATAATACACAAATAATGCAAATGTGTCTAAAGAGATACATTGTTAAGAATAAATTTGAATAAAACTCAGAGAAAAAATGGATTTGCATAATAACTTTTCTTAGGAATTGCACGCTGAAGTTGCTTTGAGCCAAATTCTCATGAGCATTTAATTAGGTAAACTTACAATGAATCAGATGGCTTCATTTTCTGTTGGAGCTCAATACTTTTGAAAACACACAGAAATATCACTGCCACCTCTACTACTGTGCGTTTGAATTGACTGTAAATGCAATATGCTCACACTCATAGCCCACTACAAAGCTGTCTCTATTTGTGATATTACATGTAAAATATCAAATAGTTTGTGATTAAGAACTCAAGCTATCAGATTTTTATACGTATACTTATTACCTGAAGTTTTCATGAAAAAAAGGAATATATTAGTCAGGAAACTGTACCCTTACATAGACTGTTCTATCAAGGTGAATTGCTTTTGAAATAATCATGGTTTTAGTTTTATTTCTACTCAATTTTCATTATTTTACTTGAATGGGAAGCCATTACTGAACTTGAAGATATTGACTACTTCATGATTTTTCAGTGAATTGACAAACATAGTGTTCTAGCAAGAACATGGACAATCCAGCCACTGAAGTGGTGGAGAGAAGAGAAATAAGGAGTTTGATGCACCCAGTTTTCTGTCCCTTATTTACTGCTATTTCTAACTGTCTAATTAAAATCAAATCTGAAAGTTTCTCGAGCAGAAAGTCACTATAAGTGGGTATTTAATTTCATTACGAATATTGTACAGTCTGTTTTGTTTTGTTTTGTTTTGTTTTGTTTATTGCTAGTGTTGTTTTTCACATTTATAGCCATTAGCGTCTGTTGAATACTAACATTATTAAGCCCATGCAGATCATCTTGTTTGTGTGAAAAAGATAAATTACCCTGGCCAAGGGCAGTGGACTCTGGTCTTTAACAGATTTTGATCTGCCTCCCAGGACAAGAAATTGATTACCTGAGCAGTGTGAAAAACATTCCCAATTAATACAGTGCATTAAGTTTCACTGTAGCAATAGGAGTCACTGTATATTCCACTGTGTATTCACTGTATAATCCACTTTTGAAACATCTTGAAGATTCTGAAAAATGTCAGGAATAAAGAAAAAGTATATGTTAATTTCTCTGACATGGAAGCTAAGAGGATGTTTCATCCTTCCGGAAATAAATAAATAAATAAAATAAAAATCACATGTAAGAAAAATCTGTTCTTATGCAGAATTGAAAATGGGAATTGCTCTGGGAAATCTGGAAAGATTTTAAGAAAAGGAGGAAGAGGAAGTGGAAGGGGAAGAGGGAGAGAAAGGGGAAGAAGAAGGGAGGGGGAAGGGAAAAGGAAAAGAGAAAGAAAGAGAAAGTGAAAAAGAAAAAAGGAAGAAGAAAGAGAAAAAGGAAGAAAAAGGTGAAACATGCCTATACTTTGGTTAGTATCTTCCTGTAGCACATAAAGCTGATACTTGGTTTAAGCAGCATTACATGCCAGGAGGTGATTTTTACCCAAGTGGTAAAAAGTTACGTTTGTGATATCACTCTGATATCAAGGATTGCCACTAGTATCAAATATTATGGTCATCTCCAGGTTGCCTAGTTAGCTGGAAGGCCTTTTTGATTCAAGTGGAAGTGCTGGGAGAACAGCCCACTAAAAAAATAGCATGATCTGTGTTTTCTTATTTAGTCATACAGATCATGCTAAACTGAAATGTATTTTTGAAGTGTACAGTTGCTAACAATCTGCTGTGATTCCTTAACATTAACACAGAAAAACGGTCATGCTTGAGATATTTACGAAATACATAAACAACAGGATAACAATATTAGGAGTTTAGTTAGTTACTGGATTATCTGAAAGTTTTTTGTTTGTTTGTTTGTTTGTTTTGTTTGTTTGTTTGTTTCACTTTTGGTAGTAAAAAATACCAATAAAACAAGATAGTTCTGCTCCATGGGTAAACATGGAATATTGCTAGAAATATTTCAGTTGGGTATTTTGTTGCAGTGAGGACCTTCTAAAACAATTAATACATGCTCTAAGGTCTTTATCACCCTGTCTATTCTATTGCACTTTTACACTGAAAAACAAAATTGATTCTGGACTTCATCCAGTCTAATTTTCCAGCAAGTAGCTAATAGTAAGTGCCTTTAAGCTCCAGTGAAAAGCTTCTTAATAGGAAGCAATGCAAGTCATCACTAAGACATACGTTGCCAATGCTCTTCATATGTTCCAAGAGATAAGATATTGCCGTTTTGCATTCTGTTTTATGGACTATTTTCAGATTGTGAGTAAGAGGATGTTATTTGTTTAATATTTTTCCTTCCTAAAAAAAAATAAAAAATTAGAAGAAGCTAAAAGCTCTGCAGATATTCCTGTATTTATAACAACTAAACTTCCACTTCACTGAACACTTCAAATAAGCAACTGTATATAAATTTTTTTCATCACTGCTTATCTGTGCAGCAGCTAACCCACTAGGCCAGTCAATTGTACTTATTTGTTTGTTTAAAAATAATAATAATAACAAAATAAAATAAAAAAATCACAGTTATTCATGGTATGAAAAGCTTTACAGCTTTTTTTAAAATTATTTTTACTTATTTTTTATTATTATTATTAATTTCTAAAATGTGTGAACTATTAAAAAACAGCATTGGGTGAGGGGTTTAAAGATGCAGTTCTCCATTGGGAAGAATATATTCAATACAAATTGTATTTACATTTGACAAGGCAGTTCTGAAATTTTTTGCTCCCTCTAAATACATTTTTATGGGGTAACCAACATAAGAAGGATAAGGACCTGCTGGAGAACCATGGGATAATCAGAGGGCTGGAGTTCTGTTATGAAAAGAGGTTGAGACATCTGGGATTTTTCAGCCTGGAGAAGGCTTCATGGAGACCTCATGGATGCCTTTCAGTTTCTAAACAGAAACTACAAAAAGCCTGGGAAAGGACTTTTTATCAGTGAGTGTAGTGATAGGTTAGTGTGTAGTAGCTTTAACATAATGAAAGTTTAAAAATATAGACATTAGGAAGAATTTTTTTCCTTATGAGGGTAGTGAGGCACTGGAATAGGCTTTCCAGAGATGATGTGGCTGCCCTGTCCCTAGAGATAGGGTTGGATGGGGCTTTGAGCAACTTATCCAGTGGAAAGTGTCCCTGCCCATAGCAGGGGTCTGTTACAGCAAACAATCCGTGTCTGAGGCAAGAAACGCTGGGGGCTAGCGATCTCCCCTCGCTATGACCATTGCAACACAGACATTAATTTGGGGATGCAGCAAATGGCGTTTATTGCAGAACAATTAGCACCTTAAGTACTCTACACCCCTTGAGAATACGTGTGAATTGTGTGCCTAATTTACATCACAGATCAGGGGACTGAGCAGGGGGTCCTGTCAGCTCACAGCCCGAATCCCCGCTAACACCTGCAACAGGGGTCATGGAACTAGATGATTTCTGCAGACCAAATCATTTGATGATTCTATGACAGGTACAAGGAGCACAATAACAGTGTTTGATAGAGAACATGTTAACATTTTCCACCTCCCTTGACCTACTTTTTTTCCTACTTTTTATTTATTTATTTATTTATTTATTTATTTATTTATTTTTAATCAGGTCATAGAAGACTTATGGAAAAATAATTAAATAAATAAATAAACAACAACAACAACAAAAAAAAAAAAAAACGGAAATAGAACAAAAGAAAAGATGGATACTCACAGAAGTTCTCATACAAATAAGTCAGCATTATTTAACAGAAATGCAAATGATACCACAAATGAATTGTGCAGTGAGGAGAAACTTGACTTAATGTATTTATATATTCCAAGATTAATAAGACTGTTGTACAGCAACTACACATGGGTAGATGGTTTATAAAAGTATCAGTGGCCTTTTTGAATCCAAACTCAAGGATTTAGCTTAGAATTCAAAACATTTTTTAGCTTCTATTCATACACATTGTAACAATGGTATTAGATGTGCCTAGTGCTCTCAAGTTAAAATTTTAATGACTAATTTTTGTAGGGAAAATAAGACACTGGTAGGGTTTTGACCAATGTTATATTATCTGAATATAATGTTTCACTTCTTTTTATTAGGTGAGGTTGTCACACTTAGTGCATTTGGCAATGTTTATACAGGACTTCTGGATGCTAACCCCGTTCTGAGGGTCAAAAAATCATTCCTTTAATTAGTAACACCTCCACAGGTTTGAAAATGTATTATATGAAAAAAAATAATGTCTAAACATGAGTGTTGCCCTTAAAACTTCAATCTCATTAAGTAATATCCAGAAATTATTTTTGACATCTTTTAGCTTTTTCAAACTAATGCATCTAAATCATAGTGTATCAGTTCATCTAACGTAGCCTGTTTGACTTTGTATTGTACTTAGGCATCATCTTGTTATTGGTGTGCTGGAAAATCGCTTACTGCTCTCAAGCTCATCCTGCACTATCTGTCATTGCCACATATACTTGACAACTGTTGTTTTATGTGTTTTGTTAGATGAGCTGCTCCTGTGATCACTTTCTAATCCATTTCAAACCAAAATAGCTGGGTTATCAAAGACTACCTTTCAGACCATTTAAATTAACCTAGCTAGTTTTGTCCAGAGTAGAACAATCACTTGAAAATCTCATTGTGAAGATTGGAATGCACAGGAATTTTTAAGGAGTAGGCAGTTACAAACAACAGAGAAAATGAAAAGGTGATAACAATTTATCAGATAATGTTGCAACAGTAAGTGGACATGTGTCTTCAGTTTCTATGAATACATAAATAAATTGTTCTGTTACTATGGTTTTTGATTTCTCGGATATTTTAGAAACTAAGAGATGCAGCCAATGAAGACAGATAATCTGAGTAGGCTCTGAAATTTCATTAAATCAAAGGTGTGAAAGCTATCTGGACCTTGTATGCCAATCTGACAAAAGAAAACACGTGAAGGAAAAAACGTCAGGAAACTGCTCAATTTTCAGCTGAATGAATAATTATTTTACATAAGATATTAAGAGGAAACGAAGTGCTTGCATGTAACTTAATAGAGAATTAAACGTCAAAGAAATCTCTTTCTCAGAAAACAGAAACTTTATAGATAAAATAATAATAAGCACATTTCAATCTGTGGTAGATACTATAAGAACAACTAAAAGTGACAATAATGGTAAAGTAAAAAATAGCAAAGAGTAACCGTCCAGAGGACAAAGAACTAAATGGGTGCTCTTTAAGTTTCAGTGTAAGTGAAGACGTTGAAAACAAAAGCAAATGAGCAGTGATGAATGGGAAGGATGACACTGGAATGGGGGAAATCTGTGGAAGCAAAACTTGGAAAATTAATGTTAATAAAATGAGGGTAAACCTCATAATCACCATTTGCTGTTTTGGAAGAACTAACATATAGAAGATTTAGTGCAGATACACAGAGAGTAAATGGTGCAAGTTCCATTTCTTGCTCAAGATAGAGTAATTCTGAGCTGAAGAAATCAAAATGAATCAGGAAATAAACTGAAAGAAGACATTAGATATATTTCAGTAGCCTTCCCAATGGTGTTAAATACATGCACCTCCTACAAGTCAAGAAAGTTATGACTCATAGTTCTTAATAGTTTAGGGTAATACACTATGGCAGTATAATTTTTTACATGTCCTAGTAGTATACTTTTGCCAGATCACCTCCTTTTGATGGTTGCCAGTGAGATAATGAGCTAGAAGGGCTTTTCTTCAGGCTCTCTACAGATATTCCTTTTCTGAGATGGAAATTAAAGAAAAGTATCTGTAAAATCTATGTTGAAACATACTAACTGCATATTTTTTTCTCTAATGAGACAGTAAATTTCCTGTGGTTCACCTGGGTTTTGTATCTCTACTGATATTGTAAAGCAATTATGGAGATTAAGGCTAAAGTAAGGCTGAAATGGCCAAGCATAAGATTGAGTTTATGCTCTTGTGTAGGAGCATCTCATGCATGGATAAAAGAACAAAGAACAGGTCTGGAAAGTAATTTTATTTAATATGTCCAGCTAAAAGCTTGACACATAAGTAGAAGTAGGCAAGTAAAATTTGATGACAGTAAGGTAGGGAGCTTTATCACTACGGAAACAGATTGGAATATTCTACAAATAGTCTGACCCTGAGGACTGGAGGCACAGCACTGGGATAAAAAGTAATAATACAGAAAGCAAGGCTGCTCTCTTGAAAACTAACAGGAATTTATGCTCTTGATTGGGAGTTCATCAGATGGAAATGACAGAGACTAAAGATTTGGATGCATTCATCAATCACTAGCAGCTGCAGAAAGCAACTGTAGTTTTTGAAGGCCCTCAATCAGGGTAAACAGTTCTACTAGAAATAGGGTAATATTAGCTCCGTCATGCAAGGCATTAGTACAGCATAGCCTAGAAACAAAATGTTCAAAATGAAGAAGACAAGCAAAAAAATGTCCTGAAATATTCAGAAGAATGGAAAACCTTTTCAAAAGGAGGGAAAAAAAAAAAAATAAATAAAAAATTAAAATAAAATTAAAATAAATGTTCATTGTCACAGAAGGTGATTTAGAGAGAATGTAAATCTTCTTCATACAAAAATTACATTGAAACAAATGGTAGGAAACAGATCAGTTGATCAGTTAACACAAGAGCAAATGTAAACTCCGTAAGAATTATTTTAAAAGGAAGTAAACATTTACCATTAGTGAATTTAAATTTTAAGTTTATTTCCTAACAGTACCAGAACAAAAAACCTAATGTGGTGGAAGACTGAACCTGGTATCTAATGAAAAAACTTTAGGATGTGGCTATCTGCAAGGTCAAGAGTCTTGAGTCAGGTGCTCAAGATGCCCAAGTGACATCTTTGTTTCTTTGTTTCGAGTGTGCTGTGACTGGAAAAGATGTTCACTTGAGGTGAAATTACAATGGAGTGATACTAGCTCTCTGAGAATCTCAAATCTTTTGACAGAACTTGACATTTTTCTTTTTCTGTTAATAACAACCACTTATTGGCTTAAATGGCTTAAAGTGAACTGTTGCTTCAAATTTTCATTAGAAAAGAAATCACTTCTTACCAAGTGTTGGGAAGAAAATGGACAGGACAATAGCAAATGGACCTTCTCTGTTGACCTGTAATGACAGAAAGCTAGAGAGAAGGCAAATAATTTGAACTAATGGTACCTCTTCGTTCATACTTCAACATTAGAGTAAGTTTCAAGGAAAGACTGTGCAACTCCATTCCCCAGTTATAAAATGAGCCAGACGTGATCCTGTGAGTTCATCAAATATTTTCATCAAATGGGCAAATTCACAAAAAAACCTGCAGATATTTTATGGGCATAAAAATGTTCATAAACCTTTTGAATTATTTGCTATAAATAGGTCTTGCTCTTATAAACATGGTGCAGTAAAATATCTTTTTACTAAGGAATGTTCATGGTATACTCTCAGTGATTTTGATATTTGAGTCTTGCTGTATCTCAAATTGCCAAGGCTGAGAAATTGAAGAAGGGCAGCTCAAGCTGAAATGGAACATTAATGCTTGCAGTACTTTAATAAAACATAAATCTGTTGTGTTGTTTTTATTTTTTGTTTGCTTATTTTATATAAGATCTTTTAATTAATTTTTCTAACAAAGAACTAAGAAGAATGACAGTTTTGCTACCTAGTGATGAGGATTTAATATAGTAATTCAGCACATCATCATTACTGAAAAGAATTCAGGAATATTCTGCATTGTCTCACTTCTTTGCTATTAAGGTTAGCTGTGAAAATGAAACAGAAATAAAATAAAGTAAAATAAAATAAAATAAAATAAATTCTTTAAAAGATAATTTGTAACTGTGGCCAGGGCTTTATAAAAATTAACTGAACAGTCTTGTGTGAAGTCCTTTATTCACTGTAAAGGTGCAAGCTTCCTTGTCCTAACACACAGTGTTTAGTTATTTGTACATGTGGATCATCACTAGAATAGTAATGCCTTTGAAGGTTTCCTATGCCAGTGAAAAGGGGATCTGGCATTTCAAAGCATTATGTTAGACATTTCAGGGTAGACATTGTTATGTTATAAAGTAGGGTGAATAGATACTCCATTTTCAAAAAATGTGAAGATTCCTAATTTTCTTTTGAAAATATTTGGGAAAGATGATCTTTATAAGAAGCAGGAAAGGATTTCATTTTTTTTTTTAATTTTAATTTTTATTTTTTTTCCAGATTAATTCTCATTAGATGTCTGGGTTTTCATAACTGAAGCATTAATGCATAAGAGATTTGAACACCAGGGAACAGAGTTTTGATTTGTCCTTATTTCATCTAAGCCTACTGTAGGGTTCTTGTTTTTGGTTTTTGGTTGTTGTTTTTTTTTTTTTGTTTTTTGTTTTTGTTTGTTTGTTTGTTTGTTTGTTTGTTTTTTCCCCTTGCAGATGAAAATTTCAGGTTAATCAGTGGTGGAGATGTATAAGAAAACTCAGTGGGTAAGTTAAAATGTCTTGTCACTTCCATTAATTTAAACATCTGACATATAGAAAGCTGAGCTGCTTGAAAGTCACTTGTATTGACATTCCAAAGACATTTTAACGTATTTGAGAATGTTAGCTCCACATCTTAAAATGTCAGCAATGCTTGAGCCTCTGGGAAGTCTCAAGTTTGAATGAAAGCTGGCAATACAAATAGTGAGGACTCCAGATACAGAAAGGTAGGTCAAGAAAGATAGGTCAATCTCTCTTTGACCTTTCTGAAGATACAGAATAAAGACCTTATTCTTTTTTTTTTTTTTTTCCTTTTTTTTTCCTTCTTTTTTTTCCTTTTTTTCAGAATAAAGACTTTTTTTTTTTTTTTTTTTTTTTTTTTTTTTTTTTTTTTTTTTTTTTTTACCGTTGATTGCAGTAGGAAGATGATGAGCCCAAAGGTGCTAATTAGTGCTTGTTGGGATAATGATTTTGATGCGGACACAAAAGCAGATCTTCTGTACTTTGCAAAGTTAATGAATCTGAAAGCCAAGGAGAGAGTGATAGGAATAAAACTAAAATAATGCCACACGGTTAGAATGAGACCATCTCATCTGTGAATAGATTCCTTTCATTTGATATTTTCACCTGATTAATGACAACAGCATTCTGAACCTTGTTTAACCATGCTAGCAAAGAGCTGCAATGACTTTTCTCCTGAGAAGCACTGGCAAATAGCATTATGCCATATGATTTTAACATTTAATGATGATAAGTCAGTTAGACGTCCTTAAGTACAGCAAGAAACTCTAATAACTGTAGTATCAAGTCACAGCTATCAATCCAAACTCCAGTTTTAACAACAGTCTATAAAGACTGTGACAAGACTGAAACATCTTCTTTTGAGATTTTACTGCCAGTGCATTTCAGTACCCAGCCAAACCTTCGTTGTTTTCAAACTGCAGTCTCATTTCAGCTGTTTCATAAGAGGTTGATCTACTCCTTAATATCATTTAGCCTTTTTTTTGGCCAGTATCACACCGGCACAAAATAAATACAGTTGGAAGGGAGGAAGGAATCAAAGCTCGTAAGCTTTTGAGAAGTTCTTTTAATTTCACACAGTGATGAATGCTGTTATAACAAGGAGTAGTATATATTGGCCTCAGACAAAACTTTTGGGCACGAATGGATCTTGACTTGGTGATGTGCTATTTTCAAAGTTTTGTGAAGCAGCATGAAATCCATATTTCAGATAGTAGTGTGATAATAGTAGGCTTGATGTAGACTGTGAAAACTTTCTCCTTAAAATTCCATTTAGGATAATATATGAAGAGAGCAAATACAGAATAATAGAGAAACAGAACATCATGAGTAATTATGTGCTTGGCTTTCTCATCTGCATGCTAAAGTAACTGTAGAAAACTTTTCAGAGGAGGCAGGAGAGTCTGTATCAATCTCTGTCAGCTCTCCAGGACCTGATCAGAGTGCATGGGACAGCCCCATTGTGATAGTGACTTTTTATATGTTTACCGGGAGCTAAAATTCTTGCCATCTGCACCATGGGAAAACTGGGAGGTTTTTTTTTTCTATACTTTCATCTGTCATAGTTGTATTTCAGCAGTGGGATCTCTTGTTCTTGATGTCTTTTGCAAAAATGCATTTAACCCTCAACTATGCCTGCGTAAACCCACTGACTTGAAGTACTAAAAACAGCCTGGACCAATAGAAATTTATGAAAAACAATTTCACCGAAAGCTCTATTTCTGAATGGAATTTTTGGTTAGTAAAGTGAAATAAGTGTCCACTAAGTTCCCCAGAAAGCTATTTCCATTGAATAGTAGAATAAATATTTATAATGGATTACATACAAACAAACAAACAAACAAAAGCAAAAAAAACCAAACAAACAAACAAACCAAACCAAAACAAAAAGCCCACCAGCAAGATAAACAAAATATAATGTCAGATATGTAGCAAAGAATATTAAACCCTCGTTTGATCTTAAAACAATCTTAAAACAATCAATGTTAATCAGTAAGTCTTAATGTGCTGTTGTGTTATCTCAGTGTCTAAAACATGGTATTTCTGTTACTGCTACTATAGTGTCCTCAGACATTTGCTTATACAAAATGTAACAGAACTAAATGTAGTAAAGAGGAACCAGTGTTAATAGTTCTCCACTCGTTGTAGAAATATTTAAAACTGTGACTTTTTTTTTTTTCATTAATACAGTAATCAAATTTGTTTCTAGAAGATTTGGATGGCATAAAACATATATACATAGATAGATAGATGTATGCGTACATACATACATACATATTTGCATTTGCATTAAGACTGGAATTATTTTGAATGAATTTTCAGTGCTAAAAGACTATTTAAAAGCACCTCAATGGTAAGAAAATTCCATTATATAATTCTTAATATTTACTCCTATTATTAATTTAGTGGCCAGTATTAAAATCCATGATAGAGCAAGTTCTAGGCAAATAAACACTACCCAGAAGACTCTGCCTCATGTTGCTTAAATTTTGTTCAGAATCCCTTATCTTCCTTAAATTTTGCATAATGGAATTTGCTTTCTTAGAGGCTTGTTCTTTCATTGAAGACCAAAAAATTAACAAATGCTTATCCTACTCGTACTACTGGAAGCTATATATTTAAATCTTTCTAAGAATCAATGCAAGAAAAGATTATCTAATTAAATATAATCTATGTTATTAGAATACCAAAACTCCAAATATTAATTAAGTTCTCAGGCTCTCAATTAAAACATCTAGTTTAGTACAATGCACGGAGAAGCTCAGGTTGTAGAGTTCCTATTGATGATGAATACATGTCACAGACCTCTGAAAAATGCTTTAAATCCTGCAGCAAATATCTCCAAATTAAGGATTTTAGGGAGACTAATCCCTCTGATAAAGAGAGTCAAGTCTTCATGTGTTAGGTAAGAGATCTGGACTTCTGCCGAAATCTGATATTATCACAAACATAATATACAAATCACATTAGTAATGAGTGTTTTTTCTTCTGTGAAAAATGGAAAGTTTAAAACTAATGAACTAGACACACAATTGTCAGAGCCTACTGCTGAAACAGAGACAAAATTGAGCTCTGTGAGTCCTGAAAAGTAGCTTTTTCTGTCTCATTAGCAAGTAGAAAGGATATTATCATATTTGTGTTGATGAACCGCAGCCCCTCAGCAGTTTAAATGCAACATGTACAAAGTGAGCTCTGTCAACAAGCTCTCTATTTCCCTCTTTGGTCAACTCCTGAGATTAGTACAAACAACTTGACCTAGTTATTTTGCTTGTAGAACTCTGGAACAGTAGTATAGTAGATGTCCTCTCTTCTCCTGAGCCCTGGTGCATGCTGCATAGGGTAGAACAACACACATTGTATATGTACTGTATGAAAAGGAAACCAACACGTGGACTAGAATATTGATTTCTTATTCCTGCTGTTCACAAAAATAATGTGAATAATTAACTCATGTGAGATACCTTTGTGACTAAATACTAGTAAGTTGTCAGTAAAGACAAAACATTTAATTGGCCATACATTAAATCAATAGCCACTAGCATGCCTGAATCATCAGAATAATTAATCAAGTTAGTTTTCCTAATGTAAAAAAGCTATAAGGGGGGAAAAAAATCCCTGGGAACCTGCACCTCCAGTGTGTCACCATTCTCTGTGTGAAAAACTTCCTCCTAGAATCTAACCTAAACTTCTTCTGTCTTTGTTTAAAACTATTCCCCCTTGTCCTATCACTTTCTACCTTCACAAGCTGTCATACTCCCTCCTGTTTATACTCTCCCTTCAAGTATTGGAAGACCATAATAAGATCTCCCTGGAGCCTTTCTCCTCCAAGCTAAACAAACACAGTTCCCTCAACCTTTCTTCATAAGAGAGGTGCTCCAGCCCTCTGATCATCCTAGTGGCCCTCTTCTGGACCCGTTTCAAGAGCTCTGTGCCTTTCTTGTGCTGGGGTCCCCAGGCCTGGACACAGTACTCCAGATGGGGCTTCAGAAGAGTTGAGTAGAGGAGGATAATCACCTTTCTCTCCCTTCTAGTCATTCCTCTTTTAATTATTTTACCCTTGTCTAGCTCTATGCTATTCCAGTTTCTCTTACCCAGCTCCTCAACAGATTTAATTAAGCCACCTGAATTCATATATATCTTCACTCTTTTACAGTTACTGCTTAAAAAAATGTCATTACTCTAACTCCACTTTAGGAAGAACATTAAAAAAAGATGACCGCTTGCAGAAAGAAAGGCACAGATAAGAAACATCCCTTCTTCCTCAAATTTCAACTCATTTTGGATAAGATTTTATCTAGTTGTTGGTCTTCGCATACAAAAGGGTCTGCACAGTGCCCACATATCTGCTCAGTGTGACCGTGACTGTTTTTTTTTTTTTAATATCAAGATGCTGGGAGAATATTTTGTCTTTGGATTTCCCCTTCACATCTTCAAAGCAATTACAGAATATAGGGCAGGGTCTGAACACAGTGTATTCCAGATCAATGCTTTCTATTGATACCATCTGTCGATAACAACTGACCTTTAATTCTTATGTTGTTGGATACTCTTGTGATGTACTGAAGAATCAGTTTTACATAAATGATTTGTTAAACTGAGTACAACCTCAGATGGCACTTGAATAAGGATTTAAGACTGACATAATAAAAATACCACTTGACATTGGCTTTAGAAAGGGATACAGAGAAAACATGCTCTCAAGGCTTTCCTAGGAGATCATCAGAGAGAAAGCGCAAGAAATAGTGTGGAAAGCTCTGACAGTTCTGAGTTGTAATGCAGACTTTTGCGGAGCTCATAAAGAATATAAAATAAAAAGTGCTGAGCTTGCCAGTTTGGGTATTCATGGTAGTAAGGTAAAGGCAATTAATTTAAATATGATATTGTACAATCATATGGTCAGCTCAGATTCTGTTTTATTTGTGGCCATTCTGCTGTCAGAAGAATATCATTTTCTGCCAAACTGGCACTAAATTTCTTGACCATATGGAAGGTGATGTAATTTCACATTTTCCAAATGTTTTGCAGATATCTAAGACTGATTTAGCCAGGGATTTGGGGATTTGAACAATTGTTTGTATCTTTGTTGGGAAGGGAGTCTTTTGGCTTCAGTTTGCATTTGACCAGCATGGACAGAAAATGCTATCAAGTTATCAGTATCTATTCCACTGAGAGAAGATGGCAAGAGTTTTAACCACCCTAATTCTTTGATTAGAATTCTGAAAGGCTTGTTTGGGCAAATGTGTATCTATGAATGATTCTGTTGGGTACAGAGATTTTTATTATATTCTCAGTAGCTTAACAATTTGTGATTCACTTCTTAAGCATGGAAGCAAGTGAAAATGAATAATGCTTGTATCATATTTTATGTTACTATTTAACTCTTTTGTTTGTTTGTTTGTCTTTTCTTTTTTTGCATTAAATCACGAGACAACTTCAAAAGAATCCAAGCAGACATTTTATGACAAATAAATGTGTGTCCTTTTAAAAATAATTCTGTCAAAGCTCAAACAAATTTCTTCTCTTTAATGACACGTAGGTTCTACTAGATTATAATCCTCTGAAATTAATTCCCAGTCATGCCTATGTTGAAATTAATGATGTGCTGACTCATGTGAATTTAGCTTTATATCTCTAACACTGCAAAAGCACCTTATTTCACTATACTGTGTGGGAATAATATGGAAGCCACTATAAATTTTCATCTTGCAAATATCTTTTTTTTTTTTTTTTTTTTTTTTTCCCCCTTCAAGTATATATTTTCCTGTTGAAAGTTTGGACAGCAAAAGATACAGAGCCAACGTTATTTGAAAAGATGCAAAAAGAAAATCACAGATCAAGTCTAGATAATTGAATATCAGATATTTTAGAACAAAAGTTAAAGATTTCACTCTTTCTCACATCTTTGTAATGTTCTTTTTTTTTTCTACAGATGGTAAAATTGACCAAGAAACGTCACTGCACCTATAAGAAAGAAAAGGCCAAAACTGTAAGTAATTTTGTAAAAGCATTCAGTATTTGCCAAGGAGAGCATATTGGGATGAATGGTTCAAACTTCCTGTGATTAAAGTTAAGCTGTAGAATTGGAATAAGACAAAAGAAAAGTTTATTTAAAAAAATAATAAATAAATAAAAAGGGATTCCAAGGTATTCTGTAATGACACAGACACTGATTTCAATTCAGACAGAGAGACTGGCTACAGTTTTGAAAGCCAGAACAAAGTGAAAGAAGTGAAGTGAAAAATAAATACTGTAGCTCTTCTTGCTTAGCCTTTCTGCATAAAGGTAAAATCCTTTTGTGTTCAATATGGCCTAGCTCATAACGCTGAGTAGGCAAAGTAGTCATAGAAGTAAGAAATGTGTTACTGCTCAGAACAGTATACAACTGAATGATGGGAAGATGAAAAATGCTCAGATTCCAAGAAAGCTTTGCTTGCTGCAGTGTGGGATTAGAGAATTTTAATTACATTTATATTGGACAACGGTTTTGAGTCTAATCATTATTCAATGGAGTCAGCAAAGTCCATTCAGATTTGGAAGGGTAAAGCTTTGAACATCATAACTTCTTTCTTGCATGTTAAATTTGGAGGTTAGTAGTGTGAACAATATGACATATGCCAAATCATAGTATCATCATAGTATCATAGTATCGTGCGAGTTGGAAGGGACCTTAGAGATCATCGAGTCCAACTCCCGAGATTTGTGCCCTCTAGTGTAGCAGAGCGGCAGTTCTACCACTTGCGCCACAGGGGGGATTCGAACCCGGGCTCTCCGGTGTTGCAAGTGGCGGTTCTAACACCATGCGCCACCAGGGGCACACAAATGAGGACTGACAGAAGTTCATCAGAATTAGGAAATGCAGAGATGAAAGAGACAGTGGTAGAAGGAATTAAGAGTACATTTTCATCAGGAAATTGCCCTTCTGGTTGTCTTATAACACCATTGTGTGCAGTATTTTATGCTAATATTATGAGCAGATAACTGTTTTCAGGAAAGCGTATGATGAAGAGATAATAGTGCCCTTGAAGAGTTTGAGGGAGGAGAAAAAGTGTCTCATAACAGAAATATCAACTGGCTGATGCTAGAAACCAATGTGAAAACAATCAATCAACGGTAACAACACAAAACAACCAACAAATCACCAAACAGTTGTTGGTTTTGATGAAAGAGAAAAGTAAAACTCAATCATTTTATTACTGGCTTAAAGTTTCGTAATGGATTTTTTCACCAACTCAGTGGACTGTAGGCATAATGAAGCCATTTAAAAAGTGGTATTTGTGTTGTTAAATCAAGTCACTGGTCTTATTTTCATAAAGTCACAACTTCGAAAACTGTGACAGTTGTCAGTAAAATGCTGGGAGTAATAGCTGAATACCTCAAAGCAGAATGAATATTATTGGTGGTGCTCGTTTGGAGAAAAATAAAAATAAAAATTGATAAAAACTAAGCTGAGGAATTCTGCAGGACTGTAAGAGATGAAAGACTTCTTTCTGACCATTTGGCCTACATCAGATAGTTCTACTGAGTTCATTACAAGATAAAGAATGAACTTCTTTTATCACATACTGAGATTCTGACCTTAAAGTAGCCTTTGAAAGTAGCGTTCTCCTTTTCCTATAGACAGATAAGAAAGTGGAAAGGATATGCTATGCTTAATATGAAAGATATCCTTACTATCATATGATTAATTATTAAGATCTCTCAGAGTCTTATATTTTTGATTTTTAATGTTTAATTTATACTGATTAATGTAAATTACATCAGATCCAGTTGTAAATAACTATTGTAAAATGGTTATTCTTCTGAAGGGTCTGAGAAACTTCTACAGTATTTATGATAACATATGTAAAAATGTGGGCAAGGTAGAGCCATGAAACCCTACTACAGAAGATTAACATCTATTATAAAGATGTTTTGAAACACCAAAATAGGGTCTTGCTATGCTTACAGAGAGGTCAAATAATGATTTCCTGTTTGTTTTACTGCAGATTTTGCCTTTGCTTTTCCATAGATCTACTCTTCCTGCCTAGCACAAAAGATATTTAAAGTGATGTATTTTTCAGTTCTTTTTGTAAAACATTCTCCTTTCATGAAATTTGGGCCAGGGAAGTTACATCACTCCTGTTGACAATATTCAGGTTTAACGATTGTTAGTATGCTGAAATATGTTTAGTCAAGAATTATTTCTCCGTGAATCTGTCTGCCTTCTGCTTATCTACTCCACCATTAAAGATCAGCGTAGGAATGAATTATTTTAATACGTGTGGAACTGTCAAAATAGTGACATTAAGTGAACCTTTACAAATGATTTCTTCTTCTTAAAATGCCTGCCAGTTGTCATTTTCCTAATTGCTGACCATTCAGTAATGGGCATTTACAAATTATGCAGTGCTCTCATTCTTCTGCCTGGTATAATTTTGATCTTATCACCCTAATGAACATCTTAGATTTATAAACCATGAAACAGGAAGACCTAGAAATAGCATAGAACAGCTACTATCTAACAACAGTACATGTGAGCATCTCCATTTGATTTTGTATTAGAATCATTTCTGTAAGTTTGCATACATGCCTAAAACTCATTCTATTTATTGTTTATTTTTCTGACATTTAAGGTGGAAAACATTCCAATAGTAAAATTAACTAGCTGCTAATGAGCTTGTACAATTAAAATCTCTGTGCATGAAGATCACAGAGTCACGGAACTGTAGAGGTTGGAAGGGAACTCCTATCTGGTCCAATCCCTCTGCTAAAGCAGGTTGCCTACAGTAGGTTGCACAGGAAGGTGTCCAGGTGTATTTTGAAAATTTCCAGAAAAGGATATATTCATAACCTCTCTGGGCAGTATGCTCCAGTGCTCTGTCTGCACTCTAGTTTTTCTTCAAGATAATACTAAACTTCCTATTTTCCCGTTCATTCCCTCTGCCTCTTGTTCTATCACTGGGCACCACTGAAAAAATCCTGGCTCCATCCACTTGAACACCACCCATTAGATATTTATAAGCATTGAAAAGATTCCCTCTCAGTCTTCTCAAGGCTGAACAGTCCCAACTCTCTCAGCCCTTCCTCATATGGGAGATGCTCCAGGGACCTAACAATCCTTGTGATCCTCTGCTGGACTCTCTCCAGTAATTCCCTGTCTTTTTTGAGTTGAGGATCCCAGAATAAGATCCAGATGTGACCTCATGAGGGCAGAGAAGAAAAGGAGGATCACCTCCCTTGACCTGTTGGCCTCGCTCTTTCAAATGCTCCTCAGGATCCCATCAGCCTTCTTGGCCACAAGGGTACACTGCTGGCTCATGGCCAACCTGCTCTACCTTAGGACTCCTAGGTCCTTCTCTGCAGAGCTCCTTTCAGCTGGTCAGCCCCTAACATATGTGTGTCCAACCTGTATCCTGCAGGCCACATAAGGCCAAGTACAGCTCACAATGTGTCCACTTCCTGCCCCCCATCATTATGGTGCTGGCTCTTCTCCACTGAGTTGCCTGGAGAAGCCCCAGGTGCAAATTTGTCCTTCAATACCAACTGAGCATGGGTGCACTATCAACTCTATCTTGACTGAAACCACTGAACAGGGTGCAGTGAGGTGTTAACTGACGTTATGGCAAATAAATGTATGGATTTTGATACATTGTCTAAACACAGTCCTACGAACAGCAAAAAAATATGCAGCTGTGTTTTCTGTTTTGATAAAGAGATTTGAAAATAGGTTTCAAGATTGGAAAAAAAAAAAAATAATCAATTTTTACTTTATTTGCAACTCCATTTCCAGTCGACAGAAATACATTACCTGAAATTTTCAAATGGAATGTACGGTTACAATTCAAAATTTGATCATGTTTTCTTACCAGATTTATATAAGCTTTCTCTTACCAGAGAGAAATATCATGGGAGAAATAGCACTGGAGTAAAATTTCATCAGAAATCTCTGATGAACACCTTGAGAACTCACTAAGAATTGCAACCACTGCCACTGAACCAGCCTGATATGTTAGCTACTGAGAAACAAGACCACATATCTAAGAAGTTTAATGTTTCTGTTGCTATCTTTTTTAATAGGTTAAAACAAAATAGTTTTCTTTCTTATATAAATTAATTATATTACTAATTATTCTACATATTTTATGAGGGCTGCTCTGAAAATAGTGCCTCCTATTTTATGATATTGGCTCATGGTGTCACAGATGGATGTCAGTGGTATGGCGGCAGAGGGGCAATCTGACAAAATGGTGCCTGACATTAAAGTACATATGCAGCAAAAGTGTGCCATTGAATTTCTCCACTTGGAAAAAGTTGCATCCATTGATATTCACTGGTACTTACTGAACATTTATGGAGACCAAACTGTGGATGTGAGAACAGTGATGTGATGAGTGGTGGTTTCAGCAGTGGCCACGGCAATACTGGATCACCTTCACTGGTGTGGATTTTACAAGCATGGTATGCAGGAGCTCGTTCGTAGCTGGTGAAAGTGCATAGCTAATGGTAGTGTCTGTGTTAAAAAAAACATTGCTTTGTAGCTGAGAATTTGCTCTATTGAATAGGATTATTGTGCACTTTGTTGTAGTTTCCATGAAGATAAATAGGAAGCATTACTTTTGGAACAATCTTATAGAGGCTGATGTAGACAATTTCTCTTCACTCACTGTATCCCAGAAAAGCCACAATGTTGGACACCCGTGCCCTAACCTGTACTGATTCATGCTGATGTAGAACAGTGCAATTGCAAATCATTTATTCCTACAGAAAAAGAGCTTAAATCTATACCTAAATCTAAATTTATGCTGTATACTGTTAAATAATTTGAATGGAGACCGGCAACTAACTTGAAATTTGATCCATAATACTAAGCAACTTTTGAAGTTATTTTTATTAAATCATCAAGTGCAATTTAAAGTCAAGGCATGTTCACATTTCCTGACTGATGAGAGATGTTTTAGAATCATAGAATCATAGAATTACTCAGGTTGGAAAAGACCTTGAAGATCATCAAATCCAACCGCAGCCTAACCAGTAGCCTATCTTTTAAAAAACAACCACGAAACAACACCACAACAACAAACCTCTGCTAAATCATATCCCTGAGTACCACATCCAATTTAATGGAAAAAAGCTTAGTGGAGCTATTGCAGAAGGTTCAGTTTTACCATCAGATAAGTAATGGTGTCTATAACAGAGTTTTTAAGTTTTGCAGTGAAGCAGCTCAGTTCTGTTTGTGAAAGGTAAGAGAAGTGTAGAGGAAGCACTAAATGTAGAAAATAACTGACTGCAGCAGCTAGTGGTATTCCTGAATCTAGAGAAGAGCATAGGAGTTCTGTAGGACTTTATTAAAAAGAACACAGGATAAAGACTTCTAAAAATACCAATCAATATGTATCTTCTTATCAAAGGCCTCAGAGATTTCTTTAAATCTATCTGTATTCTTTTATTTTAGAAATAAAGAACAGTAAGTCTAAAGCATTTTTCTTAAAATAAAAATCAATGATATTACTAGTACATATTTACATTTTAACTCCTGATTGTTATATATATATGTATATATATACACACATTTTAAAAAATATTTATTTATTTATTTATCTTTTAAATGAGATTTCTGTCTTTAATCTCTGGAAGGCATTTTCAGATTTTTCCATATACAGTTTTCAATAAGATATGGTCACTTCCTACAGCATGTCCCACTGGAATGTTTGTCCTCATCTGAACTAAAGATGGGTATAACAATAGACTGAGGTAAGTGTTAAGAGGATATTCTCTTCTTACAAGGCATTCTGTTTCAAGCATGAGAGCACTGATTGCACGGAACATCATGCTCATGCAATGTAGCCTGTGCAGTTTTGTACTTATCCCTTCATGCTTGGTAGAATTTTCTAGCACAGATGTATAATGACTGTGGTTTATAGCATCAGATTTTTTCCCATTCATTACTTTAGTTACAAAGCTGGGCAGACAGGGATAAAATTTTCAAAAGCTGTGATCTTCCTATAGGACTTACCATTGTCATGTCTGTGACAATCCTCCATTACAAGATTTTGTTGTGTTTTAGTATTTTTAATTTACTACTAACTTTGGACAGTAGAGATTTAAATCAGTGTTTCTTATTCCACTGCAAGCATATGAACTAAGACTCTCAGTTTAGAAGGAGAAGTTTCTTCTATCAATTTATAAACATCTTCAGCATACATTTTAAATAGCTATCTCAATATCTGTCAGGCCAAAGTAATATCGTGTTTTGTTTCATTTTAATTAAGTTTTATTCTTTTTTTTTCAGAGGATGCTGAGAACATTCATCTTCCTTTTTCAGTTTCCTGCAAATTCTACATGCTTTTCACCCCTGAGGAAGTTTAAATAGATCTCAGTGCATTGCTTATGAACAGAGGTGCCAAACAGTAGATCTGCACAGTAAATGCATATCCTATTTATTCTTTAAGGGAGATGAGGTTTTTCAGTCTGGAGAAGAGAAAGGTCTGGGGAGACTTTATTAGGCCATTCAGTACTTGACGGTGTCTTAAAAACAGATGAAGAATAACTTTTTACTTGGGCAGACAGTGATAGGAAAAGAAGGAACAGGTTTAAACTAAAAGAGGAGAGATTTAGATTAGACATGAGGATATTCTTTACTCAGAGGGTGGTGATGACCTGGCATAGCTACGCAGAGAAGCTGTGGTGCCCCATCCCTGGAGGCACTCAAGGACAGGTTGGATGGGGACCCTGGGCAGCTGAGCTGGTGGGTGGCAGCCCTGCCCAGGGCAAAGGGGTTGGAACTAGATGATCTTTAAGGTGGCTTTTAAAAAATAATTCCCTTTCCCAAGACATACTATGATTCTTTTCTATAACTCTCAGTCTTGTCAAAGGTGGTGAATGATATGAAACTCAGAAACAATTGCCATGCTCATAATGTAACAAAGAGAAGAGTCTTCAAAATGTCCAAAATGCACAATGGAACATTCAGAAGTGCCCTTTCAGAAGCTAGACAGAACTAATATTTGTGAATCATGAATCTTTGAAAGGGTGGATTACAGCAGGACAAGGAGAAATTGTTTTAAGTTGAAGGAGGGAAGATTTAGATTGTATGTTAGGGAGAAGTTCTTTCCTATGAGAGTGGTGAGGTGTTGGAGGAGGCTGTCCAGAGAGGTTGTGAATGCTCCATCCCTGGAGGTGTTCAAGGCCAGGTTGGATGGGGCCTAGGCAACCTAGTCTAGTAAATGGGGAGGTTGGTGGCCCTGCCTGATGGGGGTTGGAGATTCATGATCCTTGAGGTCCCTTCCAACCTGGGCCATTCTTTGATTCTGTGATTCTGTGATGACTCTAGATAAAATAATACATATTAATATTCCAAAGTAATACATTAAATTTAATACTACAGGTCCATTTGTATGCAAAAAAATAAAAATAAAAATAAAAATAAATAAAAATTGAGAAATAAAAAAATAAATAGATAAATAAATAGCTTTCTCTTTGGTGCTACATTCACTTTTCCAAAGTTTCTTTGACTCTGAAGAGTCCTAAAAATGAGTACTTAAGTATAACTCAAGCAAAATTTGGCAAGGTTAGGAAGAGTTCCAGGTCTCCGCTGCTTGGAGAATGATGTTTGTGATGGTTACTTTTTTCTTCCCTCTTCTTACAAAACTTGTAATCTTTAACATAATATAACAAAATTATATTTTACTGAGATACTGTTCACCTGCTTCAGCTGTTTCTGGGCCTTGCCATATCCTCTCAGGATTACGGAAGAGACTCAGCTTACCTTTTTTGTGTTGGGAGTGAATCACACTAGAAAATAAGGCATCATTAGCGACATATCTTGGTGATAACAGGTGTACTATTTTTAGGGCATGTGGTTTTGCAGAAAACCTGGAATAAAAGCCAAGCAAACTATCATCTGTACTAATGGAATCTGAGCACAATCAGAGAATCTCAGCATATCACTGTCAATTTCTGTAGCTGAAAACCATAAGCCCATACCCATATTGATGAATGTTTGCATTTGTGATCCCTCTGAGGTGTGTACAAACTGTTGGTGCAGTCAGGACCTTGGTTTGTGTTGGGTGGAGTACACTGACTATTTTCTTAAGTTGAACCACAATTTAAACGTGTAATATATGCACCTCTGTCTCGCTCCAATTAAGGAGTGAGGCAAGGTTCTTTTGATAAATTATGCTCGGCGTGAGATTAAGAAGAGAAACATTCAAATGTTGATCCGACCAGTTTATTGGGAATAATAGACGGCTGAGGGGATGGGGAAGGGAGAGCGGCGGATATCAAAATTAGGGTGATGGGGAAGGGAAAGTGGGCGATAGGAAAGGTGGAAAAGGCAAGAATTATGGAAAGCGGGGAAAGTCACCTTCTGAACGCAGCAGCGTCCCGTTGCACGTCGTTTCGTTGGTCCAGGAAGAACAAGCGTAGGGGAGAGCCGAAGCAGAGTGTCAGGCCGCAAGCAGCAGATCGGTGCAGCGCAGAGCAGGAGGTAGAAAGGGCAGCAGGGTCTCGGGGGGCAGTGAGGTCTCACGGAGCAGAGTCTCAAGCAGCAAGCCAAGGTGAATCCGTTGTCCGCCGTAGGACGATGTTGGAGGAATCTGAGGCCAGATACCTCAAAGTTCTTCATGCATGCATCTTCTTCAGCATGCAGGCGTTCACGTAGTGAGGCATCTGATGTCAGACAACCTCCTTGTTCATGAAGAGAGGCATCTGATGTCAGAAAACCTCTAATCCATGGTTTGTCCATGCTCTTTTTATCCTACTTCTTCCCAGCCTTCAGGACATTTCTGGAAGGCTTGGGTCAGAGTCCTGTGAATACCTCGGAGATGGCCCTCTTCCTTGAGATAGGCCCACACAAACGACCACTTAAGGGCCATTCATCTGTATCTTATCTCCCTTTCGTAGCTCCCGGACTTGTTCATCTGTCATCTGTCTGTCATCTGTCACGTCACCCTTAAACAAAGGGGGTCTGGAACCGTGGTTCAGACTTGCCTGGACTTGTCCTTCTGTGCATCTCTGGAACCTTGGCCAGGCTTCCCTGAACTTGTCCATTTCAGCAGACTTTGAGACAGTAATGTAAAAAGCACGGCCTCTTACAACCTCCTCAGTGTTTCATAGTCACTTAATAGTCACATTTTCATCAGTACAGCCCTAATGAGTCTTAAAGTTAAAACATCTAAAAAAATTCATAGATAAATGATATATCATTCATAGGTAGAAGCTATAATTTATTATCATGGATGAAAAGCTGGACATGAGCCAGCAGTGTGCAATCGCAGTGTGAAAGGCCAAAGGAATCTTGGATTGCATGAAAAGAAGGACAGCCAGCAAAGAAAGATGGTGATTCTCTGTGCTCCACCCTCACGTAGCCCCATCTGGAGTACTGCATCCAGAGTTGTGGAAGAGCTGTTGAAATGAGTCCAGAGGATGGCCACAAAGATGATCAGAAGGCTGAAGCATCACTCCTATAAAATAATAATAATAATAATAATAATAATAATAATAATAATAATAATAATAATTTAAGGGACTTAGCCTTGTTTAGCTTGAAGGCTCCAGGGAGACCTCATTGTAGCCATCCATTTGAGGGAAGCTTTTAAGATGTGAGGGAGGACCTATCTATTTTATCTATGATTCATAGATAAAATCTACAAGGTTTTCTCCAAACTATGTGACAACATAAACAATAATTCATAATTCTGGATTTGAAAGAAGTCAACAGCACCAGAAATGTTTTAATTTAATTTACTGTGAAGATAAGACAACTTTAAGCATTTAAAAAAATGAAAATATTTACTGATTGTGTGGATTAAGATGTAAATAGTAAAAATTATCAGTATCAAGATATTACACTGCAAATGATGATGCCAACTTTTTTTTTTAAATTAATTAATTATAATTAATAATTAAATAATAATAATAAATATTAATTAATTAATTAATTATATTTCTTATCATTAACCATTTGTTATTTGTCATTTTCCTGGACTTCTGTAAAGTCTTTAGCATTGTTCCTCACCACATCCTTCTCTCTAAACTGAAAAGGTATGGATTTGAAGGATGGACTGTTCAGTGGATTAAAAAATTGTTGGCTGGATGTCATTAAAGGTTTGCAGTCAATGGTACTGTGTTAGGGTGGAGGCCAATCATAAGTGATGTCCCTCAGGTATCGGTCTTAGGACCGGTGCTCTTCAACATCTTCATCACAGATGGCATAGAGAAGGGTATCAAGTGCACCTTCAGCAAGTTTCCAGATGACACCAAGCTGGATGGTGCAGTTCATACACTGGAGGGAAGGGAAGCCATCCAGAGGGACTTGGACATGCTGAAGAAGTGGGCCCATGAGAACCTAATGAGATTCAACAAGATCAAGTGCAAGGTGACGCAATTAGGCAGGGGCAATCCCAATCATTTATACAAACTGGGAGAAGATCTCCTTGACAGCAGCCCTGCAGAGAAGGACATTTAAGGGCTGACCCCCACTGAGGCAGCATCTCTTGGAGATTGCTCCTCAGTGAAGACTGCCCCAGCCTCTCCGGTCAAGGCATCAACACTGGTGAGTTTTCCTTTACATATAACCTTTGTATATTTACCATCATCTTTGTTAACATCTTTATGTTAGTCACCCTTACACATCAGCAGGGACTGATGAAAGAAAGAATATTCAAATAGTGAAATATCCACCTTGGATTATATCCTAATTGAATATTACATTGGTCTAAATTTATTTCACTCTCATATTACATTATTTGAGCCATTAGAGACTAATGAAAGCTAATGTCAATTAGTTAAATCCTTGTTATGTTTCATCTAGCAGACTTTGAACCACGCTGTATAAGAAATAGGCACTGATGCATTTCCTAATTGATAAAATAATACTCAGGGAGGGGGGAGGGAAGCAAAATGCCTTTAAAAATTTCCTGTAATTCTTCATAATTCAAAAACACATGTCATTTTCTTATTTATTTATAGTTGTGAAATTATTATCTCATGAAAATATATTCAGTATACTGCATTCAGTTTACCTTTTTTAAAAAATAAATAAGATTTCAGTCATGGAGGTAACCAAAGGCAAACATATAAAAGATAACATAAAATATATTCTCTTGTGAATTCTCAAAGAAGATTGCCTTCAGCAGTCTCCCTAATGACAACCCCCTTCTCTTCTGAAATTTGGATATTCAAGTCCTATGTTTGGCTTTTCTAGATCCTTTCTGAATTTGAACTTTGTTGAACTGCATTTGGTCTGTGTATCTTGTTTTCTTAAGTTATAATACCTTTGTCAGAAAAGGACCTGTAAAGTGATAGAAGATGTGATAAAAATATAACATTGTTTTAGGACTTAATATTATAAGGTGTCTCCATTCCAAGATTATCTGACAATCAGACTGTATATGCTGGAATAATGGCTCCTCTTTTAACTTTTGTACTGCCTCTAATGCTTCTGTGCATCCTGTCCTTGGCAGAGATGTGTGATATGATGAAGGCATGTAGAAGTTTCCCTATATGCCTTTTTACAAGAACAGATTATTGCATAACAGTTTGGGCATAATTCCAGACTTATGTGATGAGAATAAAGGATTATCTACTTGTTCTTCCCTTAAGACAACTAACTGCAAATAAATATGCTTTAATATTATTAATTTGATTATATCAAAATTTAAAGGCTTCTCAAGGATGAAACCAGATCCTGAGCACAAGTAGAACTGAGGACAGCTGCTTGGCATCTCTGGGACAGGAGAGTGTCAAACTGAAAACAACAAAGCAAAGTAGCAGGGTGCCTACCTCAGCTCCCTGCTGAGAAATAGTTGAAGATATTGTGCCACTGCTGAAATACTTCTAATGGTGGATATTTTTAACTTTTTTTTTCATTGAGAGCTCATCTGTCCCACTGAGTTTCATTTCTTTTGTGACATTGAGCCTCTTTAAAACTGTAAATAATGAAAGCACAATTTTCTTTGTGCTCTGAAGTTTCTCCACTTCACAAAATATAATAAGTTCAAGAGCATAAATAAGCTTTTCTATAAAATCTAAGCAGAAATATCTTTCCATTGCATGCTTTGTTTACATTTTTGACAGCAGGGAGTAAATTTTCTGTGCACGGCTTCAGATTTTACAGTAGATTCAACTCTCATTAACTTTAAAAAGTGTTCTATGGATTCTCTTTCCCAAACTGCATGAAAGCTAACTCTTGTGTGTGATCTCTAGATGTCCACTCTTTCATAATTTTAACAAAGTATCCAGTGTCTCTATCATTATTGGCAATGAAATAGCATTTATTAAAAATATATATATGTCATCAGCATTGATGAGTGTGACTATGAGTAGGTGAATGAGTTCATGATTACTTGAGAACTATCAGAATATTGCTAATAAATGTACAGCACAAAGTTGCTGGCATTACCATATGGAAAAAATATTTTTGAATTTATTTACCAAATTGAAAAATAGTTACTGTTCATATTCTCCTAAAGTATTTCTTCTACATGTTGCATATTGATATGGGGATGCCAGCACATGGCAATGTTTCCTGCTAAGAAATATAAACTATTCAAAAAAAAACAGGCAGGAAGACTTTTGGTAGGAGAACTGTTCTTGAACATCAGTAATGAGGGTGCTGTTCCCATTTTCACTGGCATTCTGAAATTGGAAAAGTCATCCATCACTACACGTAAAAGTGTTTTGTTGTGTTTCATTGTCTTTCCTCTGTAGGTTTACTCCTACAACTTTCCCATGTCCCTTTTTCTACACTATAGCACTGGCCATGGAAAGAGTCTAAAGAATAGTCACTAGGAATCTGTGCACAGGAAGTAGCATTATTAATAAGATTAACAGTATGATTACACTGAACATGCAAGAAATGAGCTTGCAATAATACAAGAAGGTAGTAGTTTATGTCCATTCAATAATATGATTTACTGATGCTGAGATGCATCTTTACACAAAGAAGCAACCTGGCTTAATCCAGGTGTTTTGAAAGTCTGCGTGAATTCATTTTTAACAATTAAATTATATAGATACTAAAAATTAATTTATCCAGTAGTGGTAACTCAAGCTCTGTTTCTACATAGATACAGATTTCAGTTCTGACTGAGGGCTCATCCTGCTTCCACCAAAATCAAAGGCAGAATTTAGAATTTCTGGACTGAATTCAACACTTTGTTAAAGTACTCTGGATATCACAGAAGGGGCAGAAATGTACCTCAATAATAAATGAGCCATAGCACTTCCATATTCTGCATCCACCTGTGTACTGGGAAACAGTTTTATAAACTAATTTCTAAATTTCCGTACTGCATTTTAAGGGACTTATAAAACCCATATAGAAAAATGATTCTAAAAGTGTAAGGAGAAAGCTTTGTATCCGTGTAGCTTACAGTGATAGAAAGCAGTTTTAACACCAAAAATATCCTATAGAAATTCAATTCTAATTATTTGCACCTGCAGTTTAAAAGAGGTGCAGTGCTGCCAAGCGAACAAAGGTCAGAAGGACAGAATTATCAAGGAAAATGCAAGACATTAAGCCTGCTTAAATTATGCCACTCTTGGCACCATCTTGTTATGTTGCACACACAGAATATAAGTCAATTTCAGAAGATATGTTGAATAAAATTTTTGGGAATGATAAAATATTTTAAGTATGCTTGAAAGATTTGCTTACAAAATGGAATGTATATCAATGTAGACTAAACTAAATGCATAGGATTCTGATTTAATATCTCTTTATGAATATGGAGGGCATAGCAGTGTTTAGACACTGCTCTTTGTCCCCAGTTGTCTGTGTTGAAATTACAAAGTTATTTCTGCAAATATTCTCAGTATCAAATATCTGAGAAAAGGCTCAACAGTAATATTTTTGCAGACTTAAAACATGAGTCAAAGTATGGGAATTAGAGAATTACAGGATGATTAAAGGAGGAAGATGGTACAACATCAGATATTGCAGTAAGGCAATCTGCCCTTATTTTATTATTTAAAAAGTGGTGGGGGAAGAAAATATAGGCTAGGATGGCTTGTAAACCCTTAACTTTTTATGGAGAAGTAACATCAAGTCAGAACTGTGAAAAAGAAACCTCTAGAACTGGCTGATTTTTGTTGTCGTAGCACAGAATAATTTCTGGGGAATATTCTGCAAAGAGAAAAAATTACATAGATATAACACATCTTCACAGAACAGTACTCTAATGCAATAGCGGACAAAGATATGAAGGGCACAGAACACTTCCATCTTCTAAGTTCCAAATTATTTTCTACTGCTGTAGAACATAATGGGACTTAAAAGAGGACAAGACTAAATGACTAAAGCTGAACTGTGACACTGCCATCCAGCTTTGAGTCTAACACTCAGATCTTTCCTGTGAACATCAAAATGTCTGAGTCTCTGTATAATCTTCCCACCAGAATGTGAATGCAATAGCCTCTAGCTGCATATAGGCAATGAAGTGTTACATACTACTAAAATAAGGTCAGTGTTGCAGTGGTCTGAATTTCCCCTGATGGCATACCTTTGCTTTCCATGGCTTGGGAGGGGAACCTAAGGTTTCACTGCTCTTGAACTTGGTGCCTGAAAGAAGTGATAACTGTAGATAATTTGTCTTGAAATGAACCAACTGTTCAACCAAGTGCAGAGAGGAGAGCTCAGTCTGCAGACACCAAGGAAAGAAGGAAAAGCGGGAAAGAAAGAAAAGCGGGAAAGAAGGAAAAGCGGGAAAGAAGAAGGAAAAGCAGGAAAGAAAGAAAAGCCCTTTCACTGATAGTTACCACTGATCCTGTAATATTTTATTTTATTTTATTTTATTTTATTTTATTTTATTTTATTTTATTTTATTTATTTATTTTCTCAAAGCAGAACAAGTTAGAGCACACAGCAACTTCATACTTCATCTAACAACCTCCCTTTCCACCTTCAGGTAAATTTGGTGTTAATTATGTTTATTTTGCTAGAAGTCTTTCTTTATAAACTGATAGATATTACTCTGCTGATAATGATGAACAGCTTACATCACTCCAAATTTCTTTCTCTGAAGAAATCACAAGGGGCACCTTGTGAAGAGAATCTCATCTCTTCATCATTGTAGGGGTATGCCTGAATTTATACACAAGCCACTCAGTATGCTATTCACCTTAATGTACATCTCAAGTGCCCCTAAACTTCTGTAATGCTCATGTGTATAAGAAACTCCCATAGATAATTAACAATTTACAGTAATATGCACCATTTTTAAAAGAAAGTGAGAGAGGCAATAAGTATGTTGGCCCTTGAAGTTGTATCACTGATGATAAAACACATTTTGTCTTTTTGTGACCATTATATTAAGTTCAAAGTGACAAAGCATCAGTCCTGATGATGAATGTTTCCTCCAAGAAGCACAGAAAACACTACCACAATCTTTCTCCCATAAGGAATAGTTGCTTTTACCAATGAAGACATCCATTAGCTTAATGAGATATTGGATGTGATGGAGGGACTGATTTTCCAGTTTATTTTCCTGCTTAGTTCCAAGTCTGTTGTGGAAACATTCAGCACTGAAATTGCTACCAATATATTACTCAGAAATGGTGAGAATGGATATGATCCATCAGAGCCTATTCTGTAATCTTGAGCTTTATATGATGTACTTTTCAGACCTGAAAGGAATGGAGACAATGAAGAAAATGTGTTCAACTGTCAACAACTTTAAGATCTTTTTTTTTTTTTTTTTTTTTTTAACTGTCATAGATTTAGATACATTTGTATACTTACCAAGCAAAAAAACTTTTATCAGTTGTTTAGTAAGTCCAATAAATAAGTCTCCTTCACTTACATTTTCCCTATTTCAGCAAGTTTGGAAGTCTATCCCTGATTTAAATTAAATGCCTATGAAACTGTGATGACAGCACAAAATTTTAAATTTCAGTTCTTAAATTTCTATTGGAAATCAGTTGTTCACTCTTAATTCTTTTGTGTTTTATTATCTTTCTCTTCTTCTACCTTGCTTCTCATAGCAACCCTTCAGCTTCTTTTAAATAACCCCTTTCTTTCCCAACCTAGCTGTACTCAAAATACACTTTTCATTTTACAGTCTGTTGGCATCAGTTTTAGATGAAGAAAATAAAGGAGTTATATCTGTGTTCAAAAAAGTTCTTCTATTTATTCACTGCTTTGTCTAAAACTTTAACAGAGGAGGTAAAAGTAAAAATATCATTTAGAGGGGAGAGACCTGAGAAGACTTATGATTTCCTCAACAGAAATGTCTAGTTTTCTGTGAACTGTTCTTTAAAGTAGTAAAGTCTATCCTGTAGTAACATGTGTTGCTTTTTTAATCCAAACTGAGACTAATACATTAATCAGAGCATATAATTTGCAACATCAAAATTTCTGTCATGGTTTTGTAATGTTGCTGTCAATATTCCACATCATAACATCATGTGCATTAAAAGGTTCATACTCCAATTCCGTGGAATAACAACATCCCGAATACTCAGCTCTCAGAAGAAAACTACATATCCCAGAGGACTTCATGGACAGAGATAAGTCACAGGAGGAGGCCATATATAATCTTGCTCCCAGGCTGGAGTTCTCTGTCTCTCAGACTCTCGGAGAGTTGGAAGCGTTCCAGCCATGTTGCCTAGAGCTCACAGTAGGCCTCTTGGTTTTCGGGGACTCTCTCTCTCTGTTTTGTTTGATTTATTAGCCTCAATCATATTGTATTATATTGTGTTGTCTTGTATTCCAATATCATATTTAGTAAAATAAGGTTTCCTCCTTAGATTGCTGCAGCTGTTCTCTTTTCCCATTTCCCTTTTTCCTTCCCTTTCGGGCTGGGGGCCCTATAGGGTGGCTGCCCCTGTCACAGGCACAGGTAGATCTAGGTAACCCGTGACAATTTCAAGCAGCAAAATCATCTTACCGTCTTAGGAAAGCATTATTACTTTATTTCCTGTATAATTGATGGTTGGTGAGAAGGAGAAGTGCTTAAAACAATTGCATCTATTCCAACTGAGGCAAATTAGAAGAGACAAATGTATTATGGAAAATCAGTCTAGTTTTAGGCCTCTGTACCAAATTAAATGAGAGAAGCCACCCCTCCCTTCCCCTCCCCCCAGATTTGCTAAGCTAATCAACTAAATACTCAATTTTGGCTATTTGGATATTTCAAAACTTATATTCTATACTGAATTAGATTAAGAAGGCAAGATGTAAGTACATTCCAGGAATCACTGAAGAAGTAATAGCTGAAACAAAAGTAAAAAGCCTTTGCAATTTAGTATCAACACAAATTGTATACCTTATATTTTTAAATTAATAAAATGAACTCAATTGTAACAGAAACTATTTCATTAGTATCTATACTAAATTTTGTGTTGAGCAAACTGCTGTGGTACATGATGCTATATGTAGGTTTTTGTTTGTTTTGTTTTTTCGTGTCTTTTTCACCTGCATATCCTTTGGTTTCTGGCTGGATCTGATGCAATATCCCTTTTGGTTTTCTCAGTGCATATTTTGTGCTGTATTGTTTGTATCAGGCTTTTAGGTACAAGCCTGAATATCTAGGATGTCCTTTGAGTTACTGAAATGGTATATTTTGGGATCATTGTGGCAAGACAGTTCTGGACTTCAAATCAGTAAAATAATGCAAATTTAATGTACTTAATTAGTTTACAACATTAATTTATAAAATATAACTAACAGGAATATGTAAAAGATCAGAGAAAAAAGATTAATGTGAAAAATAAAATCTTCATGGCTTTTAATGTTCATTCAGATCAATAGCAGCTTTTTGGAATACACATTCTGATTAGCTACTGTCTTTTGTCCCAAAGAACTGAGGTAATATATACTTTAAGAAAACATCTACTGAATATCCAAAATCATGCCATTGAGGTCAGTTCCCTACATTCCCTGAAATAAAGCAGAACAAATATTACTTAGCATTAGGCTGAAAGTTAAAAGTTTATTCTTAACCCTAAGGAAAAATGCTCACTCTCCACACATTTTTGATCTTCTAAATTTCTAGTCAGCTGTGTTTCTTTCTAAAAAATATTGCCTTTTTCCCATTAATGTTGATTTTAATATTCCTATCAATTCAGTAGAAACAAAGTTAAACTGATGTTGAGCATATTTAATCTGAGGTTTCTGCAAGCTAAGAAACTGAGAAAAAAAAAAAATGCTAGTGAGTTTGGGAGAATTTCAACTTGTAATAAAGGTTTTATTTCAGTTTCAAGTAGATTCAAATTTTCTTAAAAAAATAAAAAAAGGGGGCTCTCAATTTGTTTTAATTTTGAAAGAGAAAGCTTAATTTTAAAAGTGTAAGCAAAGCTTCAAGGGTCTTTTAAGAACTTAAACCACCTAGTGAATCAAGAAAGACTTGTTTAGTAGAGTGCACTTTATCAGATTTAAAAAATTATGACTTATATTTGCAGAAAAAGATTACGAGTCTCACGTCTTTGGTCTGTCATATACTTATTTTAGAAGACAAACTATTAAACTAGTAGAATTTCAAACTTGTTCTCTTAGGAAAAACAGACATAAACTTTGTTCAAAATGGATGTTTTTTTTCTCTGGGAAAAAAAAAAAAGACAAAATAATATCTTATTCATAAATTTTACATGTTTTACAATTTTTATTTATTTATTTATTTATTTATTTACTAGAAGCTCCTCTTATTCTATAAATAAAAATGTAAAAGAAGCATGTTGTAAAGCCTCTGAATTCAATGATTCATTAAATAAAATAGATCATCCCTTTAACCCTAATTGTTGCTATCAACCAAGTTGATCCAGTGAGAACGTACATGTGGGGTGAGGAATGCTCCAATATTCTTTGACAGTTTTCGTTTTATTTTGATTAAATTAAAATAATAATAATTGAGTAATAGAAAAATGTGTGCTTATCATCTAAAGGCCATGTTTCAGAGGAGCAGTTTTGAACTGGAAAAAGTTCAGCCTTTGTGTGGCATATTTCTAAAGGACACCATTCTCTGCAGTGCTATCAGCACACCCAAGGGATAGGATACCATCCAGAGAGAGACAAACTTTATTGGTCAGCCCAGGTGAAATTCAAGAGGTTCAAAAAAGCCAAGTGCAAGGTCTTGCATGTGGGTCATGGCAACCTCTGCTATCAGTACAATTTGGGTAATTTAAGGTTAGAGAACAGCCCTGCTGACAAGAACTAGTGAGGGGTCTGGAGTACAGGTCTTATGAGGAGTGGCTCAGGGAGCTGGGATTGTTTAACCCAGAGAAGAGGAGTCTCAGAGGAGACCTCATCACACTCTACAACTTCCTGAAGGGAGGTTGTGATGAGGAAGGTCTTGGCCTCTTCTCCCAGGCAACAAGCAGGGCCTGAGGAAATGGACACAAGTTGTACCAGAAGAGATTTAGACTAGAAATAAGAAAGAACTTTTCCTCTCAGAGAGTGGTCAGACACTGGAATGGCTGCCCAGGGAGGTGGTGGAGTCACCGTCCTTGGCAGTGTTCAAGAGGCATCTGGATGAGGAGCTACAAGATATGGTTTAGTGGCTTGTGGTAGCAACAGTAGTGGGAGGATGGTTGGACTAGATGATCTTGCAAGTCCTTTCCAACCTTGTGGTTCTATGATTCTAAGAGATTCTTACAAGGACAGACTTAGATAGTTGGGACTATTCAACCTGGAGAAAAGAAAGCTCTGAGGAGACTTGATAACAACTTTTCTATATCTAAAGGACATAAAATAGAAGGCAAAAGACCCTTTAACAGGGCGGGTTGTGATAGGACAAAAGGAAATGGTTTCAAACTACAAGAGGGGAGATTTAGACTGGATTTAAGGAAAAAGTTTTTTACAGTAGGGTCAGTGAGGCCCTAGAACTGGTTGCCCAGAGGTGTGGAGGAAACCTTGTCTCTGGAGACAAGGGTCAGGCTGGACAAGACTCTGAAGATCCTGATCTAGCCGTGGATGTCCCCGTTCATTGCAGGGGAGTTGAATTTTTAAATGTTCCTTTCAACTCGAGACAATTATATGATTCTATCATTTTGCATAATGCTAAGTTTAATAAACAAGTCATAAATTCCCCAAGATCATATACAGGGGCTGGGAATACAAGCAGGAAAGTATTGGTGGAACTGAGAGTGGAAGGACTACTTGATGCCCTATACTACCTCTCATGCCACTGCTTCTAATACAGAGAGGCATAGTCCAGGGATGACGTGAAAATACTTTAGCTTAAGTGGCAACAGCCTCTGCTTTTCACTTTGAAAATTAAAAGAGGTCTGGGACATGTCCATTTGCTTTGAAATAAAAATAAAAATAAAAATAAGAATAGGATCCTAGTGAAAACAGAGACATTTTATTGCACAGGAAAAGTAAGGGTGCAATAAGGTTTTCAATTAGTTCTATCATAGATCTTGTTGTTAATCAATATGGGAGATAATATATATTCAACTACTGGAATTATCAGTTATTATTTTTCTTGTTAAAAAAAACAAACAAAAAACAAACAAAAAACAAAAAAAGAAACCATAGGCAATTACATTTAACTCACAGCACTCATTTGCTAAATGAAAGGTATGTTTGCAGAGACAGCTGCTCAGAGTAAGGAAAAGCTGTAATGAAGATTACCAGTGCTCTTTTTGTACATCTGCATTGGAATTAATTACATAATCACACGACCTTTTTTTTTTTTTTTTTTTTTTTTTTTTTTTCCACACAAACCTCCTGCCTTATTCAGTGCACAGCTTAAATGGAGCACAATGAATGGATAAATTCAATATTTCAAATATGTGGAACTTTCAGTATTCTAGTGATTGATACTTAAAAATTGGTTTGGTTTGCATACAAATTGATCCTAAATTAGGCAGTGGTCATGTTCATGATGAAAACACTCCAGTTAAATGACACATATAGAAAGCTTAATTGGTACTTCATAGTATGTCAGCAGATGTCTGTATTCAAATGGAATTACTGTAAAAGAATTTGCTAGAAAGATGTAGGTACTGTATCTGAATAAATCATTTGCATTTTCTAAAATAAAGTTACATGCAGTGGGGGGTGCTGGTTATATCAGAAAGTCATAAGCATGCCTTTCTTTGTATCTCTTTTTCATTTTGTACATTAAAATGCATCCAGGATGGGGCTGATTCCCTGTACATTATAGCAGCTTCATGCTGATGCAAGTCTCTTAATTTCAGTCATTTACCATCTAACTGACTATTACTGTGACACAATATAGTCTATACACACATATATCACAGTTAATGCTCCAGTATTTCTTTTTATAGAAAGAATAAAAGCATATGAGAATTTCATGAGGCTAAGAATTTGACTCCTAAATTAAAAGTAGGAAAGTAGGGCATAGCTGAAACATAAGGTTTAGCATTGCCATGAAAAAAAATAAAAAGGTAAAACAGAAAGCAGATAAGTAAAATTTCTCTTATAGATTCTAACAAGACTGTGAATTCTATTTCATTTTCCCTCTCTTTTAACCTCAGTGTATCCGTGTATACCTTTCCTGTATGTCCTTGCAATGAATTCTGTCTTTGTGACCCTCTTCTCCTGTACTAAGGCCCCTGTGAGATTAGAAAGGACATTATGCAGAAAAATAGATGGAGTTTGGATATCAGTATGTGAAATAAGACACTTCCAGTACTTTTGTCTTTTTTGCAATTTGATCTAAATGCTGTGACTTAAGTTACTGGGGTAACGATTAATGAGTAAATTATTTTCTTGCTAGAAACCGCTGCTTTCGTCCACTTTATTACTAGATATTAAATAAATAAATAAATAAATAAAAGCACATGTAGTTATTCTTCTGTGTCCTCTGTATCCTGTAGCTAATTACAGGCAAATTCAAAATGCTTTCACATAGCTTTTTCTGTGATGTGGCAATATCCTTAAAAGCAAAAAAATCTGTTTTGTATCTAAAACAGAGGCTGGTATGATATCATATTCTGGCAGCCATTATTTTGGCTACAAGTGATCTTTCAAACAGGTACTTATTTAAGCAGGTAAAGTCTACATTGTGTCACTCCCCGATTTTTTTCAGTGCATGCCTGAGAACATGGGCAAAAGGTCAAGATGACGTAATAGACTATTTAGTTAAGACTACCTTCATATTACATGGGTGAGCTTATAACTTGCTAGTGTTTATAGAGGTAAAAATGCTACAAGGAATATTTTTTTTGTTGTTGTTCCAAACTTTTTCTATGTGTAATTTAACTAGAGTGTTTTCATCATGGACATTTCTGTTTCCAATTTGGGATCAATTTATATGCAAACCAAACCAAATTTTAAGTATTTGAATCAATCACTAGATGATGTAGGACTTAGAGGGGAAAGATGTATGAGGAGAAGGTGAAGTCCTTTGGTTTGTTCAGCCCAGAGACAAGGAGACTGAAGGAAAGCCTTACAATAGCCTACGGCTTCTCACAAGGGAAGTGGAGGGGAAGTGCTGATCTGTCCTCTCTGGTGACAGTGATAGAATCTAAGGTAATGACATGCAGCTGCAACAGAGAAGGGTCAGGTTGGATCTCCGAAGAAGATTCTTCACTGAAAAATGTTTAGGCAACAGGCTCCCTAGGGCAGTGATCACGGTCCCAATCTTCTGGAGTTCAGGAAGCCATATGATCTGATTTTTGGGTGATTGATCCTGTGTGGGGCCAGGAGTTGGGCTCAGTGATCCTCATGGGTCCCTTTCAAACCAGATTATTCTGTGATTCTAAAGTGGAATGATCATAAGAAAATTCAGGCAAAGTCCATTATAAAACAGGAAATAAAATCAATCTAAATTGTCACTGTCTTTACTTTCCAAAGTTATATGAAAATCCAAAGGAGTATCTGACTTCCATTAAAAGAGCAAAAATCATCCACCAGCACTTAAAATCAAATTTTAACGTATTTAAAAAATATTTCTATAAATATATATAAATATTTTTAATTTGTGAGAAGAAAAGATTTTATTAAAATTTTTGTTCTTAGAGCTTTACTAGTTTTCCTGAAAAACAATAACAACGACAAAAATATAACTTTACAATTTTTTATTTTAAAGTTTTTCATCATAAGAGCACATGTGCAGATTCATACCACTGGCAACATCATGATGGACTTTCTACTACTTCATACGATGCTAATGTTCATGGTTAAATATACTGTTCTGCTCTATATATGTGCATATAGGAACTGGATCCTCCCACATCCACTGTGATTTCACAGATTAGTGAAAAATATGAATTGCTACCTGGTTTATGAAAGACACAGAAATTTGATGGAGACACAGAAAACTCTGATGGCTTTCCCAGTATATGTAGGCTTTCCAATACTTCAAAAAAATTGTAGAGGTGTTTTTTTCTGTCGTTGTTGTTATTGTTGTTGTTTTTCTTTTTTTTTTTTCTTTTTCCCCAGTAGTTGTTTGATACTATCTGCTAAAATTTATGCAAAGTATAGCCTATTTTAGGTGACATTTGTTCTAATAACATACTGAATAATCTGTTCCCAGTCATGTTCTTCCCTTTTGTTCCTCAGATGTTTTTTTTAATTGAATTAGTGTCATTTGTATTCTGGTAGGATATATTGTCTCTCATTCAGACTAGGATTCCCCTTACAGTTAGGGCACAGAGAGACAGGTGATCCCTGACGAACTTTATGGTTTATTAATGGGTCAGATAAACAAAGCAAGGTGAGAATTTGACACAATTGATAGTAAGAATCATTCACCCTGGCAGCCCAGGAAATGTTTACTTTTTACCTTGATCTCCTGTGTCAGGCTGTTTAAAATGTGGAGCTGTTTGAGTTAATAAAACAGAAAATAAATGCATTACTTCAATATGTTTTTATTTGCAGCCTTTCTCTGGTTTTGGTTTGTTTGTTTATTTGTTTTTGTTGTTGTTGTTGTATTAGTCAGAAAAATATCATTTAATATTCAAATAGTGGGTATTTCTTTCTGCTTCTTCTGCTTCAAGTAATAATTTCAAATTTGATGTGGTCTTGCAAAACATATGGAAATATTCTAGATCATTCCTCTAGCTGGTCACATACCTGAAATATGAAATGCCAGACATAGGCAAATGGTTAAGAAACAATTCCACCATTTTCTTAACAGAACTGCAAGGATGTGTGGGTAGAAAGTCTCTATTTGTTTTTGTTTGGAATTAACCCATTCTTATTTGTACTCTTATCACTTTACAGAGCTTTTTCCTTCTCTATTTTTAATCAAATGTTCTCTTTTCCTTTTATTATTTTTTTTCTCTCTAAAAGAATACTGTAATCATTACTTACTTCGTAAACTGACATGCCCTTTAGCAAAACTGTGGCTGATATTTCACATGTACACTTACTAAAGCTTTAAATACTGATGCCATTTAATTGGCTTTCTCAGACCAGGCACTGGATACACAGACCCATTTTCTCTTTTGCTTAATTATTATTTTATCCAAAACTAGAAAATATGCTTCTGCCAGTATACATAGATACAGTGTAAAGAGATTAAAAAATTAAGTCTTTCAGTTCATATCATTACTTGTGAAAACAAAATCTTTCACTGACTGTCTTCTTTTGCAAAAGGGATTATCATAAAACATGGCATTATGCATTACTTGAAAAATGTGTCATCTGTTTTGCTTCAACCTCATTGTGGAGCAATTGTCATAATCCTCATCCAAATGAAGTTTTTCCTTAACGCATTTGACTGATTAAGATTAAATGGCAAGGCAAGAACACCTTGAAGAAAGAAGAACAGATATTTCTATAGCTATTCCTATCATATACAAAGGAGTTCAACATCAGATTGACGCAGAAAGTGATATGCATACTGCTTTCAAGGGACTGTGAGATGGCATTAAAGCATAGCCAGAAAATTCCTAAACAATTTACATACTGGCTAGAATTTGATACCTGTGAGATTGTCCTTAAATACTAAAAGCTGATAAAAGAGGCAAATCCAGAAATCTTTTGGCAGTATTTTCAGTACTGTTGTACTGTTAAGAACACTGCCCTTAACACTGCAATATGATAATTCTGTTTAATATAATAGCATCTTTACCAGAAGGCCTATGTTCTTAGAAGAGCAAGGAGAACAGTTTTACCATGAGATAATAAACAAATTTGTAATAAGAACATGCTTTTTGTTTGTAAAATTGATTTGAATTGAAAATTCACAGTTACAAAAAAGGCAAAAAATACTTTTTTTCCATCCACATGCTCCACCAAAAAATTATGCTCTAATTTATTAAGTTGCAGGTTACCTTCTACTTACTGTGTGCATTTACATTCTTATGTAGTACAATTCTATGTAAACATATTTCTTTGAGATTATTAAAATTAAACTGTCTGGTTTGAACAAAAATTATTATTTACAAGTCATCTCATTCTGTCTATCTGAATTAGACAGAGGTCAAGATATGCCGTCTAACAAAGAAAGTGACATTTATCCTATAGCAGAACTTTTTAAATGAGTTTATTTAATCGTGAATGATGGAACATGTGGGAAGCTGAATGTGTTTCCATTTCCTGCTGTCTTGTCATTCCTGACTAGGGAAACTCAAAACTCAGTATCTCCTGTTTTGTTTTGGAGGTCAGCTCATAGATTTCCAAATAATGACAAAATAGTGTTTGCTGTAGATGAATACAGTCATCTGCATTGGTTTTGCTTTTTTTTTTTTTATTATTTTTATTTTTTTTTTTTTTATGACAGTTATAAACTGAGGTAATTATAGTACACTATTCAGACATAAAACATGGTTTCATTTTGAATCCTAAATAGTATTTGAACTGCAAGATCCCCTTATGTGTAGGCACTGAGTGACTCATTCAAAACTGAATAGATTTTCAAATAAAGCTAGAAATTCATTTTATGAGACTGTCTTAATAGAAAATCAGTTTGAAAAATAGTTTATGCCATAGAAATGATTCTACTCATCCAAAAAATTAATTCATTCCTTAGTGCTTTCAAATGTCACTAAAGGTTTCATTTAGTTTAAGGAGTTGTTAAATAACTTACAGATTTTTTAGACATCCACTTCTGCATTTTGTCATTGATTTTTCCTGAAGAATTTACTATAATTATGCAATTTTGCTTTCTGGTTTAATGGAAAGAATTATTATACTTGCCTTCTACTTGCTCTGCTGTGGAACCCCAGTCTTTGGACATCAGAACCAGTGACTATATGAACAGTTCTGCTGTAAAGCCACTTGTGACAGCAGAGGATGACTAATCAGCAGAAATGGATTATCTCCTTAGCAACGGCAGTTCAAATTTCATGGAAATATCCAGGGAGCTGATGATAGAGAAATAGGAAAAAAAAAAAAAAAAAAAAAAAAAAAAAAAGAAGTTATCTCTGAATTAATGACATTTTAGCAAGAGTACAGATCTATTCCTGGGTAGGAAGCCCAGTATGTAGGAAACGTGCAGCTCTTCTCAGAAACACAGATGCAGAGGTTTTGTCTTCTGACTTCCAGGACAGCATCCTACAACACATCAGATTGTGTTCAGTCCTTACATTCAGAACACTCAAACACTTGAGTGTAGATTGCCTAACAACTAAAGCAATTGAGTAATTGCATGGGATACTCAACCTCGGTGACAATTACATTTCCTCTAGAAGAACAAAACTTTCTACAGCAGGAATTTCTCTTTGTGGAGGTTAATAAGGTCATCTGCAAGAAATAGGGGTATTTGAAGGCTATAGTCTTATTTAAGGGCAAAGTTTATTATCCCTGATATTGTGCATGCAGGTATGTGTAGATTCATGTGCACATCTTGTTTAAAGAACAATCTGGAATACTCTGTACACTGCTTAAAGAGTACAAAAAGGTTAATCGTATCTCCTTATACATTACTGGAAACATTGAGATGCTACAATGACAAATACAATGAAAGAATCAGAATAGGAGATAAAAAGTTTATTTGCTGTATGACAAATTCTACTGGCACTTAGGTGGGAGAAGGCTGCATCATGCAAAGTGTTATACAGCCTGTTTATTTTATTTTATTTTTTTCTTTTTATAGAGAAAGAATAGAAGACAATAGCTCTGACTTGTGTGTCTTAATAGACAGCAGCTCACAGGATTCTTGTAAAGGGGTTAAGTGCTGTTGTTTGGCCTACAGTTTCAAAGACAGAAATGATCAACTATGAATGGTAGATTTTTCTAAGCTAAAGAGAGCAGTCAGCTAAGAAGAGAAAAGCAATGGTGAATAAATCAGAGAAGCAGCAACCGAGAGAGAAACTTTCTTTTAGCTGAGCATTTGTTTTGTTTTGTTTTTGTATATATACATATATATTTCCATTATAGTTCTAAGATGGTTTTCAAATGAAGGTATTATTCAGCTACTTTACACGTGTAGATGTATTTGCCACTGAGTTTTTGAAGGATTTATAGCAGCATATTATTTAAAATAGATATATATTGAGCATTGTTCATGGAAAATATCTGATAGTAAGTTTGAGTGTGCCACGAAGGAGGCCACTTTCTCCAATTACACCTCTACTTCTAGCGACAGCATGAAGCAAGCCGACCAAGACAAGAACACTATATTTAAGGATTGGGACATATTTTTTGTAGCAATAGTGTACTTTTATTTCTGCTAGAGAATAGAAGTGAATTTTAATGCTTATCAGGCACTTAGACTATCTTACATGAAAACATATTTGGCAACTCCTCATGCAGCTGTTGCAAACAAGTCCAGCCAATCATCAGTACTTGTGTGCTTCATTCATCCCTCTGTAAGAGAAACAGAGAAGCAATAGACTCAGAACATTTGGAGATTCAGTTTTAACAAAGTGGATGATTTTCTTTGCAGAGGCAAGTCTTTTAGTTTGTTGTTGAAGGGTTTTTATAATAATTTCACCAGCGGAACTGGATTGAGATTAGTGCCTTTACAGCTATAGAAAGCAAAGTAAAACTGTTTTCCAGTGTTCTAGCAAACTCTGAAGTTCACCAAAGTGTTTGAAAATGGAAAAAGTTTGTGCACTGCCTATCTTGGGTTTTGCAAACAAATCTGTCAGACTCACACCTCTAGTTGTGTTTGTCCTACACCACCTGGTGGCATGTTAATTCGAAGTGCCATGGCAGGTAACAGCAGTATTCACTGCCATATGGCTTTTTTTTTTTTTTTTTTTTTTTTTTTTTTTTTTTTTTTTTTTTTTTTCTGCCATTATGTCAGAAATATAAAATATTATAATAATAGTTAAGAACATTAGTAATGGTTAAAGAAAGAATGAATGTAGATAACTCATGTATGTGTTGGCTTGTTTGCTTTTAAAGGGGGTTCAACTTACTCTGCATTTTGTAAAATATTTTCAGCTGTAGCACTTTGATTTTCAGCACAGTAGATTTACTTCTGGCATGTTCCTTAGCTGCCAATATTGATGGCACAAATTTCAATTTTGCTTTCTTGTTGACCTTTACCACTCTGTAGAAGTGACAAGTGAATATGAGAGTGCAAATTCTATGATCTGATTCAAATTAGTACCAGTTAATTCATCAGTGTCATGGTATAATTCATCATCTGCATAGTCCTTTTGAGTATAATTCTTCTTTCAGTTATTCAGGTAGATGTATTCAGATGCTTAAATATTTCCAAGAGTAAGCTATAATTTATTGTTCAAACAAATTTAGCATAAACTGAAATCTTAAGGAAATTCTTCAAAGATATCAGTATGAAACTATAATCTATTGTTATTTTTGGAATTCTGAGGTTTTTTTTTCCCCAAAATCTCCCTTGTCACTGCTATTTTGGAGGAAAGGAGAAAGAAGTTTTTTTGTTTTGTTTTGTTTTTGTTTTTTTCTGGTAAATTTGGCCAAAATCCACCTACATGCTCATTAGGTCCTGGGTATCTGTTCAGACAACTCTAGGAAATAATATGTGCATCCCATAGTATGTGCAAGATTTTAAAATTTATTTTCCTGTTTATAACACTGTCTTGACTTGGTCATTTCAGTGCTCATTTTGAATTTTCTTCCTTGGAAGAAATCCTAGTCAGGTCTTCAAAACAAGTTGGAACAGAATATTTTGCTGCATATCCTCAAAAATTTATGGTAGCCCTTTGATCATTTTCCTTTTTAGTCATAGAGGTTTTGTTCTCCATGGTAGCTGCAAGTGTCATACATCACAGTTCAAATATTTCACCAAGAAGAAGTCCTACATTCAATGCAACAATGTCACAAAATGCATTCTTAAGCTTTATTATTATTGTTATTATTATTATTATTTTATTATTACTATTTTTGAGGATGTATAGAAGAGTTAGAGTAGATTGGGAGGGATTTTTTAGTAAGGCATCATCATTTGCAACTATACAGGAGTAACAGTGTCGCAGCATACACCACTGATTACTTATTAGAGTGAAGATGATGTCTCAGAATATGATAACTACAAGATTAATGTAAATTCTTTCAGTCTCTCTTTATTTTTATTTCTGGATGTTTTCTATCTGAAGCAATTTTTATTTGTTTTTCATTTTTATAATTTCCCATTTTTTATCGCTGAAAGACTGCATCCAGCAATAATTTAGATCACAAAATTAAACATAAAGATAAGGAAGCATTGTGATGTGCATGAGGTATTTGATATAGTAAAAAACAAAACAAAACAAAACAAAGAATGAGTGAATATTGAGCTGCAGAAAAAAAGATATGAAACAAAGTAGCATGTAAACTATAAAACAGGGATAAATTTTGTCTTTTTTCCTTCAAGTCTCTTGTTACACTAGTGGTATGTACTGAACCTAGACAAAAAACATCTGCCACTTCTGAATAATTCAAAGAATGCCTGTTTGCACTGTGCTCAGATTACAACATACTGACCTGCTTGGTCTCATCTTCAGACTTTGGCTAAGGTCTGCCATTCTTCTCTGTCAGCTGTGTGAATGAAACACAAATGTTCTCTTCCTAAGTCATCAAATTGCAGCCTTACTGAACTCTCTTCTCTTGTGCTGCTATGATACCAACTAGAATCGTAGAATCATAGAATCACAAGGTTGGAAGGGACCTACAAGATCATCTAGTCCAACCATCCTCCCACTACCATTGCTACCACAAGCCACTAAACCATATCATGTAGCTCCTCATCCAGATGCCTCTTGAACTCTGCAAAGGACAGTGACTCCACCACCTCCCTGGGCAGCCATTCCAGTGCCTGACCACTCTCTGAGAGAAAAGGTTCTTTCTTACGTCTAGTCTAAACCTCTTCTTGTACAACTTGTGTCCATTTCCTCAGGTCCTGTTTGTTGCCTGGGAGAAGAGGCCAAGACCTTCCTCATCACAACCTCCCTTCAGGAAGTTGTAGAGTGTGATGAGGTCTCCCCTGAGCCTCCTCCAGGTTAAACAATCCCAGCTCCCTGAGCCACTCCTCATAAGACTTGTGCTCCAGACCCCTCACCAGTTTAGTTGCCCTTTTCTGGACACATTCCAGGGCCTCAATGTCTTTGTTACAGTGAGGAGCCCAAAAGTGAACACATATCACTGTCTTACTTGTTTGCAGCTATATATCAAAGATAAGAGATGTATAAATACATACATATAAACTTCTAAGATACTTTACCCATGCTATTCTAGTGTTGCATTTGCCCATCATTGTGTTTCCTCTTTTTCCTATAACAGTTATCTGACAAATGCAATGAATAATGTAAAGGCACAGTTCTGAGCGGTCTACTCAAGCCTTGACATGCTTACTGACAATTATTTTTTTTAATGCAAACTAGTATAAAATTTTAATCCCTGAATATCCCTTTGCTTCTTTCTGTCACACTGTCTCTTCATGCTGAAGCTTTACTTCAGAAAGCTTCCTTCACTGGAAGAGAGAAGGACCACCTCTCTAAGAGATTATTGTATTTCTCTAAATGCATTATCATAATTCTGATAAGGTTATCATTTTCTCTGAATTGGAAACCTGCAAAGCTGACTTTACAGCTATCATAACCTACCATAATTCTGTTGAAATCAACTCTGTTGTATATTGAGTTACCCTGGCTGAGAATTTAATTCATGTGTAGAGTGTGTTAATTGCTCGTCTCATATTCTCATATTCATATCATCTTTAACAGTTTGTCATAATGACTAACCTTTCCTCTTTCTGACTTTCAGCAATTTCTGTTTTTTTTCTTTTCTCCTGTGTGGAAAGTTTTGTTGGCCTGAATCTCCAAGTTTCACCTCAGACTCTCCAAGTAAGGGCTTAGAAGTGTACACACTTTGTAAAGTTCTAGGCATAAATCATTCATATTTGCATCCTCTATCTTTAGTGTTGTGATCCAGCTCTTTCCTTTTTTAATTTTGACTTAAGAAAAATACTTTCAGTAAGAGGAAAGAAAGCAAAGACTTTCTTATAAAAATATGTGTGTTTATATTTTTGTCAGAAGATTTTAAACAGTGTCTTTCTGTGAAAGGAGGAAAGGTATCCCTTTTATTTATTTATTTTTCCTAACTTCTATGACTTCTAGGACAGAATTGGAGACTAAAGGAAGAATTCTGACTGAAGTCACTAGGGACAATACTGCTCAAAAACACAGGCCAAGAAAGGCTGCCTGCATTACTAATGGATTAAAGCCCTTTGAAATCAGAATTTTATTTAACCTAGGACAAAAATTTCTGAGGAGGAGTGCGAACTTCATTGAAAAGGGGATTTGAGTCAATGTAGCAGAAACCATTTCTTATGCTTTTCCTTCTGACTAAAATTAAGGTGCCCTAAAGCATGAAAAGCTTATCTTGCATCACTTGCTAATAAAAGGTCCAATCCTTTTTCTGTCCCCAGACCTGGACTTGCCACACAGAGCCAATCTCTTGACAGTGAAGAAACTCCCATTGTGCTGAGAAATATGCCTTATGGCATCAGCAGTCACTAGAAACCATGCTAGAGTAACTCCATCTTCCCATTTCATGGCTGTGTTCTCTGAGTGGCATGGACCACATAACCCCTGGCAGAGGGAAGGAAGCTTACAGCGAGGACTACAGACAAAGTGGGCAATGGGATTAGAGTGGAGAAAGTGTCTTAATGAAATAGGTTTTTAAAATGAGTTTAAATAAGAAACAGAAACTGGGATAAGAAAAGAGCTTAATTTGAAGTTAGCAATGAGTCCAGTACAAACAACAGTGATTTAAAATTGTTCTTTGTAGGTTCATCATCATCTGCATCTGCGGATGTTTTTTCTTTCTTCTTTAGATAGTCAGGAAGTACTCACCATACATTTCATTATGTATTAACATATTTAACTTTAGTGTTTTTTCCTGTGGGCAGCTTGTTTTGGTTTCTTTTGGTACCGCTGTTTCACCACAGAAGCAGTAGTTTCAGGGGTTTCTATGTACTCTTTGAACACAACTTCATGCTATTCCAGACAGAATAAGGGATATTTCTCACATCTAGTTACCATCTCTTTGGACATTACTCAGTTGTCTTTTCTAGTAATGAAATGCCATTGCAATTCATTAAAAGCTTCTGTAAAGTATGTAAAATACGTTTCTTTCTATCCAGAAAAGCTAATAACTGTATAAAATGAAACAAACAAACAAACAAACAAAAAGCTCTGAAAAGCCTTCTCAGAGAATGTCTTCCTACAGAGTATTCGTGCAGTTTTTCTTATTGTGAAATACCCTACTCAGAGCTGATGGCTGTAGTATTATTACTATGAGACAGGACACAGGACTTTCTGCTTTCGTATTGGATCTCTTTTTTAATTTTGCGCTTTCTTCCCCCTAGAAAAAGGACAAAGTCAGATTTCCAAAAACATTTAATTTAGTTCTGCCTTTTTGCCTTCCATCTTGAGTTGAAGAAAACTTAAGGCAACATAAAAGATGTTTGATAATCTTCCTTTAAAGCATTAAAGATAGTAATTGTTTTATGATAAACATGTACAGTGTGTAACACAATAGAGATAATGGAGAACTCCAGGTGATACCGTATTAAAAAGAGACATTTATTTAGCAAATAATAGTCTATTTGGTGGAATACAGATATTTCCTGTACAGACATGGGGAACATAATGAGAATATTGATCCATTGTGACGTATATGTTACACAATGCTATCGTTTTACAGAAAAGTGCATTTCTTGTGCAGAAAAAAAAAATCCTTCAGCAGTGTCTCTTTCCTACAGTGTTGATCATGAGGCATCATTTAAACAATAATATAGATTCCCTAATACCTGTATTTCCTAACCTCCTGTGTGCACGCATTGTTCACAGAGGTGTGGTACATATTATAAAGGAAGTGAATGGAAGCCTCCTCTTTCAATTTATTTTAGTGTGACTTCATTGAGTAAGCGAATAGATGTTGTTTAGTTTATATATACATAAGAGAGGGAATTAACAGCCTGGAAATACCGTGTTGTAGAAAAATGTTGTGTTAGTTTCAGCTGGGACCAATTTTGCTTTTTTGGCTTTAAGAGAAAAACAGTGTTGAGAAAATACCAATGTTTTATTTTTTACTGAGCAGTACTGTAGAAAGTCAAGGGCATTTCAGCTACTTTTTTCTGTCCTGTCAGCGAGGGGAGTTGATGGTGCACAAGGATCTGAGAGGGAACAGAACCAGGACAACTGACCTAAACTAGACAAAGGGATATTCTGTACCATGTGACATCCTGAGTAAACTATAGCTGGGAATGTTGGCTTGGGTGACAATTCCTCTGCTCTGAGACCTGATCACAATGAAAATCAAAACATGATGTGGATACATGATGTGAACTGCTGCTCTGCTACACTAGAGGGCTCGAATCCCGGGAGTTGGACTCGATGATCTCTAAGGTCCCTTCCAACTAGCATGATACTATGATACTATGATATGATGATACAAGATGGATATTCTCTTAGACCGTCTGAGTCTTTCTCCACTGCTTGCTCGTTTCATCGTCTTTGATCTTCTAGGTTCAGCCTATAGGTTTGGAATGATCCTACTAGTTTTACATAATCTGGATAGATATCTTAGGCACAAAAGCGCTGCAGTTCTCATGAAAAATCTTGAGGGTAATTTGGAAAGGAACAGGTGGTCAAGACACAGATAGCGATAATACAGACATAAGAGAAATTCAGGATAATCCACCTTAAGAACCAAGGCCACAAAAAGAGATCTCCTATGGCACGTGGACCTCCAACTCCAGATCTGAAAACAAGAGCAACCAAGTGCTGTAAAACATCTGTCAGAGATCTCTTTCACATTTCTGCCAGCATCAGGCTTCCTGGACAGCCTATATTGTGTGGCTGAGGCAGGCAAGGCCCTGTAACAAGTCAGAATGTGCCACATATCCACTAGGATATTGTGTCAGACAAGTAGGGGACATGGAGTGTAGGATATTTAAAAAGGTCAGATCTGCTTCAGCTGAAGCACAGAGGAAGCACAGGTAATAAGAGCTAGAGACAAGCTAAGGCAGCACAGATGTGATTGTCTCAAGCTGATTAGCTGGCAAAACTGGATTTGAACTTGGCACTGATGCTGAGGAAGCAGTATAGAATTGGTCTACAGTGCTCTAGGGAGTTTCTGAAGATGAACTGAAAGGGAATAGTGGGCTAGATTTGAGCAGATTTTTCTGCTTTATACCCTCTCTAGAGAATGCTCCATCATCCCTGCCAGAGCTGGTTTATCCCTCTGCTTCATAGCAATAAATGGGCAAAGCAATTGCTGCTGATTGCGGCAATTGGCAAGTAAGTTGAAGATACTTCCTAGGGAAGAAAATCCCCAGGTCCTTATAGGATGTCTTCACTTGCATTTAAAAATACCTTAGTGCTACAGTAGTTTCAGAATCAAACTGCAAGCATCTTCGGAGAACATATCTAGTACAATCCTGTTCATCAAGTGAAATATGCATTTTAAACATGTTAAAAAAAAAAAAAAAAAAGAACAGATTATAATTTTGTCTCAGGTTCAGATTTTATTCAATGAGTCAAGGGAAGATAGTTTTTGGAATAATCTCCTTTTAACACTCGGTTTGGCACAGGAAGCTTACAGCATGCAGCTGAGCTTCTGGATGCTGTCCATCCACAGGAATTGCAGTCATCCCTGTAGAGCACCTGTCTTCCAGCACAGTTCCTCTCCACTTGCCCCCTAGTGACAGGAATCTCAAGACTGCCCTCAATTAGTCTCGCTTCTTCCTTTGTAGATAGGACCTAGAAAAAAAATTGGCAAACTAATTTTGGTAAATAAACTTTAAAAATGAAAAGCTATATGAAAGCTGGTCACAAACAAAAATGAAAAACAAAATTGAAGCAGACAAAACTTATTATTAAAGAAGTTGGTTTGTCAGACTTTCTCAATATTTAAAAATAATTTCCTGAAGTGATTTTAATCTAATTATTAATAGCCTATGAAATTGATTTCAATTTCTACAAGATTTTGGTTTTACTAAATTTGAAATACACTGTCAATGAAATCTTTCCAGTAACCTGTACTATCTCTTTTTCAGACATGTCTGATTCTCATGATTAACATCCAGGAACACACAAAGTTTTCATGTGTTCTGAGTCTAAAATTAGATTTACATGCTAATGTGTTCATCAGGATGATCCTCCAGCACGTTAGAAATACAAAGCCTGGTCTGATTTCTACTATTTGCTAGGAGCTCTTGGGCCATTTATTCACTGCAAGACCAGTTTGCCAAAAATAATAAAAAAATCCTAATCAGGCTGATTAGAAAATGACTTACTCCATTAGGAAGTAATATCTCCTTTACCTTCTTTCTTTCTTCCAGTTGAAAATGACAACAATGTTCACTTTGATCCATAGCAAAGAATGGAAAGAGTGACAAGTGTATCCCATGAAACAGGGAGATGGACAGATCTGCCCTAGGTCAAAAATGCTACTTTACTTGTATGAAGACCAAATTAGTCTATAGAGTATATCACAACAGAATGAGTATTCAGTAATATGGTGTTAACTTTGAAGGTGTTACATATCAATTGGAATAATAGCCTTTGGGATTCATAGTGGAGTTTAGATTTCAGTGTCTAGTTTAAGCTGTAAAAAGGTTAAAGGTTAAAATAAGCAGCAGCAGATTTGATATTAAACCTCTACATAACATTTGACTGTGTAAATGCCCCAGTACATTAAATAAAGTTATTTGTAACCCATCCAATTCTAACACGTTTACTAAAGTACCCGTCTGGTGAAAGCATTTATTTGTACGCATTTATTTGTAGCATTTATTTCAATGAACTGCATAATTCAGTTTAGTAATACAAAACATAATAGCATTTATATTCTTTCTTTCTCCATCACAGAATCACAGAATCACAGAATCACAGAATCACAGAATCACAGGATCTCTGAGTCCTACTCCCCTTCTAAATCATGTTTCCTACAACAGGTTGCACAAATAGGCATCCAGACAAGTCTTGTATATCTCCAATCTAAATGTGTACATCTGGTTTAAAAAACACTAATTTACATGAAAGACTATATTTTCATTTCTGAATTTTGCTTTTAGACATATGGAGTCTGAGAAAGAGGAGAATATTATTTCTGGGCCAGGTTATGAAGATGTCATGTATATATTTATGTAGTCTTTGCTGTTGACATTTATTTCAATTTTCTGGAATTTTCCTTTTTTAAAGCAGTTGTTCTTTATCTGTGATCAAGCTGAAGAGTAATCTGCTCTGTTACCCTGTTCCGATCAACATCTTAAAATATTGTTTGCAGTTTCATTTTTGGTTAGGTTTTACTGCATCTTTGGATTCTGGGGACCTGTATGCTACTTCCTTGTATAACAGGTATAATGGAAAGTTAGCAAAAAGAAATGTATATGAATATATTATTCCTTGACAAAATAGGGTTGACAGTTGATGGTATTGTATGATCTTGAAATGAGAATTTTGAGTATTCTGGTAATGCCCTCAGTGGCAGCTGACGTTCTGTTTCCAGTGTTCTCTATATGTTTAACAAAACTATACCAATTATAATGCTACTGTAACAATACACAAATAGTAGTAATGAACTCACCATACTTCCTGGAGTTTACAGCTCCACCTCTCTGCCTGATCTTTGTCTGAAAGACAAAGGGCTCCTTTTTCTTTTTCTGAACAGGCTCTTAACGCTGAAAATGGATTATCTAGCAGCACTCTCAAGACATTACAGTTATATTTAGCACATTACCTGAACCTCACCTATCATGCTCCAAACTCGTTAAATGATACAGTAGCATTGAGGAAACACTGACTAGGAAAGCTTCCCAAAGTTCTTACCTTGTTTTCAGTATCTTTTGGATTATGATAGCTTTTGAGTTAGTAGAACAATGCATTTGGAAAACATGACTTTCAAATCACTGAATGTTTGCAATTTTCTTGAATTTACTTGCTTGAATGCAAATTTCATTCAAGCCATTTTGTAGCTTAATGTCAGAATCACAAAAGGATTTAGAAAAAATACAGTATGTGTACAAATAGAAGATTGACAGGGATTATCTTTCCTTTCTCTGAAAAGATTTTCTTCCCTTCCCTTCCCTTCCCTTCCCTTCCCTTCCCTTCCCTTCCCTTCCCTTCCCTTCCCTTCCCTTCCCTTCCCTTCCCTTCCCTTCCCTTCCCTTCCCTTCCCTTCCCTTCCCTTCCCTTCCCTTCCCTTCCCTTCCCTTCCCTTCCCTTCCCTTCCCTTCCCTTCCCTTCCCTTCCCTTCCCTTCCCTTCCCTTCCCTTCCTCCTTCCCTTCCCTTCCTTCTTCCACTTCCCCTTCCCTTTCTCTTCCCTCCCCCTCTCTCTCTCCCTCCCCCTCCCCCCCTCACTCCCCTTCTCCCTCTCCCTCTCCCTCTTTCTCTTCTTCTCCCTTTCATTTTCTATCTCATTTTCCCTTTCCTTCCTGTCCCTTCCCTTCCCATCTCTCTTCCCTCCCCTCCCCTGAACCTCCAGACTGAACAATGCCATCTCTCTCAGCTACTCCTCGTAAGACTTGTGCTCCAATCCCTCATCATCTTTGTTGCCCTTCTCTGAATACACTCCAGGGCCTCTTCTTGCAGCGAGGGACCCAAAACTGACTGTAGTACTCAAGTTTTGGCATCACCAAGGCTGAGTGCGAAATCACTTTTTTATTTATCACTTTCCAAAATTAAGGCATAAAAGGAATTTTTAGTAGTATTAAGAACTTGGTTTTTTTGTTTGTTTGTTTTTTTTCTGTTTATTTGTGTTTATTTATAGCAATTTTATTTGTATAGTGCTTGTCTTAAAATAGCTAAAGAAAACAATCTGTTCTTTTATACATATGGATTTTCTCTGATAAAATAAGAAAAATATCACCAGTGTCAAAATACTGGATCCTTCAGGAATAATCAAGAAAATCAATGAGGCAATCACTAGATGAGGAACACTTCAATTGTTATTGACCTTCATCTGAACATTGTTTAAAGGATATAACCTCAATTAGTTAGCAATGAAAAGATAAAGTTATCTTTTTCTGTCAAATCTGTTAAATCTTAGGAAAAAAAAGTGTTCTTCATCACATTTACAATTCATCCCAACAGATCTGTTGAAGTACTTAGCATAGCAGACATACACCCAGGTGACATGAAGTGCAAAGGGGCAAATCTACTCTAGTGAACCAAGTATAAAGTCTTGCCCCTTTATTCATTTCTGCCCTAAAACCCACAAAATGAGAATGTGAGAATGTGACTCATATAGGATGTTTCAATCAAGTTTATATTATAAAGGTCTTGCTACAAGCATTTACCAGGACTTAAATCTATCTGGTAAGAATATCTGTATCCGGTCTTTTTCACCTTTATGAAATCTAACTGAAGTAGGTAAGTTGCAAAATTGTAATTATGTAAATAATGAAACACAAGTTGTCTATATGGTCACTTCCTCCAGCCCATGAAGAGAACTTTCCTTCATTTTTGCTTGCTAAAATAGTCAATGGAGAACAACATCAATATGCAAAAATTTCTTCTGCAAAGGCATGTAACTAACTTCTAGAACTCTAACTTCTGCAGCTATGTTTTGTGCTCATGATCTTTCAGCATGGACAAAAAAGGCATGAGGAAACTCTAAGAATATGAAGTTCCCAAAAGATGGCTTAAAACATTTAGTTGTACTTATGAATCCTGCTGTACTCTGCACTAATGAAGATCACAAAGAAACGTACTCAGCATGACCCTAACTATTGCAGGATTTGCCTTCTTTCTAACTCAACCTTCAGTAGTATACCAATATTTATTAGCCATGTAACTAATAATGACAAAATAACTCAATACTGTGAACTTTTCTAAAGGTTATGGTGGGATTCATTAAACAGAGGTTAATGTCTTTTACTCATTACATCTCTGTGATTTGCTAGCTCCATCTACTTCAAACGGTATTGAAAAGTCTAACAATACATATAAGCCTGAACTAATACTGTTTTGGCATTAAAATTACTATACAAAGAATGATCATGATATTTGATGTGTAATTTAGCTTTGGTTATTTTTCTACAAGGATTTCTTTAGCCCCTAGAGGTTAATAATTCTTCAGGAAATGTGTCTTTTCATTTTATTAAGAAAATATACTGACGAATGCTTTGATGGAATAATATGTACTTTGTGTCTTGTTAGCCTCAGGATGTCTTGAAGAAAATATCTATCTCAATGGGCACATTCCTGGGAGGCAAAGATAATTAACAACTGAATAAATAAATCAACTGATACACACATTACTGTAAGTAACAGCTTTATTTTTTAAGTTGTTTTTGTTGTTGTCTGTCTGTGTGCATACGTGATTTTTATAAGTACTTGGAATTACAGCTTCAGGTGTGATATACAGGAAAACTCTCTCTTATATAATTTTTCATGGGGCTATGGGCCCAATCCAGCTCTTAATCTATGATGTCTTTAAGTATTGCTTTGGCAATCTTACCCAGAAAGATTATTTAATAAATGTAATACTATTTAATTAGTAATCTTTCGGGTCTACACAACCACCTCACAGTCATCACTGATATCTTTCTCTGACTTTCTTTGTAGTCTTATTCACATTTTCCAACTCAGTTCTCCTTTGCAGTTGGGTCTGAATATCATCTGCCTCTACTGGATGGATACAAACTCATTCTGAGATGAAGAAATAAATTTATAAATCTCAGGTGCCAGTCAGAATTGATAGACATCAGTCAACTTGTGGTGTGGCTGTATGCAAAATGTCATCTGGTCCCAAATTTATAGAACATACCTTTCCTTTTAATTTACACTATTCTTCAAAGTCTTGGTTTTCCATTTCAAAGTCTGCTACTTCTCTTTTGCCTTTTATGTTATCACTGTGTATATGCCTACATAATACTGAAAATACACTGTCAGATACCTGGAAAAGATCATCTTACCAGAGCAACCTAGACAGACTTGTGCAGTGTGCCCAGATGAACATAATGAGGTTCAAAAACGTCAAGTGCACTGTATTTCACATGGATCATGGCAACCTCCACTATCAGTACACACTGGGAGATGAAGTATAGAGTATAGAGCACAGCCCTGCTTAAAAAAACTTGGAGGAAATGGTGGGTGGCGAGGTGGACATGATCCAGCAATATACCCTCTCAGACTGGAAAGCCAGCTGTATCCTGGGCTGTATTTAAATAAATAAATAAATAAATAAATAAAGATGTGGCCAACAGAGAGAGGTAATCCTGCCCCTCTACTCTATTCTGGTGAGAACTCACCTGGAGTACTACATCTGCTTTGTTGCCATGTGACAGATGGCAGCAGAGGGCAAGTTGGGTAAAATGACATCTGACATGGAAGTGTGAACAAAGAAAATGTGTGTAATTGAATTCCTATAGATGGAAAAAATTGTTCACATTAATATTCATTGACGCTTATTGAACATTTATGGACACCAAAGAATGGATATGAGAAGTGAGGCAAAAGGTTATGTATTTCAGCAGTGGTGTTACCAACATGAAAAACAAGTCATCTTATGGATGGCCATGCAGATTTTTGTGTTTGTGGCCTGTAGGCTCTTGTGTGTTGCTTATGAAAATGAATAGCTAATGGTGATGACCATGTAGAAAAGCAGTGTATTAGAGCTGAGAATTTATTCTGTCAAACAGTGATATTGTGTTCTTTGTGTCTGTTATATTTTCCACAGAAACAAATAGGAGTCATTACTTTTGGAGCAAACTATGTACTGAGTTTTCTACAATCTATTCTCTAGTATCTGTCCTTTCAATCATAGATCACAACTGAGGTTTCTGAGGATATAGTATTTTACAGTTAAGAAGAAAACATCATTATTATTTAAAGTTCTTTCCATTAGAATCATAGAATCCTAGAATTATCAAGGTTGGAAAAGACCTAAAAGATCATCCAGTCCAATCGTTCACCTATTACTAATAGCTCCCACTAAACCATGTCCCTCAACACAACATCCAGTCTTTCCTTGAACACCCCCAGGGTCTGTGACTGGGCAGTCCATTCCAGTGCCTGACCACCCCTTCTGAGAAGTAATACTTCCTAATGTCCAGCCTGAATCTCCTGTGCTGTAGCTTGAAACCGTTCCCTCTGGTCCTATCACACGAGAGAAGAGGTGGATCCCCAGCTCACTACAACCTCCCTTCAGGAAGTTATAGAGAGCTATAAGGTCTCCACTGAGCCTCCTCTTCTCCAGGCTGAACATTCCCAGCTCCTACAGCCTCTCCTCATATGGCCTGTGCTTCAGACCCCTCACCAACTTTGTTGCCCTCTACTGAACATGTTCCAGGGCCTCAATGTCTTTCTTGCAGTGAGGGGCCCAAAACTGGACGCAGTACTCGAGGTGCAGTCTCACCAGTGCTGAGTACAGGGGGACAATTACCTCCCTGTTCCTGCTAGTAACACAGTTTCTGATGCAAGCCAGGATGCCTTCTTGGCCACCCGGGCACACTGTCGGCTCATGTTCAGCCAAGCATCAATCAATACCCCCAGGTCCATGTCCTCTACTCAGTCTTCCAGCCACTCCGCCCCTGTAGCATCAACCGGGGTTGTTGTAGACGAAGTGCAGGACCCAGCATTTGGTCTTATTGAACCTCATCCCATTGGCTTCAGCCCAGATCTCCAGCCTGTCCAGATCCCTCTGTAGGGCCTCGCTACCCTCAGGCAGATCCACACTCCCAGACAATTTGGTGTCATCCGCAAACTTACTGAGGGCGCACTCAATGCCCTCATCCAGGTCATCAATAAAGATATTGAAGAGGACAGGCCCCAGAACCAACACCTGGGGAACACCAGTTGTGACCGGTTGCCAGCTGGATTTAACTCCATTCACCACCACCCTCTGATCCCAGCCCTCCAGCCTTACCCAGCCAAGAGTGTACCCATCCAAGCCACAGGCTGCCAGCTTCTGCAGGAGAACATTAGATATTCCAGGTAGTTTTTAAATGCTTATACAGTAAACATCTCCCTTATACAGCAAAGAAAACAAAGAAACAAACAAGAACAACAACAAAAAAAGTTACAGTCAAGATTTTGACCCAAAATCTGAGGGAAGACATTTTAGAATTATGTTTTAGATAGGTTATGGGGATTTTTCAAACCCCATTGGGTGCAGTTCTCACTCTTCATTAGAGTACAGCAAAAATGCTACTTGATGAAACATTAGGTTGGCTGGAAATAGTAATTCCTATTGTATCTGGAGGATTTAGATGATACCAATATTTGCTGAAATGTATTTGGAAATAAATAGCTTTATTTATTTGCTAAATTGTTACTATTCCTAGCAGACTCAAATGTGTATAAGCTACTCATCCAGCAGAATGAATGAACAAGTAAATTCTGAATATGTGCAATGGTATTTTCTTGTGGCCTCATGACTATCTGTTAACTGGTATATTTTCTAAAATGGAAAATAATAATGAAAATTATAATAATGAAAATAATTGGTATATCTTTCCAGGATATAAAAATATATAACTAATTACATTATTAATGATCTGTACCACATAAAGTAACAAAATATAATATTGTTAGGCTTTAGATATATCTAATCATTCTAAGGAAGAATTTTTGTGCTTGATAAGGAAAAGAAATACTATTTGAAGGCTGTGATAGTTGAAGAAGAGGGCAGAAAAAAGAGAATAAAGTCTGATGTATGTGATTTCTGTTTGTCTTTAATTGAATGAAGTGTATATTACACTGAAATGTATCACTCTATGAGTAACACTGGCAGCCTTAGATTAAGGGCCACATGAAAAAGGAAGGATCCATGTTGATGGGAAATATTTTTCAGGATGTTACCAATAACATATTCCATTTCAGTTCAGTACAGAGCAGGGAAGTGCAGGATGAAGAAAGAAAAAAAAAAAAAAAAAAAAAAAAAAAAAAGCCAAGAAGGCAAATTTACCAATGTTAAGGGTAAAGCTACTTTGAGAGTTGATGTGAAAAAAAACTTCTCCACAGTCTGAGGCATTCTGCTGAAGAAAGCTACCCATCTCTTGGTTAGAAAAAGCAAAAGAGCGGAACAGAAAGATGGTAATGAAAATATTACAGAATGTGTATATCTGATTATTATTATCAAGTCAGCTTAGTCAGTCTCTTTAAAACATTTTGACTACCTACGTCTTCCTGGACATGACACAATTATTTGAATTACATTTGTTAAACGTGGAGAAAACATACAGGAACTATCACTTGACTGTGAAGAGAACTATGAGGAACAGAGTACTGTGGTCAAATAAATGCTTGACACATATGAGAAGTCACACAATGTCTCTGTTCTTTTCGGAGAAATCAGGGGAAAGTCTTGGGATTTAGCAATGAACATGTTATATATACATTTTTTCCCCAGAAATTATGGATACATATATATATATATATATAATCTATATTAAATTAATATTTTTCATTGTTTTGCTACACTAATAATAAACCATATCTTCACAGTAATAATAATTTTAAAAGATTTTGATAGATCATATGCACCTCTTCATATAAAAGACAATCTGAGATCCTCAAATGAGGAAATGAAGGCTATCTACTGTTCATCCAGAGAATTACTATTATTCAGGAAACAGTCTGTGTTTAGTAAATATGTATTTATAGGATAATAGATGTATCTGGTAAATAATAGATCACATGTTAATATAATTAACTTCCATCAATCATTTCTAAATTAGCTAAATACGTATTTAACAAATTTATGAAAAGGACTTAATCACCCATAGGCAAAAGGAAGATTAAAACTGAAACAAGAGGAAACAAAATGTCTTGTTGTCAAACAAAACCAAGCAAAATCCAACTTATAATCTTCTTATTAAAGGAACTGTCACTTATATGTGCATAGAAAGAATGAAAAAAATCCTTAGGCTTATGGCGCTACAATGAGTGAGGATATCAATGAAAGTATAAAAAAAATTTCAGAATCAATGAGATTCCTAGCATCAAACCTAGTATCTAAGGTAAATGCAAAGCACAGCTGCTTGCTGTTTCCCTCTGATTATTAGTGGAAGTGTTTTGACATATATACACCTGGAGAGACACAAAAGCAGCAAACGAGGCCAAATACTGTCCAACATTTATTACAAACTCTAAACAACTAAGGAATGTGGGGAAGAAGGGGAAGTTAGCAATAGTAAAGAAAGAAATCCTACTGAATATTTTATTAAGTAAGTGGGGATAGTCACCATCAGAGTTCCAGTAACATCTCATTGCTTCACGGGGTTCAGAAAGTTAGTCAGTGATAACTTGACCTGTATGGCTGCAGTACAGTGGAGGGGGTACCTGTTCAACACTGGAACTCCTTGGGTTTTAATCCTCTTTAAATCATCCTTTTGGTTGCCAGGGGCAGCAGTTAATTGTCAGGGGCACTTCTGTTTGTTTCGTCAGAGCTTGCTTCTGTTGTCAGGTGCATTTATGTTTTGTTTGTCAGCTGCAACATCATGTCCATTTTGCATGTCTCTAATGTTTAGTAATCAGCCGTTGATCAAACAATTGTTGCATGATGGGCTGCTAGGTAAGCACATTGACTGCATGGGAGTCCTATCCTCTAAGATAACCCCATAACTCAGCTTGAATACCCAAAAGGAGCAACAGACAAAAATGATTTCTCCTGGTTGCCCAGGTGCATGTGCCTCTTCTATTTCTGTGATGGTAATCATTATCTCCAAAAGCTTGCCAAAAAAGTTGTTTCAATTGAGTGCCACTGAAGAAGCTTTGAGCCAAAAATTGTTACAGCTTCTCACATCTACCTTTACCTCCTTTTTGTCACAGGTCATCCAAGCCATTTTAGGTATACTGCCTGTATATATACTGCATATATGTACTATATAAAGATGCAGTATGACAGCATAGATATGTTATTAATTGTTCATCGTTAGTTCCTTAAATTAATTTTTAATATAAATCATTCACTGATATACAGAAAGTGAGTCAATCTACTTTCTGGTAAAGTAACAAGCAGATTATTATTATTATTATTTCTTTTTGAGGGATCAAGAAGGAAAAAAGCTCACAAAAACAGTAAAGAGGAAGTAAGTGATATTCTGGGAATATCACTTACTTTGGTGACACTGTTTCAAAACACACCAGGCCACTCTACAAAATGCACAGTTGTCATTAAATATGTTTTCTGGTTAGAGCACTGTTGAATGCAAATTCAATTAAATTGGAAAACTAAGACCAGGGAAGTAGAAAATCATATAAAACACAGCCATTTTGTTATAGCATGAAATTTTACCTCTTAGAGCGCTCACACAAAAACAAACAAACAAACAAACAAACAAAAAGCGTATAAGCATATAAATTTCTTTAATCAACAGTATGCTTTGGATTATTTTTCCCCTGTTTACAGGTTACTGTACTTGCTTTATAGTGTCATGGTTTTGTAATTTTGCTATTGGTATTCCACATCATGACATTACATACAGCATGGATAATTAAAGAGTTAATAATCCAGTTTCATGGATTGACAACTTTCCAGATACTTGCTTCTCAAAAGAGAAGAAAAACTACATATCCCAGGGGACCTCACAGTCAGAGAAGGAAGATATGTCATGGAAGTCATGGGATCACTCTCTCTCTTGATGGCTGGCAGTGGGTGTATGTGTGTTTCCAAGCTTCTTGCCTTCATTCAAGCAGGCTTTTTCAGTTTCAGAAACATTCTCTCCTTGCTTATATTTACTGTCTTTTCTATCACCCATCTTCCCTTCCCCATCTCCCTAAATGGCTAGAACTTGTAATAAACTGGTCAGACCAACATTTGAAACGTTGTTTCTTAATCTCACACCAGGTATATATAAGAACCTTGCCTCTCTCCTATAAATTGGAGTGAGACAGCATGGCGGAGGGATTTCTCAGAATCCACATCTCTGGAGATAGGAAAAGAAGGGGACCCCAAAGTATTTGAACAAAAACAGCAACAAAGTGATGAAAAATGAACTAATTTATTAAATAGAGCATCGAAAAAAAAAATCATCAACAAAACAAATAAACAAACAAAAAAAACCAAAAACAAAAAACAAACAAACAACGTAAGGCAGTATAATGCAATATAATTAGAATTGGGATTGACCAAATCAGATATAATGAAAAAGAGATTGTCTGAAAAAAGAACTTATGCTAATGGTGAGATGTAGACACGTCAGTCAAGTTGAGAAGCAGGGAGGATAGCGGAAGGAAAGTGAGAGAAGTTCTCATTCTGTTCACTCTGTTTTGTTAAAGCTCTCTCTGATGTATGATAGGAAAAGAAATATAACAGCTTTTGAATTTGAATGAGATAATTCCACACTAACCAAATTAGAAAAAAAAACAAAAAACAAAAAACAAGAAACAAACAAACAAACAAAAAACACAACTAGAGGTAGGTGAATATTTTGAGTGATTTCAGATTTCAGAATTATTTACTCACTGAAGACTTGATGACTAGAGGCCAATTCTGTGTTAATTTAGTTTCTGTTGATAACAGTTATAGGTTTGTCTGCTGAAGAAGAGGAATAGTTCATGAATTCTTCTCTATAAAAGAATAGATGTTAAACTCAAAATGTCTTTCAGTGAGTAAGAATAGTTTGGTTTGCTTTTCATAGCCTTCAGCACATTTTGCGGTTCTTACTTTATCACTCTTCCTTATCATAAGTTTATATCCCTCAGCCACTATAATTCAAATAGAAGTAGTAAGACTGGGGGAGGAAAGGAAATAAGAATGTAAGAGAAAGAACAGCAAAGAAACACAACAGCTAAATGATTTAGAAAAGTGTCAGCACATATGTAGCTTCAGAACCTGTAGGGATGGATATTAACTGGTATGGAATAGTATGCTAATTAGTATATTAAAAATAAATAAATAAATAAATAAATATTGTCCTAATAGATTTCTAAATAGGGAAGTTATTTAAAATTGAATATATATATATATGTGTGCAAACATATATATATATATATATAAAATATATATATTATATATATAATGAAGCAGGGTCTTTGTTCTGTTTTTCAGACAAAACTCTGAGGAGTTTCTATCTTTCTGGGCAAGACAAGAGATTCAGTTGTAAGATCGTCCTCACTAAGACAATTTACTCATGGCCAAGTTCAATCAGTATTTTTATCCTTATATTCATATCAGCAGGTTCTAAGAACTGCTCTTTCCCAAGTCAGTGTAGATTAACAAAACATTAGAGGAAAGTATGTTGACTGCACTTTGTAAGATGTCTTGTTTCTTTCCCTTAACAAAGTAGTGAATTCAAATAAAGATGACTTCTTTGGCATAGATGAACTACATTAATTATTTTACTGAAAATATGTACCCTTTGGCATTCAGCACTTCTCAGGGGTTGCTTGCAAGCAACCAAGTTAGAGCATTCACCCAATCAAGAATTTCTATTTGTAGGCGGTGGCTTACAGACAATAAGAGTTGAGCTTAAATGCTAAGTGAGAATTTTGTGTACACTTCAGTGTTCGTTTGCCTGGAAAACAGAAGTCGGGAGCATCACTTCATTCTGAGTACTTACTTACACCTGCTAGCATAGCATTCTTTGTTGTAGGGACAACATATCGTAAAAATGGATATTTCTTCCACTTACATTGTAGATCTATGCTATGGGAAGTTGAACAATAAACAGGAGGATGACTAAAGCCTGAGCTTCACTAGCTGGACATGTGACCTTTGGGAGCATTCAAAGCTGGCAAGCAAGCAGAGTACAAGAGCAAAGCAAGGGACCAGTGCCTTGAAAGCACAGTGAACAAGTATGTGGTAAGTTAGGATTGAACACAGTACAACCGCAAGCACAACTTGGACTATAGTGGAGATTGTTCCAGTTCTCTTCTACCACCCTTTGCATGATAATCAGATGACAAAAGTACCATTCATCATACTGAATGAAGGTGTCTGGATTTCAGATTTCTGCATTTTATGTCACCCAAGACCTCTTTGAAGAACTGAGACCCAGTCAGTGGTATCTAGAGAACAATTTGTCTCATCTTAATGTAGAGATGTGCATTGCTCAAATAGGCATCTTCATAGAGGAAATGCCTCAGGAAAATAAATAAATAAATAAATAAATAAATAGATAAAAATAAAAAACAAAAAGAAATAAAAAGCTGTATTCTAGCTCACATGGCTGGTTCTTCATGTTTCAATTCCAAATCTAGATTGTCTTTTAATTGCTTCTCAACAATTTGGTTAGACTGGAGATGAGATAAACACAATTACTCTTTAGACACCAAACTCCAGCTCTGAGGAAAACATTCTTTAATCTTTTTCTTGAATCCTAGAGCTTCTTTGAATTGTTTTGAATTACAGTAGATTTCTATGATCACCAGTATTTCCGAAAAAGAGGCAGAATATTCTGCACTGCTAATTCTTGAGTCTCTCCCTCACCCTGGCCCACAGTAAAAACCAGAGTCTAGGCCAGTGTCAGAGCAGGAAACACAGCTCTAGAACAAACATTTTCTAGACTTAAATAGACATCTTGCTGAACTACTTTATGCCTAACTTCCACTGCTAGAGTGACAGAAAGAGTTGTACCACCTACAGTATTAGAACAGTGTAATGTCAACTTCTTATCATATTCTTGTTCCTGTGGGAAAAGTGATAAATGTACTCCGTTGTGCTTTGTTCACCTCATGACACTCTGCTTGTAGAAGTATTAAACATAACCTTTGGTGCTACTGAAGGAAGATTCACAGCTAATCCTTCAAAAGTTACTATAAAATGTGTCATCAAATTTTTAAACACAGACTTTGAAATTGTAACATGACACAACCTCGCATTTATTAAAGATTTCTATTAAGGCAACATTTTTGTATCTTTACCAGAAAGCAATGTTATGCTACTTAGTATTGCTTTTGCTTTGTTTTATTATTATCATCTACTTAGTTCACAGTTGTATTGTTTGCATCCGAGACAACAGCTCTATTTAAAATGTCATTTCCCTAGGAATTACTTTTGAGTATTTTATGTTACCTTTAGGTTAGAAAAAACTTTCTTTTCTTAAGCAAGGCATAATTACATACTGCTCAAAATGATTGATGGTTTGTTGAGTGCAGCATCATGAATTAATACCCTGAATATTACAACAAAGCAAGTCTCACTTAGTTTTAACATTTCAGGAGCTGTCACACAGATCAGTCATTTTGTATTGTAATCATAAGGGCCTTCTAAAATAATTTTAAAAATAATAAAAGAAAACAAACCTCCACTTGAAGAGTGGAGACAACTTGATCGCCATTACTGTGGGGAAGAGGCATTAAAATATCACAAGGGAAAATAATCTCAATACTTTTTTTTTTTTTTTTCTTACTTACTTTCTTTTTCTCATACACTTTGAAGTGGTCTCTAACTAAACACAGTTCTAAAAAATTAATGCCAAAATGAGAAGGAACAAACCTTTAAGTTGACACTTTTTAGGACTTCTGCAAAGGGGACAACTCCAAACATGTAACAGCTGCAAATGTGTGGCTGCTCATTTTCACCTCAGGGGTATATGAAAAATTCTCTATGTAGAACAGGAGTTGTCTTCTGGCCATAATCACTTTTTATCTCTTTTTAACTTTTCTTCATGGCTTATATATTTTTAACAGTGAACATTATAGTATACAGACGAAATAGAAAGTTTATCTCTGATCAGACTATGTGACTGTTATCCCTTGTCATTATTTTAGTGCAAAGGTAATCCTAAATTCTCAAGTTTTGAGAAAGCAAGGATTTACTTCATCAAATTCATCTATTTTACTTTTTCTGCAGCTGTCAATCTATTTCAGACTAAATTCTGTGGTTGAAATACTCTCTATGCATATATATTCAAAACGATAAATTTTAGGTTTAGTTGAACAAGATCAAATGTTTAAAGGATACCTAAACTGCAAAAAAGCAAGCAAACAAACAAAAAACAAACAAACAAACAAACAAACAACCATAACACAGCTCTTGTCCAATAACATCCTCAAGTATTATTGAAAGGCTGGTGAAGATCTGAGATACCAAGATGAGAATCATTTTGAAAGCTTACATTTGTAGCTTACAAAGGTTAGAGAGTAATTATTTATATTACTGTAATATGAATTAAAACAGAGAGTGATTGGCATATTGGAATTTGGTCAAAATGACACACAAAACTAGATGACTTTTCAGATCAACTGCAAAAACTGACACGCAAAATGAACATTTGCACCCCTTGTACAGAGAAGGAGCAAGCATGATAGTATATTCAACTAAAGCTGAGCATAGAAGAGTCCATCAAAACGAACAGATCTGTGTTCTCTTCTTTGCATTTAGAAACAGTTATTCATTTAATGATACTCACTCACACAGAACTGTCAGAAATGTAGAACTAAATAAATCAAATCCCTTGAGAAAGAATTAACATCCACACCTGCTAATCTGAAAAGAATATTATAATATATTTAAAATTTGCGTATGAAGAGAAATATATTAATAGAAACAAGAGCTAGACAAAAATTTCCAGTGAAATGCTTTTGACTTTTCCGGACATAAAAGATCAATTTCACTGTCTGTGTATGGCAGTCTTGATGATCTTTGTCCAGGACCAAGAAAAAAAATTGGCCAAGTTTTTCTCAATGACTAAAGAAATCACTTCAAGTTCCCCACTCAACAAAGTTTTCCAGACAAAGAAAATGTCTTAGCCATGGTACAAAGTCACAGAGCTAACTAGAAGCAGGAGAAAAAAATCTTAAATGAATAAATAAATAAACCAAATAGAATAAATTCATGCATTTGAAAAGGAGAAAAATTTCCCTTTCTCCATATCATCCCCTATTTTTCACTTGACTAATGTATTATACAGTGATTGCTTTTTTTTGTTTTGTTTTGTTTTGTTTTTTTAAAGCAATGTCTTACTTATAATCATCTAAACTAGCTAAGCAGTGTACAATGATCTCTATCTCTCCTTGTTCTTAACTAATGGGAAAGGTGTCAGTGTGACAGGAACATTTTTCTCTGAAGAAGTAGAGAGTATTCTGCCTTGGTGCTGGGAATCTTTGCTGATATGAAGTTGTAATTTATTTTTCTCTCAATTAACTCTAGACTGGGAAAGGAGTATTGCAGAACAGAAGCAGAGACAAGAGTATTGAGTGAAGCTGCTCAACAACATTTTACAATAGATAGAACTTAACTCTACTGTGACTGCTTTGATTTGTCAAATGGCTTTAAATTAGGAGCATTTCTGCATTACAATACAGCCACAGTGAGACATAGTTGAAATGAGGGAGCAGAATTTCTTTGGTCATTGTAGAATAATTATTTTTTGTTTAGTTTTGTTTACATTTTCTTCATTTCACCATTGTAGCCATAAATAATGTTGTTTTTAAGATAGCAAGTGAATCTCTTCACTTCCAGTCATAACTGCCAGAACTTTGAGCCACGTTGCAGCTTTGCACTACTTTGCAGTAATATCCACTTTGTTATGCAATATATGCTATTATTCTGATGATGTTTACAAAACCATAGTGGAGCAGTGGTAGCAATCACTGTGGCAGTACAACACACCAGGCACTACCACACTGCTGGAAGAGGCACTGGAGAAAAAATCTGATATATGCACTTTCAGACCAGTGACAGTTTTTCTGTGGCTCGTGGCTGCTGTGGGTGTTCAACAGCTGTCACATACCACTGAACAGTGTTGTCATTTTGTAATCAAAGTGCACAAATATCAATTGCAGCATTTCTATTTGGCAATGAGCAATGTCTTCTAGGGAGATAATAGGTGTGGTCATTTGTACAAATGTGCTTATTGCCAGACTTACTGTCAGTATTTTCAAAATTTAGGTGAAAATATTATTGAAGATATTTAACGATTTTCTTATCAGGAATGAAAGGTTTGATTTTATAATCAGGATGAAACTCATTTGAAGTAGTGCCAGCAGTCTTCATAGCCAAAATCTGACTTTGCACTCTGAAAGAATACAAAAGAAAGCTTTGGAAAGAAATATAATATAGCTGATTACATGCCTTTATTTATACTAAGGCAATGTGCTGAGGTCTCCAGAAGGGTGCAAATCTTTTAGACATGGGTAAGTTTTATAATGATAGAAAATGGATGAATAAGCAAAGTTAAGACTGATAATTATGTTTGCCTGATCACACTACTCATCTGATTTTGGCCATGTTCCTAATTATTTTTAAGTCCTTTCCATCAGCTTTGAATCTACCAACATAACTGTTTTCAAACTTTGTTTTTAAAACCATCTTTAAATCTTGTATCACAAATCACCTGATTTATTGAGGACTTCACAAGACACAATAATCTAGATGCCTAGAATTTTCTAAGGTTTTTACCACATATTTCTTAGTTAAAGAGGTCCTCCACCTCTATCAGAAAATAAATAAATAAATAAATAAAATAAGATAAATAATTATAATAAATATAATGACCATTATTTCAGGATATGTTAATTTATAAACTGTTATCTTTATCTCTTCTTTCTCCCTATGAATGTTGCCGCAAGAATGAATGAAATGTCATTGTTTTTCTGTTGTTTCACTGAAAATTTTTTTCACAGGTCCCATTTCCAGAAGGCTTGCTGGATACTATTACAAATATTAGTATTCAAACCATCTTTTAATTTTGCCCTCACTGAGTGTCCTTGTATGCAGAGCAGAAGTCTATAAGTGAACCAAAATTGCCTTGAGAATCAGCTACATATTGTGTATGTAAATGTCTTGTGACATTTTTTCAGAATGACTTCAGGGACTTAAAAGGTCTTAAAAGGGACACAACATGTATTTTCTGGTTATGTCCCACTATTGTACAAATGAATCTTTAAGTTCAGTTTATTTGACATGGCAACAGCTTGGGAGCTGAGTTAAGAACATTTAACGATCTTTGAAAACTCTAAACTATTGTCAAATTATTTTTATTTCAAATTTATGATTAAATACTTAAATGATTTTAAGCACATGAGTAGTTCTTGCTGAATAGATTAAAATCACTTTACAGTATTTAAATGCTTAAATATCTTTACGAATTAAGGCCTACATTTACTGATGATATATATGTCCTTTTCATGATCTATGGTTTAAAACTGTAAATTTTGTCTTGTGCAAAAAGATTTTCGGTTTGTGAAATTCTGAATTAATGTTCACATGCATCAAGCATGAAAAAGTTAAGGTATGTGGATGTGAACGTCAGGTTTCTAAGGCTGATATCTGTACAAAAGTGACACAACAAATGTGAAAATACCTGTTCAATTTAATGAGAGATAAAAGTGTCCATGGGTGCATTTATATCTGAATTAGTCTAAGTGTAATTAATTGAATTTTTCCTTTTCTATTTTAACTCAAAATACTCTAACTCAGGTTTAGATGTAATATTAATTAAGCATCCATTGATTTCTTCAATTAATTATATTGTAGTCACTTTTGATTGAAAACTTATGGGGAAAATGTTACCCCTGATCTTTGAACTTTTTGTGCAATTATTTTACAGCACCTGGGCCCAACTCCAACCAATTAAAATTTGGTGGCACACTAAGAATCAGTTTTTGAATCATATGAAACATAAGAAAATTTTGTTAGTTCATGTTTACAGCAGTGTGTGTGAAGGATAATTTCACTTTTTCAGCAGCCTGTCACCCAAAATAAACAAAATCTATCATCATAGCAAATAAAAAAAAAAAAAAGCATATAAAAAGGAAGAAGGACAGCTATCTTCCAGAGATATTTCTCTTTATAGATAACATTGGTGCCATTTCTTTACGAAACTGATGCATTTTTCATGAAGAAGAAATTTTGATATGAAATTACCAGCTGCATATAGCTATTACTGAAATTATGGAATTGCGCATTCCATTGTGAGGTCAGAAATGTTTCACACACTCAAATGCATCATAAGCTACCATAGTGTGGCACTCTAGGGAACCTGCTTTAGCAGAAGAGTTGACTAAATGATATCCAGAGATCCCTCCCAGATCCTATGATTCTGTGATTCTGTGAAATTGTAAAAAAGCAAAAACACATCATAATGAGCAAAACTGTAGATTTAAACAATTGACTTCTGGATAAATAATATCCTTTATAAGTATAACCAGAACCTTCAAACCCACTCTTGGCCCTCAGCATTGCACATAAGACTTCTTTTCCTGCAAAGTGATTTTGCTATGATGTGCCTCTGAATGAGCTGCTACCTTTCCAGGCTCCAGAGACAGCTAGTTAAACTTGTTTCCAATGTAGGTTAAAAGCAGAAGTGAAGATGCACAGGTGGAAGGCACAAGGAGTTATAAGCATGCAGGAAGAGAAAGAATGTAAGAATGGCTGTACTAAATCAGACCAAAAATCCATTTAGGCCAGTGTCTCCAGCAAGGACTGATATCATGTCTAAGGAACAGCAGAACAGAACTAGTTTATAGCAGTACTGTTCCATTATATTGTCACAGCCTCCAAGGGCTCATAGCTCAGGGATTCCCTAACCCAAAGGTGATATCTTGGCATTTAAGAAAATGAAAGCAGTTAAACCACTGGAGATATTTGAGCTCTGAATATTTGTCTAGGGAATTACAAAACAATTGTAATTAAGATAAAAAATTTAGCACTTCCCTCCCCCCCCTCCTTGAGGTAATGTTTTGGAACAATTGCAGTACTACCAGCTTAAAACTAATTCATGCGTCTTTACAACCCACTCACAAGAATGACTTCAGGCAAGACATATTACAGATACATGACAATTACATACATATGGAGGTAACTCTGAAAGTAATGCCTTCTATTTATCTCCATGGAAACTACAACAGAGAGCACAATAACTATGTATGATAGAAAAAAAAAAAAAAAAAATCTCAGTTACCAAGCATTGTTTTTCAACAAAGACAACACCATTAGCTACGTATTTTTGCCAAAATTGATCAAGAAACTGTTGTGGTTGCATTGCTATTGCTACATTCTTATACTAAGGACCAGCAGAAATACAGCAAATTTCACGTGTTAAGTATATTTTTCTTTGCTTTCTTTCTTATTTAACTTTAATGATATTTTTACTTGTATCCTTTTCTTCTGGTTAAAGAGTTAGAGGTCTGCTTTGGTAAAATCATTAAGTATTTATTTGCTAAACCAAGTGTGGCATGGGCTAGTTTAAAAATAATAAATTAAAAAGAAAAAAAAAATGATATCAGAAATTATTAGATACTTGAAAATAATAAAGTACAGAATGATGTAAATGTACTTTCCTACCGAAATATAACTTTATTAACCACATTATTCACCAGGACGCTACTTTCATTCCCTTCAGTAATGTGCCCAGAAAAAAAATCAAATAAACAAACGCCCTGACAATATTCCCTATGGCAGTGACAGCTTCAGTTTCTAACCACCGTGGTGTTCCCAAAGTAATAGCCATTGACTCTGGATTTCCTATGACCTCTTCTAAAAATATCCAATGCTGCACATAAATGCATAAACACAATGAATTTTTCTACATTTTCTACAAGTTTAAATAAATAAGCAAGAAAAGTCAACTAATAGTCAACAAACTAATTCTTTGTTAATTTTATTAAAGAATTATGCAAAGAAAAGTCTAGAGACACATTGTACCCATTAGACAGAGCAATCTTATTAACCCATGAGGAGATATTATACTTGAAAATAACTCATCCATCTTAACTGCAAAGCTGAGATGACATTCACATAGCTTGTTCGACCCTTCAATGTATAGCTGTTTTAACAGTCTTGATTTCTTTTGAAGACTGTCAGAGTAATATTCCTATACAGTTCTCTTATTAGCACACAACTAAAGTCTAGAGGATTCTAAGAAGCTGTAATTTACATGAGGAGGAATTCAAGGTGGAAATTAATTGTGGTACAAAATCAACTTACACCTTCCAATTTTCAGCATCTAGTTTCTCTGCTACAGACTCCTCAGTTTGTTTTTCCAAGAAGTGGAGAATCTTACTTTGAAGTGACATTTGTAGCAGAAAAATAACATTTTTCATACTAGTGATTTTAATTTTTTACAGCCAATTCATATTTATTCCACTTCAAAATATTCTCTAGGGATAAAGGTATGGTTGTTTTGATGCAGTCTTCATGGTCCACTCCTCTCACTGATAAAATTGTTGATATGAGATTATTCTTTTGTCTTCTTTATGACTACCTTTCAAAGATATGGCACTGCAATAACATAACACAAACATATGTACCAAATCTACACAGACAAGCTTCAGATAGATATATCTATTTCATTTTTCAAGGAAAATCTACATACGCAGACATGAAAAAATGTTCTTCTAGTAATTTCATAGCTCAAGCAATGATCATATCAAGTATAGGAAAAATGCTTCAGTGGTTAGGATGATTATTCTGCATAAAAAATTTGTACCTCTTTTTTCCTCTCTCTCTTTTTTCTCTCTCTTTTTTTTTTTTTTTTTTTTTTTTTTTCCTCCCCCTTTAGAAACAATAAAGTTTCTGTTTTCTGTTTCAGGCAGAAAAATATTATAAAATGAGAATGGAAACAGGCTGCAAATAATTCTGTGCAAGTGTATCTGAACTAAAGTAAAATGACATGTTCTGAATTTTCCCATTAATAAAGAAACATGAGATAAGACTGCCACTCATTGCCACTCATGCGTTGTATTTCTGCTCAAGAGATATTTAAATTGAGAAACTAGGGACTTAGGTTCTGGAACAAAAAAACAGATGTGAAACAAAGATCAAAACTGAATAAAAGGAAATACTGTCAGAGAGATATTCACTATCTGAAGATAAGACACCAGAAGTGGAGGAAGATCCTGGAGAGCAAGGTATTGAGTTGCAATAAATGCCAGAGAATAACCAGGAACCTTGGCCACTAATGCCTAGATGTATTTAGACTGCCATTCTTGCTTGCTCATGACAGCTTCTCAAACATTTCACCATATAAATTCTATTTGCCACCAAATTTAAATATTTCCAGCTCAGACGGAAATGAGAACTGTTTTCCTCAAAAGAGAATAAGAGACATAAAACAAACTGAATTATTTTCCTCATATATACTGATCTCAAGGTATTTATTTCATAGCTCATGTCACCTAATTCCATTTGTTGTTTACTGAGAAGAAGGAAGGAAGGAAGGAAGGAAGGAAGGAAGGAAGGAAGGAAGGAAGGAAGGAAGGAAGGAAGGAAGGAAGGAAGGAAGGAAGGAAGGAAGGAAGGAAGGAAGGAAGGAAGGAAGGAAGGAAGGAAGGAAGGAAGGAAGGAAGGAAGGAAGGAAGGAAGGAAGGAAGGAAGGAAGGAAGGAAGGAAGGAAGGAAGGAAGGAAGAAAAAAAAAAAAGGGGGGGGGGGGGGAGGGGGAAGAAAAAAAGAAGAGAGAGAGAGAGAGAAAAAAAAGGAAGAAAAGAATATAAGGGAAAAAAAGATGAAAGAAAAAAAAAAGATGAAAAGAAAAAAAAAGGAAAAAAAAGACATTGTGGGAGGACTAGTAAAATTATGTGTCAAAATTTTGCTGTATAAAAAGACAAGCAAAAGAGCAAAATGAGAAAATAAGTGCAATATACCAACTCTTCTTTCACTATTTTGTTGTAATTTTGTACATGAATATCAGCTTACAAAGAAAGTCAGAAGCAAGCCCAAGAGCACTGGAAATGTATACCTGTTTCCTTAGAAGTGGACACATATTCCAAAGGATTTTTCCATAGACCATTTTTTTCCAGTGCAATCCTGTCTGTAGTTTTACTTTATTAACCAGAGTAAGGATTGTTACTGTTGTCAGTGGCTGTGAGTTCTTCCCAGTTTTGGATGCTAGTGTGTATAATAGTAATGAATACAATCAGTGGTTCATTAGTCCATTTTGGGGGGGCTTGAGTTTTCTGCTTCAGAATATTTAGTCAGAGCACTATACTCAGTGTGTATTAGATGAGCGCTTTTTTTAGTATTTAGTGATTGAGCCTGTTATCTGTTATCTGTTGACAACAGATAAACAGATAGCCTGTTACCTAAGCTTAGAGGAAAATAAGGTAACTCACTATATCATTCTTGGTCCACTGTCACAATAACTTAGACACTCCTGTAAGAAATTCTTGCACTCTTGTAAAAACATGTTTTCATTAAAGGTTACATGACTCTTTTCCTGGCACATTTTACAGTGACTTAAAGATTCTAGTTCAGATTTGCAACAAGGAAAGCTTAGGGAGATGTCTTAGGAGAAAATTCTCTAAAAATATGCTTGCAAAAATGTTGTGCTAAGTGCTGAAAATTGGTTAAATTACATGCAGTAGGTGGGGGCATATAATTCTGTTTCCTTCTCTTCTTGATTCTGACTCACATTCACCCTTATAAAATGTACCTTTTCTTTGGGAACCACTGCATTTCATTTTCATTCTTCCAACACTTTTTAAGCATTTACTAGTAAACTGTCAGGACCCATCTACCTGATCTCTTGTGTAAGTTCATCAGTCTCTTTCTTTGCAATGTTAAATCACTAGTTAAGTTAAATAAATAAATAAATAAATAAAAAGAGATAGACTACGATGAATTCATGAACTAATGTAGCTAAGAAAGTAATTCAGCTTGCAAGGCTGAGTGATGTATATTTATTATAAAACACTTTTGTCAGAATATCTTCTTAAATATAGAAGACATTTTAATTACATTTTGTCGATATAAATGACTTGATTCATTAATTATTTAATGCAGATATTTAGCTTGAAATAATTGTGCCGTTATAATCATCTCTGACTTATATACTGCAAAATGTATGACTTACTAGGTCTCTTTGCTGCTAGTTTGAATTGTCTACAGTCAGTTATGTCTGGAACCTGTAACCAAAACACAGTGAAGCTGCTCTTGCAGCTCCCACAGCCATACTGGGAGAAATATTTACCTGTTGATGCATCATTTTCTGGATTTTTTGCCATTCCTACTAAAAACTACATGACCTATGGCAGAGTTTGGCCCACCATATTTCATCTTTTACCTGCTGCTTTGTAAGTGTATAATTGAGCTATCTATAGCTTTTCTTTCGTAAATGTGCAGTCATCTGGTACAAGTAGGAGGGAAATCCTCAAACCATTCCTTTTAGTCTTCAACTTTCTCATTAGGATGTACTTAGAAAGGAAATTAAATTGGTGTTGTGCTGATGATTTATTGCAGGAAGGAACTCAATTTACACAGAGAAAAGTGCAATTTCAATTTTAGGTAGTTCAGTAACAGTGAATTCATATCTTCTGCTTGTACATGTTACAGTTAGAACAACTGGTTTGTTTTCTAATACAGAGAAAACACGAAGCTTATTTTTACTTTTAATGTGTTATTCCAATGTTCCTTCCGTACAATAGAAAGGAAGTTTCTAATAAATTTGATTCATCATTTTAGAGAAATCCATTTCCACACTTGAAATTCTTCAAAGGTATATACACATACCTCTCATTTTTAATATACTTCAAAATATGCTGGTACACAAAAGTACATTTATTGCTATACTTCAATATGTTTATTATATATTAATAAGATATTAATATAAAATTGTAAACGTATCTATCACTATTTGCCACCTGCAATCAATTCTTTTTGGACATGGAAAATTAGGAGATCATGCTATTCATGTTAATATATATTTTACATTACTGTCTTTCTATGGGAGATTTCAATTTTTGGTAAAAAAAAAAATAAAAAAAATTGTATTGTGTCTATGCCATGTCAACACATTTTTTATTTAACCTGTGAGCTGTACTTTTCCATTGGATAGGAAAAACAAGTTTTCTTGCTAGAAATTGCTATTTGGTGTATATGGGATGTATAAATGAATTGTAACTATATAAATGGAACTAAAGGGGGAATAAAAAGGATATGATCTGAATGGTTTTCCTAGAGTTTATTTTAATTCTAGCTCCAGAGGGTTAAATCTATCCTCCCTCTAAAGGAAAGATAAAGGTATTTGTATAGTTAGTGGGTCTTTGCCAATTCACATTTTCAGAAATGAAATAAATTAGAATTATATCTAATGATTTCTGGAAGAATGGAATGTAATTATTCTTTCACTCTAAAAGACTTTGCAAGAGCTCAAATCAATACAGCCTAAACCATTTTTTTTCCTGATTAGGCAATCTGTCTGTCACCAAGTTGCTCACATCTAGAATTGTAATGAAATTAAATGTAATTAGAAGAACAAAATTCCAGTAGTTCAAGTTAAAATTTACAATAACATATTATATCACATGACAAGACCATCCTAATCTAAGTAAACAATGATTGTTGCAGGTTCTCTCATCTGAAAATTTTATATACACAGAAATCTAACAAATTCAAAATATATTAGAACTGGTTATTATATTTTTCTGTTTGCCAAAATTATCTTCAAAAATTTTGTGGTTTTTGTTTTTATGTTTTTCCTTGACCACAACGTGTTAAAATAAAAAAAAGATGTATCTAGTTGTTTGGTAGGTGTTCCTTCAGTTACTGCTTCTCCTAGAATGTAGAATGAAAAAGTAAAAAACAACATTTATGTTTATTTTCCTTACATTCATTTCTTGTTTTACAGACTTGTCTGGATCTGTCAGTTGAAAATCAAAATCTCTGCAATCAAATACACATTTTTTATTTTGTTTGAACATCTTTTTCGCCTATTTCTTCCTAATTTTCTCTTTATATCACTGCTTTATACAGAAGTGAGTGAGAGACCTTATGAACAGACAGGGACAAATTTGTAATGAAGATGGATGCATAGTTACTGCTATGTAGAAGAGCATTAAACTTTCTAACATAGGCTGAAACCACTGTGTTATATGCAGCTTAATGAGGTGCGCAGTGATAGACAGGAGAAAGTTAATAAAAGAAGAACTAGTTAAGAACTGAGAAAGTAACATTCAAACACCAGATTCTGAATTCTGAATGAATTAGCATAGCCTTAGAAAACTGTCTTTCATTTTGGACCTCGGTACATGATTTAGTTTATATCAGTCACCCAGGCGTGGTATTGTTCTGATGCTTTGTAATATTATACAAATTATCTCAGTTTTTTTAGTATCTTCTGTGATTGACTACTGCATGAATAAAGAGGTTCAATTACAGAATTACTTATTCAATAAATACAATTTTCATTTGAAAATGTATTTTACTAAGTTACTTTGTTAACACGCTAGTCTGCACAGTTAACATATCAAGTATTTGTTCATCTAGTAAAACACGTTAAAACATCTGTACAGCTCAGGCTATGCAGTACATTCAGAAATAAATGTGGTAGAAGATCTGCTTTCGAGTGGCACTGAATCATGATTACTTCTAGTTTAAATGGATTGTGGGAAGTTGGAAGAATTACTTTGACAGTAGTTTTCCTTGATGAATGATTCTTGCTTTCTGTACAAAGCAGAGCAAAAGTAACAGAAAATTTTCAAGGAGAGATGATCTCTGACATACCTACATCATCAGCAAAACTTTAACAGCAAGAAGTCTGGAGAAGATAAAGAAAACATCGCTATGAACCAAAACTGAAAATCAATGGTGAGAAAGAAGAAAACGTTTGAACCTAGTATATAAATGAATAATTATGGAAGTAGAAGCTGATAAACTTCTGCATTATGCTGATGTTCAGCAACAGCTGCTGTTGAAGAAGAATGCAACATATATTCAGCTGCACTCTCAGGCAACTTGCTTGAGACCAACTGTCTTCCCTAATATTTATCTGTTTTTCAGTAAGACAAATGATAAATTCCCAAGGCTACTAAAGACAGCAGTGTATTTCACTGTATTTCAAAAAGAACATAATCATACATATTCTCACTTTTTTTTTTTTTTTCTGCATAGTGTTTTACTTAAAAAGACAATTGAAAAAGCTTTCTGTATACATACAGTTGTTACAGATTGTTTTGTGATACTAGCATTTTTCAAAGAAATGACAATAGCAAAGAAAATGCTAATACTCAACTTGAGGAAACACTAAAACCCACCACCCACCACTTCACTGTGCTCACATTTGCTGTTTGGTCTCCATAAACCTTCAGTAAGTGTCATTGAATGTCAATGGATGCAATTTTTTTCTGTGTGGAGAAATTCAGTGATTCACCTTTTCTTCATCTGCATTCCCATGTCAGATGCCATTTTGAAAGACTGCCTCTCTGCTGCCATCTGTTGCACAGCAACAAGATGTAATGGAGTATTGACAGGAAGGTTCAGCCTCTACTGCTATGCCACCAAATTCTAATTCTGATGTTGTGGGCCATCTTAATTGAACAAGAAGTGTTACTTTTGGAGCACCCTTGGCTTATTTACATATGTTATACATGTATTTATAAAACATGTGATGCACAGCAAACTTGTGCACCACTTGATACCTGATGCTTATTTGGTTCCCAAACAATGTTTGCCCCCTTGGTCAACTATCCATACTTTTATTATTTTCACATGATATCTTGTGGTATAGAATATTTTTTTGTCCAGTTTAGATCAGTTGTCCTTCTTCTGTTCCCTCCCAGATCCTTGTGCACTCCCAGCCCCCTCACTGGCAAGATGACATGAGGAAATCACAGAATCACAGAATCACAGAATTTTTTCAGGTTGGAAAAGACCTAGAAGATCATCTAGTCCAACCATTACCAATACTTCCCAGCTAAACCATATTCCTCAACGCAACATCCAAACGTTTCTTGAACACTCCCATGGTCGGTGACTCTACCACCTCCCTGGGCAGTGCATTCCAATGCCTGACTACCCTTTCTGAGAAGAAATACTTCCTAATGTCCAGCCTGAACCTCCCCTGTCGCAGCTTGAAACCATTCCCTCTAGTTCTATCACTGTCTACACAAGAGAAAAGGCCAACCCCCAGCTCACCACAACCTCCCTTCAGGAAGTTATAGAGAGCTATAAGGTCTCCCCTGAGCCTCCTCTTCTCCAGGCTGAACAATCCCAGTTCCCTCAGCCGCTCCTCATAAGGCCTGTGCTCCAGACCCCTCACCAGCTTCGTAGCCCTCCTCTGAACACGTTCCAGGGCCTCAATGTCTTTCTTGCAGTGAGGGGCCCAAAACTGAACACAGTACTCAAGGTGCGGCCGCACCAATGCCGAGTACAGGGGGAATGAAAAGTCCTTGGCTCTGTGCAGCACTGTCCTGTTATCTGACTCAGCTCTTTCAACTCAGTTCTTTCTAGAATCACATGTTACCACAAGACTTACTTTTCAAGGCCTGACACAGTATTTTTTGTGGTGGCATACATCACAGGAAGTGTTACCAGCCATATGCTGGTTATACCATCCAGTGATATAAACAACCTGCCAGGCTTTCCTATATACCAAAGATGTTTATCCATCTGGCTTATTTAATTGCAGTACATTTCACATTCATGGAAAACCTGAGAAGTAATGTCCATGGTCATGTCCACCTCTCAATCCCAAGCCCATTTTCCCTTGGTGGCATGAGGTATCATGGCCTCATCAAGCTAGAAATGATTCATACTTACATTACTGGCTCAGACCAATCCAATCCCCTTTAATCCTAGCAGCTTAATTTACTTGCTGGTTGTTTTGATGTTTTTCAGTGGTAAGAACCTTGGGTACATGGGCATCTATGTCATGAACTTTTATAACTATACTCTCTATTCAAGCAGCAATAACTTTCTATATTGCAATGGCCCAGATGGGTTTGCCTCTATACTGCAGTCATTTCGCTTTCACTGTTATAACTACAATTATAGGACATTTGCCACCATTCATGAGTCAGTATAGAGATAAGAACTCTGACCACTCATCTAATACACAAATATCTAAAGCCAACTGGATGTCTTACACTTCTTCAAATTGGCTCGATTCCTCCTTCAGTGGTTTCTACAACTTGATGTATTGGAGTCCATATAGCAGACTTCCACCTCTGATACTTTCCCACAGTTAGACAAAATCCATCACTGAAATAGACATACTGCTTCTCATTCTCCTATAGTTTCTTATATAGTGGAGTGTCTGTGTCATACCAGACACATCAACCCTGTCTCTGCTGAAACCAGGACATCAAACCACAAAGTAACACAATGTTGTATTATATAAATATACATTGCCTACTGTAGATAATTCAGGAATTATATTTTATTGTCTACATAAACTGAAGGTAAAAGAAAGGAATGAATGACATTAGAATAGTTAAGTATTTCCAGGAGTGTTTAACTCTGCTTTTCCACCAGGAAGGTTCCTTATATTATGAATTATAATTGTCATTAAGTGACTGTACATCACCATATTAAAACTAGGGCTATGTTTTCACCTAGCACTCAGCCTGCAAGTTTTCTCCGTTCTTTTCATGTCTCAGTAAACTCTAGATTTTTTCTTTTAAGGTCTTCATAAGAATCATGGGGTTCTGACCAGTGTTTTAACTCAAATAGGTAATAAATTTATCTTGATGTTTACAGAAAAAAAGTTCATCTAAAAAATGAGGGAAAAGATCTCTACATAGAGACCGAGTCCATTTTTTTCTGTAATCCATTTCCTCACTAGAAGTTAGATTATCAAATTCATGGCTCTCTGTACTGTACTTTAATATCTTATCTGATCACTTATATCTTCTCAAGTTCTTTTTGGAAGAATCATCACACATATTGTTGAGATGCATGGAAAGGTATGTAAGTACATCTTATGTGGTTAATGGCATAGGATTCATGTAATAACCATCGATCATCACAGACTGTTGAATCTTTATTTATTAGGTTTTCGTGAATGACTGTCCTTTGAAAACCAGTAACGTGAACATAGAGAATAATTTCAGATATTTGGGAAGATTCTGCACACAGATGCAATTCCTATCATTTTCCTCATTTTCACTCATTTTTGCAAAAATTTGTAATTTATTGATCATGCTCTCAGTATCATCTACTATTCTCTGTTAAATTTCAATTTCCACAGTGTTCCTTCCATAGCCATGTTCCTTTTTTTCTTTTGGCCTATTTGTATTTGGAAGTCTGTAGCTCCTTAGGGCAACAATGTATTTCTGTCGTGACAGTAATTCCTACTTTTCTGGGACATGCCAGATAAGAACATTCCGCTGAGTTGGAACTGCATGAATCAACCTTATTTATAAGGTAAATAGCCATGCTAATAAGGAGTCATATTTATAAAAGTAAGTCCTGCTCGGAAATTAATTACTTGTTTCTACCATTGTCCCCCACAACATTCTCGTGGAGAAGCTGTCTGCCCATGGTCTGGATGGGTGTACGCTCTGCTGGTTGAAGCACTGGCTGGATGGCCGGGCCCAAAGAGTTGTGGTCAATGGAGTAGAATCCAGTTGGTGGCTGGTCACAAGCAGCATCCCCCAAGGCTCAGTGCTGGGGCCGCTTCTGTTTAACATCTTCATTGATGATCTTGATGAGGGAATTGAGTGCACCCTCAGTAAGTTCGCAGACGACACTAAGCTGGGAGGGAGTGTTGATCTGCCTGAGGGAAGAAGGGCACTACAGAGGGACCTGGATAGACTGGATTGATGGGCCAAGGTTAACACCATGAGTTTCAGTAGGGCCAAGTGTCAGGTCCTGCATTTTGGTCACAGAAACCACAGTCAACCCTACAGGCTTGGGGAGGTGTTTCTGGAAATCTTCCAGATGGAAAGGGACTTTGGTGTTCTGATGGACAGTCAGCTGAATATGAGCCAGCAGTGTGCCCAGGTGGCCAAGAAGGCTAATGGCATCCTGGCTTTTATCTGGAATGGTGTGGTGAGCAGGACTAGGGAAGTAATCCTGCCCCTGTACTTGGCATGGTGAAGCCTCGACTTGAGTACTGTGTTTGGTTTTGGGGACCTTAGTACAAAAAGGACGTGGAGGTACTGGAGCAGGTCCAGAGAAGGACAAAGAGGCTTGTGAAGGGCTTGGAGAATCAGCCCTATGAGGAGGCTGAGGGAGCTGGGGCTGTCTAGTCTGCAGAAAAGGAGGCTGAGGGGAGACCTTATTGCTCTCTTCCAGTATCTGAAAGGTGCTTACAGGGAGAGCAGGGTAAGTCTCTTCTCACTGGTGACAAGTGACAGGATGAGGGGAAATGGCCTCAAGTTGTGCCAAGGTAAGTTTAGGTTGGATGGTAGGAAACACTTCTTCACAGAAAGGTCAGTTGGACACTGGAATAGGCTCCCCAGGGAGGTGGTTGAGTCACTGTCCCTGAATGTGTTTAAGAGCCATTTGGATGTGGTACTCAGAGATACAATTTAACAGAAGGTTGTTGGAGTTAGTGTACTATGGTTAGGCTGCAGCTGGACTTGATGATCTTTGAGGTCTTTTCCAACCTGAGTAATTCTATGATTCTATGATTGCCTTTTATTGGTCCAGTTGAGCTTACTTATCAATCAGACTGTCTTTGGTATCAATCAGACTGTCTTTGGCATAGTTTACAGAAGTTTGCAATTCATCTGTTAGGCTGCTACCCTTCATCATTAGTGTACTGATACCTACAGAACATGACATACAATGGGAGATATAATGTATAGGTGGCTTGTTCTGTGTCTTAAGAACTATGCACAGTTCTCCATTATACAGCACAGTATTTGTTTAGTGAAGTATTTTCCTTACATTTTCAAATATACAAAATAATCTTCAGATTAATTTAAGAGTTCTGGAGCTGACTTTAATGTGAACCTTATCTCATGGGCACTTCCCATGAGAGCTCTGCCTAAAACTGATCTCTTTGTTCAGCATTATTGTTTGGGAAGGAAGAAAAAATGAGGTGTTTCTATAGCATAGTTCAATTTATAATAAAGTAGCTATCTAAAATTGGATGGTTGAACTGGAACTTTTTTTTCTATTTATTAAAACACAAATTATAAGCAGTTGGCTCAAAGATAAATCTATTTTCCAGCTACCTAAAATGAAGTTAGCCAAATTTTCTCTAGCAGGGAGGGATAGCTTAGTTATCATATGATTTGGACGAGGTACTATTTGCTACATACAGGTACTATTATGAGACAAAGAAGTAGTAAGCTCACAAATCTAAGTTTTACTTTTTCTCTATTTCTTTCATTTTATTTTTTTTTCCTCTTCCCTTTCTCTATATCTCATAATCTATAGTTATAGCTTATATTATTCAGCTTATTTAATGAGCTTTGAATAACTTATTTATTTCTCTCTCTCTCTCTCTCTCTCTTTTTTCCTTATTTATTTATTTATTTATTTATTTATTTATTTATTTATTTTTCTGCTTTCATTACAACAATTATAAGCCATATATAGAAATTTTGAAAACAGTCCATTACAGCTGAGTGGCTTGAATATGTGATGACTTTTATAGCTTAATACGACATAATTAAATTCAAAGTTTCTTGCACCTTCAAAGGTTTTTCTTTAACAAAATGCAAAGTCTTCAACTTTGTTTAATCTTGTTTCAGCCCTATTGCTAATGTACGTGTGATCAATATCATTCTAATCCTGTTTGGCATTTTTGTCATTGATCCTTTCCTTTAAAGTCAACCTGCACTGTTTTAAGTTAGTTTCCTCTAAGATATAACATATAGGTCATAATGCTAACTCTATACAATATACTCAAATATGTTTCATTATTCCCTCTGGTGCACTTTAGTTCTCTTTAATGTCGTTATTCATATTTCTCCTGGAGCTTTGTGTAATTAATACTTCATTTTCCATTTTTTCTTTTCCTCATACACAAACTACAAAAACATCATTTTTAGTGTTCACTGGGATTTTTTTTTTTTTTTCACTTTTACAGCAACAGCATGTTAGCTAGTTTTCATCTGTGCAGTCTAACAAATTTTGCCATTAAAATGTCTTTCTACTCTTCAGTTTTCTTCTCTGCCATTAAAAAGCAGTAAATTTAGAACCAGTAAAAGCAAATGCTCCTTTATGCAGCGTATAATCAACCTGTGAAATTCCCCCTCATAGGAGGCCATCAAGCCAAATACTCTGGATGAATATTAAAAAGAAGTGGGTTAATTTTATGAACACTAACAGCATTTGCTGCTATGCATGCCAAAGTAAATAATAAAGGTAAACCAAATATCATGCTTCAGGGTATAAGTTGATTATCTGCAGGTGTCAGGATGGATTCCTACTTTCCACACAGAGATTTGTGCAATTGCTGTGGTTTCTATTTTCATGAGGATATAAGATAGTTACAAGTTCATTTTTCTCTCTCTCCTTTTTATTTATTTATTTATTTTAATAAAATTTTGATATGGTTTCATCTCCTCTAAACAGTCTCATGCTGTTTTCTTCCACTGTCACAGTATTGTAGCAAAATGTTTGATCACAGAAGGCAGCCCCTACTCACTCAGAGATTTCATGTGGGAAAGAATCTGTCTTGTACTCTTTTGTCTACAAAGAAGTTTAATACTGCAGAGGGAGGAGTTCTCTATTTATGAGCTGTCATGTTGCCTTTCTTCAGATCTGCCTACAAGTCTCAACTGCATCTTAGTGCCAATTGACAGTGTCATAGCACATGCGTGCTGCAATCAGTGTGATTGAATGTTTAGATTTCCTATCTTCATTGATATCATAGTTAAGTTTTTTTTTTTTTTGTTTTTTTTTGTTTTTTTTTAAGACCACTGTAGTGTGGTATCTTTGAATCATAAATACATAATAATCCTGAATAAGTTCAACATTGGCAAAATTAGTTTTGAGAAGCTGAAAAATGTGCGGTTTAGCCATCAAAGCAGCCTTTTTTGTTTATCTCATTTATAACTATGAATTATCTTAAATTTTTAGAGATGATTACATTGATAGGAAGGGGAAGAACTTACATCAAAGTTAGATAAGAATATAGTTTCCTTTAGATTATCTTATGGCAGGGTTTAAGTCAATTTTGATAGTCAGTTAAGCTGGATGATTAGTTCCAGTGTAACTCTTAGGAAAATTCTCCTTAGATTTTTAATAGGAGTATTGGTGAGCCCTAGAGAGGAGACACTGTGACAGAAAGAACTTCTATTAAGCTCCAGGTAAATAATTCAACTAACATGAAGCTAAAATCTAGACACAGCAAGAACACAGCACTGAAAATAAAAAAACAACTCATTCACTTCAGAAAAGAAATGATCTTGTTTTCTGTATGTCACAATCTTCATTATTTCTGACTATACATACCTTTCATCATCTGGTCCACAGGAAGTTGCAATTTTTATAATTTGTTAAACAATAACTTTGCATAGAAAGCCACTTGCTATTAAATAATGGTAACGTAGTAATTAATACAATAAGATTGTGCTTACTGACAAAAAGGGTGGTGATGGTGTGCCATCTAGATTACAGATTCTATATGTGTGTAAGTTTATTTAAAAACAAACAAACAAAAAAATCCATTATATTCTACAGTCTTAGAATTTAAATGGCTGATCAATGGTATTCAGTGTTAGAAGCATATTCCAAGGATCTAACTGCTTTGCAGACGTGTTTCAGTATGCATTTAACATTTCAGCTGAGATCTGAGAGAAAATGATTGTGCATTATCTAACAAATTACATGATTGAAATACAATAATTAATACATCATGTGACTTGTAAAACATAAATGAAGATGAACGAGAGGGAGGAACTTGCTAACCTTTAAATGCAGCTAACCTATTTATATAATAAATGCCTGCAATATTTCTCATGAGTCATCCCTTTCACTCAGAATATATAATAACCTTTGTTGTTCTGCATCTGATGTCATTAGCTCAATTGTTAATGCAATTCACTTTTATAAATAAGATTCAGACTGTTTTCAGAAATGAGATGCAAATTTACACAAGTTTTTGAGTTTGCTATCCTCAACAGAACATTGACCAAGTGTAACATGCAAATTCTTGCAGACAGAAGCTACAGCTAGAAATTCCAGTTTAGCAGAAGTAGACAGGAAGGATTTCTACAGAACTGAAGGGGGACTTGGAAAAAGACACAGAAGGTGACAACACAGGAGACACGGGGTGTACTGAATTCCTGATTTGGAACTTGCTATTGCTTTTGGAAGATAAAGAATTTGGAAGAACTGATTTTATTTATTATTTAAAAAAGAATTCTACACAGGAGTATAGATATGTATACATCTTTACAAAAAGCATGTTCACAAAACAAATATAAAGGCTCCATTTTAAAATTCAGAATTCAAACACTGACAAAACCAATCATTACTGCACTACAGTTGCTTGGCTGGTTCAAAATGGAGATTCACAATTCCTGCTTTTGTTTTTATTCACTACTTTTTCACAATTTAAAGAATTCTTCAGAAAATAATGAAAAAGAGAAAAAAAAAACAAAAACCCACCCAAAAACTGAGTTTGTTTTATTGTTGCTTTAATTCAGTGAAAACCAGAAACCCACAACTGAATTAATTAACAGAATTATAGAATCATAAGATCATATAATCATTTGAGTTGGAAGGGACCCTTAAAGATCATCTAGTCCAACACCTCCGCAATGAACAGGGACATCTTCAGCAGATCAAGGTGCTCAGAGCCCTGTACAAACTGACCTTGAATATCTTCAGGGGTGAGGCTTTCACTACCTCTCTGGGCAACCTGTTCCTGTACCTCACCACCCTTACCATAAACATTTTCCATACATCCAATCTAAATCTCCTCTCTTTTAGTTTGAAGCCATCTCTCCATGTCCTATCAAAACAGATTCTGATAAATAGTCTGTCCTATTATTTTCTTAGATACTGAAAGACCTATATCGGGTCTCCCTGAGGGCTTCTTATCTCCAGGATAAGCATCCCTATCTGTCTCAACCTGTCCTTGTGGGAGAGGTTGTCCATCTCTTGGATCATTTTTGTGGCCCTTGTCTGGATGATCCCCAGCAGTTGCTTGTCTCTCCTGTACTGAGAACCCCACATCTGGAGTACTACAAGTGAGGTCTCACTAGTGAAGAGAATCAATTCCCTTGATCTACTGACCATACTTGTTTTGATGCTGCCCAGGATGCAGTTGGTTTTCTAGGCTACAAGGGCACAGAGTAATGGAAAAAAGAGGTCCTCTAGATTTCAGTGATTAAAATATTGTTCCCAAGTATTTAGTGATTATGTTTGAATTCATTTTCTCTTGATGACCAATTTCATCACGGGAACTTATATATATATGTGTATATATTTAATATATAAATACATATATATTATATATATAAAAGGATACCCCACCACCTACCCCTCCCCCCCCCCCCCCCCAAAAAAAAAAAAAAAAAAAAGTGTATGCCTCACTCTCTCTTAGGTTACCCCAATGATATTAATAATATATTATTGACAGCATTTACCAGTCAGGCATATTTTTTCAGTGGAAAAATACATATTCGCTTATGACATTAGCTTTAGATGTTCTTTAAAAGTAAACTACAAGAAGATTCACATAGCACTACACCAAAAAGCCCTTCCCATAGGGAATCCTGGTAAAATCAGTGACACTACACAAACTGATAAAAAGCTGAGTCACAATCAAGGTGCTATAATTCAGTAAGAAAACTGATATAATAGAGTGCTTGTATTACAATTTTCCACTCTTCATAATCACCAAACAAACTTATAGTAAATGCTAAATGCTCACAAAGTGGTGTGTTACTAAATGTCTATTTTCATATTTTATTTATTGAAACACATGAAATGTCATAATACAGAGATCTCTGTCATCCCAAATGAGGTCAACTAAGACCAGCAAAAGGAGGGAATTACAAAAATCCCTGCAAAACAGTTGAAGGTGTTAGTAGTGCAAAGTATCTGATTTTCCATTCCCCTCCGTTTAATTTGTATGCTTAAGGAAAACTATTTAGTGAGAGGCTGAAGTGCATTTGGTAGATCAATACTCCATTGATGTTGATAGTTGTCAGCATTTTCTTTAGCTGATGATTTATAGGGTGCCAGAAGCATTTATGGAATTCTTAACTCTTTGTCATGTCTCAATTTGCTCTATGCAGAAAACACTTATTCTTAATTACACTGTATTTTTAACAAAATGAAGGGCATGTCACATTAGATATTTTATACTTATGCTTAAACAAGTTTCCAGTATTACTACACCATACTAAGTTGATGATTCTATCTCTAAAATCTTTTAAATTTAGTTAAAAAAAAAACCTAAAAAAGATACATAACTTAGCCTGTACAAAACCAATGATCATTTGAATTCATTTGTATGTTTTAATCCATATTTTTTAATAAAATAAAAATAATTGAACTTGTTGTTTCTTTGTAGTTGAATGACTTTTGCTAGTGAAATTAAATCTGAGTTCTTGCAAAGTTTTTCTCAGATTTGTTCAGACTGAAATAAGAAAGTTGTTTTCTTCTGTGATAAAAAATATTTATTGCAACTTTTTAAAGAGAGAATTGAAACTTACAACTTATATAGTGTTAAAAAAATTGTAGAATACCTGGCTGGAAGTAACAGTAATTTGCTCATACACAGCATTTTTATTTATTTATTTATTTTATTTTATTTTTCCAAAGATGATTTGAGAATCTAACATGTACAAAAATGAAGCAAATTCTCCAAGTCAGAGTTTAGAATTTAGGCTGTGGCAGATTCAGCAGTAGATAGGCTCATACGTGGTCGCAAAAAATCCAGATGAAGACTAATCTCCAGCAGTGTACCCCAGGATCAGTAATGGGACAAATACTATTTGGCATAATTAATAACCTGGATGATGGGAAAGAGTGCACCTTTCACAGATGACACAAAATTGAGAGAAGTGTCTTATACAACAGATATATTTTTGTGCTCCTTTACACACTTGGAGTATTGTGGCCTCACCAGTACAATAATGACACAATTTCAAATAAGGAGCAACAAGATGATTAATGAACTCAAGCTGAGGCTGAAAACTGGGTCTGCTCAACCTGGAGAAAGGAAAGCTGGGGAGAATCTTAGCGTGTTTAAATCGGGGCAATGGAGAGGAGGGAGACAGACCAATTCTGTGCCAAACAACAGAAAAAAAGGCAAGAGACATAAAATGAAACACAATAAATTCCTTTTAGAAAAACTGATGAAAAATAATTTGAGGGTGATTGAACACTGAAGCAGGTTTCCCAGAAAATTTATGGAGTCTCTTTCCTTGCAGATACTCTAAACCCGACTGCACAGTCCTGAGTTACATGTTCTAGATGACTCTGCTTGAACAGTGAGTTTAGGCTAGCTGATCTTCAGAGGTCCCTTCCAATCTCAAAGATTCTGTGAATGCTACTCCTCTGGCAACAACCTTGACTACATGATCTCAAACAACAGGCTTAATTTCCCGGTTTGCTATTCTAGTTTAAAATGTCTCCATCAGTGACTATAGATCAGCGTAAAATTAAAGTAACAGTGATAATGCCATGCAAGGCAACTTTCCAAATACAGTGGAAGATTATTTTAATCTCAGAAGAGATTAGTTAGCTGTGAAAGTAGTAAAATGAAGACACCTGTGGCAGATACTAAGATACTATTTAAACAAATAGTCATAGAAATATCGATATTATTTGAATTTTTTTACTTTACAAGCTTTTTAAACATGTCAAAGCAAAAAAAAAAGAAACAACAAAAACAACAGCAACAACAACAAAACAACAAAACCAGCTAAACAAAAAGCCAACAATGTTTAATATTATATTAATAGATTCATATAATACATTTTCAGGTAAAATCAATACTGTGTTATTATTAAGAACTACATCATCCTCCCCATTGAGAAACAAAATGCAGCATAAGGAAGAAACTGATGAATTAGAAAAGAAGATAATAACCAATTCTAAAACAGAACTATGAACAATGCAAATAATTCTCATTCATGTTCCCTTACTTGCAAGCCTGTTCCATTATTGTTTTGTTTAGTTTGACTATTTTATTAACATTTCTGTTTTCTTTGTTTCAGCAAAAGACTGAACTAGTAACAAACTCGGGGCTTCATTTGAAAATGATAGTATTTGCATCTGTATGACACATTTGATGAGATCTCTGAAATAAACACACTCCAGATAAGTGGTGGAGTACAGTGATACAGGAGAAGGTTGTCTGAGTTGATCCATATAAAAGGGAATCAATATATTTACTACTGGCAAATAAGCATGCAGTCTTTGTGCAAGTGCTACCTCAAAGTGTAGGATGATCAAGATCGTCAAGAAAAAATGATTCAGAATGATAAAGAAGCTTTTGTGATCATTCCCACTCATTTTGTGAGCCTGCCTACTTAACAAAGATTGACACAAAAGTGAAGAAGTCTGATAAAAAGCATTCTGAACAGTACAAGAAGTAAAAATGGGAAAGAAAAAGGAAAACAAATGTCTTTATATAATACTTGTTTTATATGCATGGAGTAAAACGTTTTGGTCAGTGAAACTCAAAATTTTGATTTAATATTATTTATTATTTCCATTGTGACTATGATGTGATCTCAGTTACTGTTCAGAGCTCTACATGAAGAAAGGCCGAGGGATCTGGGACTGTTCAGATTAGAAAAGAGAAGGCTTTGAGGAGATCTTACTGTGACAGTACTCAAAGAGAGCTTACAAGCAGGTGGGGGACCAAGTTTTTACTTCATTTCACAGTGAATGAACAGGAGAGAATGGCTTTAAACTAAAGGAGGGGAGATTTTGGTCAGATGCTAGGAGAGAGATGCTCCTGAGACTCCATTAGAATGCAGCCCCTCCCCCCTTGTGAGTTCATAGGTAGTCTTGGGGGTGGACCTGGGATGAAGGCTCATCATCTTCCTCACTGTAAACTTTCAACCCTGTGGGAGGGGCACCGCCCAAATTGATTCCAGCTTGCCCTGTGGACATCTAATCACCACACTGTTCTCAGGATTTTCTGCCCTTTCCTTCATGGCCTTCATCCCCCCTTGTTATTCTAGACCCAGTGTCTTTTCACTCCCCCTGTCCCAGTTTCTGTGACAGTTTCTTTCTCTCGATTACTGTGGGGTCCTTCTCTCACCCTTCAACGTAATCTGCAATCTGCAAACCATCACCCAGGCACCCAGGGTCCCAGGATCTTGGTATGCCTAAATCAGCAAGATTCAGCAGAGCACACTGGAAGAGTACAACTTTCAGTGCTAAACCACAACTGGGGCACCTTCTCTGTCACTTCTAATTGGCTAAGGTTTGTTGTATGACCTGGCTGATATCTCTCAAATGTTTGTGAACCATCACTGTTTGCTCTTTTTCTATTATCTTTGTTTCTGTTCTTTGTCAATGGGGCTGTTTTATTTATTTATTTATTTTTTATTTGTTTTCAGAACAAAACGGAAACTTAGTCACACTGAATATGATTCTGCTTTATCCATACAAATTTTACAAGCAACCCTGCATAATCTGAGTAATGCTTGGCACAGTTCATCATTTGCTGAAGTTAATACTGTATTGAGAAGCTTTGCAAAACAAAATCAGAGTGGACTGCATTTGTTTGGCTTACTGAATTTGCTGTCAGTTAACTCACTGTTGTAAGTGTGTGTTTTAATTTGATGACATATGGCTGTACAGATTGATTCTTTTCAGTGTTTTTGTTGTGGATAACCCTGGTAAGCATCTAAGAGCCACACAGCCACTCATTTACTCTCCCGAGATGGGAGACGGTGGTGAATCAGAAAGGTAAAAGTGATAGAATTCAGACTGATATAAAGTCAGTTTACTAGGTAAAGCAGAACCTGTTAGCACAAATAAAGCAAAACAAGGGATCTTCTCAGTACTTCATATTGGCAGACATATGTTTGGCCACACTCAGGAAAGCAGAGCTCATCACATGTAACAGTTTTCGTAGGAGAAAATGACATTCCTCCGAACCTCCCACCTTCATCCTCTTTCTTTACCTTTTGTTGCTGAGCATGACACCATGGAGCCTGGCCAGTTTAGGTCAGTTATCCTGGATGCTTGTCCCCCCAGCTGCTTATGCACTCCTAATCCCCTCACTAGCAAGAAAACACGAGAAGCTGAAAAATCTTCTGTGAGAAAGTACTGCTCTGCAACTGCTAAAATGTCAATTTGGTATCAGCACTCTTTTAATGAAAAACACAAAACAGTATCATATGAGATATCCTCATCAAAATCAGTATAGTCTTTTGTTGTGTATTATAGGCCAAAGTCATGTTTCCTGAGTGTGTAACTAAGGACAGGCTTTGATTTTAATTGTGTACTTTGGAGCAGTCGGGAATTTAACCTAGAAAATTGTCAGAGAAAGTTTTGGTGGTGGAAATCGTTATGAACTGATTAAGCACTCTTTGACACCACTTCTAACACAGTCCCAGCAAGCCATGTACAACTGCTTGGTTGAAGCGAGTGGAGGTAAATTACTAGAAAAGTAGTGTAAATAAGGGAGTATCACACCTATCAGATTTAGATGCTGACTTGTTTCATAGGGTTTTAAGAGATTATTAATCTGATATTAGATCTACTCTTTCATATATTGAATTCTATTATAGACATGTCCATAATTCTGATAAGCTGTTGTATCTATGACTATGCATACAACCTAATGCAGCCCTATGAGTACTACAATATGCTTTTTACTTCCTCACTTTAAACATATTTCTCTTCTATATCTTCCTGTTCACACTGTACTGTTCATACTGAACTGTTGGGTTCTTTCCGCTTTGAGTTGACAAGTCACTGTAAATTACAATTATTTCTCATGTGTACAGGAGGTTTCTTTCATACTCCTCACAATAATATAGTACTTGAAACACACCAGAAATTCTTAATAGTTCTAAACCATACTTAAAATTCTACACGAGGGATCTCTTCTAATTTTTGAAAGGAAATCCTGTGAATCCTGCAAAACGAAATTAATCTGCAAGTGAAAAGTAGTTCTATTATTTCTTAGAATCCCTAATGTATCTGCTTACTGTAGTTTTTTTGTTTTGTTTTTTACTTTGAGTACTGTGAAAACCACAGGATTATCATGATTTGTATTTTGTCAGCACAAATGAGAAGTTTTTTTTTACCTCTCAGGGTGATCATTTAAGCTCAAGCTGAGGCAGATCTGAAGAAAATGGTTACAAACATGTTGTTGTTTTGGTTTCTTTGTTTGTTTGTTTGTTTGTTAATTTAGCCTTTATATATGACAGAACTCATTATTCTGTTACTGTAGGTTTGCTGAGCTCAAAATGTATGTAAGTTTCAAGTAAACATCCAACCATTTGTGTAGTCTTCTAATTATTCCCTGATATCAATAGGAAGAAAACTAAGCAATTATGGGTTTGGAGAAAATGCACGTGTCTTCATTATTCTTTATTTTAAGCTTTTTGCTTTTGTGAGTGTAGGAGTTTTCAGAGTTTGAAGTAAAGAGAAGGAAGCAATCAAGCATTCTGTTTGGTGATGATTCATTTATTCAAAAGCCCATGACAAAAAAAAAAAAAAAAAAAAAAAAAAAAAAAAAAAAAAAAGTGTACGTCTAACAAGGACTCTGATATTTATGAAGGTGACTTGTTGCATAAAATAAAAAGAAGCCTAGAGTAATGCTACAGCCTCTTTATATCATATCATTGCAAATATATCCAGGCAAAATCACAATTTCTGTTTATGCCATAATCTAAATTTTGATACATACACTGAAGTCTACTTGCAGTCCTATCTTTTTAATAAAATTCTAGGTCCACAGAAAAAACCTGCAGTAATAGCAGAAATAGTGGTATAAAAGCAGTTATTAAAAATATACATATATATAATATTTTTAGTTCTTTTCTTAACCTTAAGATGCTTCAGTCATTGGTTGAATACAGTATTCTCAGAATTAAGATTTCTGGTTTCTCTGCTGTCTTATATTTGTATATTTGTCCATATCCATAAAATCAAAGAATCAATGAACGCTTGATTCTGGAAGAGACTTCGGGAGGTCATCTGAGCCAATGCCCCTTTTAAAGTAAGGCCACCTAGGGTAAGTTGCCCAGGACCATGTACAAATATCTTTTGAATACCTCCAAGGAAGGAGAATTCACAATTTTAATTCCACAGGCAATCTGTTTAAAAGGTGGGGTTTTTTTGCTTTTTTTGTTTTGTTTTGTTTTATTTTTGTTTTGTTTTTAATGTCAAAGCTGGAGCATGCAACACTTAAATGAGGTCTGGAGGAGGTGGAGTCAAATTCCACTCCTTCCGGGAGCACAGCTAAATTATTCTCAGCTGTGCTCCCACAGCTGACCTGACACTTGCCTCAGCCGATTAATCAGAGGTTCAGGCTGTGATTACCAATTTCCCATACAACATTACTCTTTCCCCATAAGTATTAGCAGACCTATCCCACTTAAATTCGCAGTCAGAATCTAACATTATTAAATTCTCCAAAATAAACACAAACAAAAAATATCTTCCCATGTTAAATTTCTGGGGACGCAACCTCTCTCATTCATACTTCCTTATCTTCTTCTTTGCAAGTTTCAAGATAAACATGATTTAGGATTTACTGAGGTCAAATCAAAATAAAATCTCTTGACCAGTAGGAGAGTTTAAATATTAGATTATACTCTGTCTGGTGGTCTGGTTTTCTTGTTCTGTACTGACAGAGCAATTTTTTATTGGCAGCTCAAGGTAACTGGTCTTTATGCTGTTGATAAACCTCCCTTAAACAGTACTAGAAATTCCAATATTTCAGACTGTAAAAAGTACAGAGTCAAAACAAAACACCCTTAGAGTGCAAACTCAGATATAAAATTAGAAGTTATTCCTACCAGCAGGAGGTGAGTTGTTCAACAATTAGAACTGAAAGCGACTTGAATCTAGGTGAGGCTTGATTATATTGTCTATTAACATCAAAAACAATTCTTGGAATAGTGTATGGAGTATAATAAAAGCATGACTACCAAAGTATTCATCCTAAGATAAGGCAACGAGTATTGGAAAACTATCACAAGAGATTAACGTTTTGCCATGCCATAATCACCTGGGAATAACCTGGACTAGGATATTTCTGAACATAAAGTTGTAGTTATCTATGCCATCTTTAAGCAGGGATCAATTTAATAGTTTTCTGTATATATGCAATGTAAATTACTGATGCAATTATTCTGAATATCAATTGGTATTATCCTGTTCTGCTTTCACAAGACAATTTTTAAACATCTGTCTTTCAAAACCAGTTTTCCCTGCTTAAAGTGTGTGTTGTTTTGACAAGTGACTGAATATGTTACCTTTGAGCTTTACTTAGTAATTTCTAAATCAACTGTGTTGTTTTCACCTTTGGCATCAAGTTGCACCTGGATATTTCACCAAGTCATGGAAAATGCTTTTGTTTCCTTTTAGCTGTGCTCTCAGTGCTGATCAAAATTTTCAGAATTAATAAAAAAGAATACTTAAATTATCTCCATTAGTACAGGATAAAGTAGAAGACCTCATACTGTATATTTTCTGCATTGATCTAAAGGTTTGACAGAATAGCAAAGAAATAAAAGTCTTTGTTGGACATAAAATGATATAAACATTTTTAAAATGACATTTTCAGTTTAATCATTGTTCACATGTGATACTACAGTCTCTGCAATGGCACTGATCCTATGTATGTGGGATAGGAGGAAACCTATGTAAAATGGGAGAAAAAATTATGCAAAATATGTAGTGAAGTGAGTACATAAAACATCAAGGATGCAGACAATAAAATGGAGTACAAGGCAAGTTCTCAACCAGATACATCAACTTCTCAGCCAGCATTATGACTGTGTTAACCTGCAGAAATTACACTGCCATCATAAATTCTTAATCTTCCAAAATACTTTGAAGTGTTCAAATGCTGTTTTCCATTCCCTGATATAGCTTATGTCTAACTATTTTAATAATTTGATCAGCAAGCAGATGGGTTAGACCTTTTAAGTTTTTTCAGACACTTCTGAATCTAAGCTGAGAGAGAGAAGCCTTCGGACTGAGACATTTAAATGGCAAATTTTAATTTCATCTGATATCTTCTTGTTATGGGGGAAAACAAGCTATTGAAAGTATTTATAGAAGAGCCTAATGCCTCCACATATTTAGCTTAGGGGGAAAGAATAATATGAATTATTCAGTAATAAATGAATAGTTTGAGTAAGAAAAGCACATTTCAAACTGTTCTGAAAATAAAAACTGTGGGAGCCTCTCATAAATGAGCTATGAGAAAAGTTATAATGTGTAAATGAGGATACTCCATTATGTAGTCAGAAGCCATTTTATAGAGTTCAATGCCATATAAGAGAATTGAGATTAGTGGGGAAATTGGATGCAGAAGGGTTATTGTAGTACACAGCAGAACATAAAACAGCTTCTCAAAGGAAGACCAAACCAACCAACCAAAACAAAATAAAATAAAAGAAACAGAAACAAACAGAAAAAACAGAAAAACAACAACAACAAAAAAAAACAAAAAAAAAACAAAAAAAAAAAACAAATTTTCAGAAAGAAGTCTTCAATAGATTTTGCTCATAAACTTATGTGGGTAAGAGTAAACAAAATTATATTTTCTCCATTACCAAATATACCTCTTTGACTGAAAAAAAAAAATGAACTTTAAGTGTCTGTTACCAGTGTGAGCCCAACCACCATATGTATCCCCTCAATTACATCTTTTTATAAAGTGTTTTTTAAGTGGCTATAATTATTTATTTATTTATTTATTTATTTATTTATTTTTCCTGGAGAAAAGACACATGAGCTAAACAAAAGCTCCAAGTGGAAATCTTCATGTCATGAGAGAAAATTCATCTACCCGATCACCTGTTTTATCTTACTAAATTTACCATTACAAAGCTCACATTTCTGTGCCTTCAAAATATCTTTTGTTTTTAATTTACAGGGATGAACATTTAACTGATTGTTGTTTCTCCCATTTTTCATGAAAAAGCTGTTGCTTTCTGCTGTAGTAGATTCTTACCTATATCTTTTACAAGGGTCTATCTATTAAGTTGTACTGATATTGTCATTAGCAACTACTTACCCCAGGCCAGACCCCATATGAAATGAACCCCACCTGGAGAGAGACATGGTCATGGATGCCACGGAGTCTGCTCTCACTTTACTTCTGAGTTACACAGTTTATATATCAGCATGGCTTCCATGCATGTGCGTCCCACATGTGCATTATGCAACCCCACACGTGCATTATGCAACCCCACACGTGCATGACCCTTCCCACTCCCAGAGTCCTCCCTTGAAAATAACATCATCATGGGGCACTCAGCAAGGTGCCTTATCACATCCCGTTCCATGGTTCCACTTCAGTTGCTTTGACTGCTGTTATCTAGCAATTCTTGTGTGATCACACAAGAACTCAGGTCCATCCTCCGGTTGACCTTGTTCCACAACATTATATTAAGTGTGTACCCATTACTAAAGTACATTTTTATTATACAGGGAAATAGGAAAGAATGCTGATAATGACTGGCCAGTTTTTCCATTTCCAGATTTACAAATATGTCTTTATTAATTTTTCAGGTGTCGCCTGTGTTGCCGTGTGCACCCATGGTTCAAACCCCCCTTGCCCAGATTCTAGCATAACCCCCACTAGAATCCTCATTAATGCCTACAACACGCCTGTTCCACATAAAAGTGTTTTTTTTTTTTTTTTTTTTCCATTAGTAGCAGAATTTCATCAAAAAAACTGAGAAAAAAACTAAATTCTTCATCTGAATTATCATTTAGAAACAGTGTGGAAAACATATTAACAAGCCTATCACCAGCAGCCCAGCAGAGGTCCATATCTAGTCTTGATAGTTCCATTTTTCTTATTTTACTTGCAAAGACAGGCATTCTTATGAGATGAAGAAACTGTGAGTAACTCAGAGACAAACTGACAGGGGATAACCAAGTCATCTAGGGAACAGTCATACACTGAACGGGATAGAATATCAATGGATAAAGAGTTAACATAAAAAACAAACAAACAAACAAAAAACCAAACAATTCTATAGTTTTGACAAAATTATTTTTCAATAAAGAAGACTGAATAATCACGAAAGTGTTTAGTAGTAGGGAATTTGTATGAGCTGGTATATTTCTCTTTGAATTTACATGTTGGAGTTTTTAGAAGGAATGTACAAGGTCAATAAAGAGTTAAGTGATTAAGATATAAAGAGTTAAGTGATTAAGAGTTAAGTGAGTAAGATATTTAACAAATATGATTTTTTTTTTATTTTTATTTTTTTTTTCCCCAATGAAAATATCTTGAAGACTCTCAGTGTTAGAAGTTGGAATTTTAAACTGTGTTTGCTTTCATGACTGTTGGTTTATCTTGTATCCAAATATGTGCTTTCCGGAATAAAGGACACGTTACTGACTATACTCCTAGTGGTAAATCTACCTCACCCAGCTCTTTATGCCAGCTTGCATAGTATTATACTTTGTTTTTTGTGGGGATCATGGCTCTTAGAATCTCTTCTGGAAATGTTTGACCTTGAAAAATGACAAGGGGCTTTTATCTCTTATGTACAATACAGTGATGTTTGTGTTGGAAAATAACCACTAAGTTCTGTGAACAGGACATGATTACATTAAGACCATAGCCCCTGAAGACTAACAAATACTATATGTTTATCCAATACACTAAAAGCTGTCCATTCTTCCCCTTGCACAAAGAAAAGTTCATGGAATTATCAGTCCATAACTAATCCAACCACTCATTCTTCTTATTTCTTATCCCATATTGATAGTTATGCTCTAGCAAGATCATTCTATTGTCCAGGTGAGACGTGAAAATGAGGATGTAGATTCAGACATGTTTTGCAAAATCAGGAGGCAGTTGGTGATTTACTCTGGTTGAACATTCACTTTCAGGAAAGAGTACTGTACCTGTTATCCCAAGGGTTTTTTGTTGTTGCTGTTTTTTGTTGTTGTTGTTGTTGTTTGTTGTTGTTTTTGTTTTTGTGTGTGCTTTGTTTGTTTGTTTGTTTGTTTTGTTTTGTTGGTTTTTTTGAGTGGGCTATTTTTTAGGTAAAATTCTGATATTTAAAACACTGGAATATACGATCCACATAAAACTGAATTTCAGCCACCAAGCAATCTTCTGTACATCACTGTTGCCGTGCACAATTATAATCCAAACCCCATACTTGCCCAGGTGCTAGCGAAACCCTCGCTAGGGCCAAAAGGACCACCGTGACTCATCAAGAAAGGTGGCAAAATGGCGTTTATTAGGAGTAATCAATACCTTATATACCTTACTACTTCGTCTACGCCCCCTAGGGCACGTTTGAAATGCGCGCGCCCAAAGTACATCACTAGATAGGGGACGGAAGAGGCTGGTTTACTATCACCGTCACATCCCGAAAAAGCCCCGCTACCGCCTATATGCTTGTACTACAAGGTTCAGCCTCGTTAGCATCTACAACAATCACAAACCTGTTTTCCTTCTAAAATATTTCAATAAATAAAGGTAATTATAAAGGGACAAGAGCTGCTTCAGAAATTTATCAGAATATAGGGACAGATATACTTTCCAGTGCCCTAAAGTGCAAGTAGAAAACTTCCGAGATGCCCACATAAAAATCAAAGCTCAGGCAGACCAGAATTATTCAAAATAGGGACTCACATTTCTGATAACAGTAATCTCTACAATCTTGATTTTTAATTTTTTTAATGAAATGACCTCTCTTTCGGTTGTTAACTTCTTTTATGATCAACCCTATGTGTTCTGATTAACAGATTTTCATGGAGGGTTTTGTCACATTATACTAAGAAAACCACAGATCTCTTTTGCTGCCTATGAGCTGCTCACTTCTACACTTTCTGTAAAGGCTACCACCCCAATAGCCAAATAACTGTAATTGCACGGCTAGTTCACTTCAGCAAAAAGGCAGTGAGCTTGTGAACACTGGAGTTAATTATCATTTACCATGGCTTAGATGGGTGAGACCCAAACTGTTACCAAACGTGTTGATTCTGTAGGGTACTTATTCAGCTTCTTCATGCATTGGTAACATATTTCAGCTCCTACCTCTTAGTCCTTGTTGAAAAGATCATCTTAGCCCTTTTTACAAAGAAAAGTTTGCCTTTCTCTCCAAAACTAATTATTAGCAATACATTAAACAACTTTAAAGCTAAGAACATTTTCATGTAACTTTACTGTATTGTGCCAATATGTAAGAACCAACTAGAAAACTGTTATCTAATATCACCTCCCACCATATCAGCAATTATACTGTATGTGATGACACATGCTCCTGAAGAAATTATGAGCATACTGCAGGTGGTGGGATGAGACTTTGCTGTGTAAACACTGAAATTTCACACTGATGTAAACCATTCCAGAATGGGGAAACAATTCCCACCCACACTTGTTAACAGAGGATCAAAATGAGAGCTAGCCCCACCTCTGGCATGCTTTACTGAGCCTTGATTTTGTAGTCCCATCTGTTCTTCAGAATTGCAAGTTCATCTAGCACCCCATCATATTGGACATTTTTAGACTGTGAGAAAAGTTAGCTAGAGTTCTTATTAAGTTGTTCTTGTCATTTATCATTAATTTCCTTGTTACTATTGGCAGTAAGCCCAACAGTGGCCAGTACCCATCTGCAATTCCAGCTGAAAGTCCCACCCCAAAATAAACCCTCATTAAACTAAGACACAGATTATGTTCATCTGGCATACACCAACTGAGGACTTACTCACATCTCAACAAAAATGGAGAGAGGAATTACTTTTTTTCCTGAAATGGTATCTAATGCAAGTTGTTTTAGAATAGAAGAATTTAGGATTCTCAGACTACACACAATAAAAATAAAAAATATTAATTACAGTGGGCAGGAGTAAGAGTTTTCCAGCTGTGAAATGCCTACTTAGACTGTTGCTATGTCACTGACATTCCTTGAGATTTTTCCTGTTTGCATTCAATAGGATCCTTCAGAATTCTTGTCCTTCATGTCTAGTTCATTGCCCACTGAAAAACCTGCCTGGGGAGCTGGGTGGATTCGAGGAAGTAACCACATGCTTAGCTTAAGACTATGCATACATGTATATATACTATATATACTAGTTTGTATACTATATGTGTACTATATATATATGTATACTATACAGCTATACATGTGATTTTCTCCCTTTGAAACTACATCTGGAGTAATATGCCGTGGCATAGGGTCCCAGCCCAAGGAAGACAGAGCTGTTGGAGCAAGTCCAGAGGAATGCTACAAAGGTGATAGAGGGCTGAAGCACCCCTCTTACAGAGGAAGGCTGAGGGAGTTGGAATTGTTCATCCTGGAGAAAAGAAGGCTCCAGAGAGACCTCACTTGTCTTTCTAATACTTAAAGTGTGCTTATAAATAGGAGGGATACAGACTTTACACAATCTGATAGTGACAGGACCAGGGAGATTAGTTTTCAACTAAAGAAGGGTGATCTAGTTTAGATGACCGTGAAAAAGTTTTCTCTCAGTGGATAATCAGGCTCTGGAACATGTTGCCCAGAGAAGTGTTGGATGCTCTGTCCCTGGAGTCATTCAAAACTAGACTGGATGGGCCTTGAGTAACCTTATCTAGTGGGTGGAAAATCTGTACACAGAAGGGCAGTTGTAACTGGATGATCCTTATTGTTCCTTGCAGCTCACATTGTGCAATGAAAGCTATGATTCTATGAAATCTTTGCTATTGAAACTCTGGGTTTGGACACCATCCTACTTTGCTCCATGATCTTTGTGAACTTATCACTGGCTGGTGCTTTTTACTCCATTGTCCAGTCAGAAGGAAAAGTTTTTAATGGTAGCTCTAATATTTGCAGTGTGAAAAGGGAACAAAATCACACTTATTCATATATTTTTTTCTTGAAGAAAAAGTGGATGAGGTTGAGGATAGGAGAGGGATACCGTATATAAGGAAATTTCAAATTAGACAGTCAAAGTAGTACTTTCATTATTACTGGAACCTCATCTTGGTTGTTACAGATAAATCTTTCTTGACTTTGTCTCTTGAATCTGTGGGGTCAGTGAAAGACTTTCTGTGACTGAAAAGAACCACCTTTGTTGCTATGAATAGTAGTTAATGAAAAAGTATGTATAAGATTTGAGGAGTAATATATTCATGATTAACCGTTGTTTCTCAGTCAGGATTCTATCTATACTAAATGTCGTCAGCACAATTGAAGGAGAGCATTCAGGTTAGAATCAGACGATACCTGATTGAACAAAACTACGTGCTTCACACTTTTCTTGGTATCCTAGTATTTCACAGGACAAAACCTGGAAGGTACAGAAGAAAAAGAAACCACTCAGAATGCAGCAATCAGGCTTACTTTCAAATGCATAATGTGGATGACATTGAGGTGAATACCCACAAGAAAACTTGAATAACGTAGTTCTGGCATTTAGATATTTACTGATTCTAAACTATCTTAGTGAAAACTGAAATTTAGAGAGCATAGAAGCTTAATTCAGTAGTCCCTGAAATATAAAAGAACAGAAGCATGGTTTTATTTGACTGATTTATCCTTTTACTTTCTTCAAGAGACCCTGCATTTTATACTCTTGAGAAGACTAGTATCTTTCAGAGAAGCAGACTGGGAAGCAAACCAGGCATTGTCAATGCAGCATCACCTCACAGCTGGGAAGAAAACTTTGAGCTGATTCCCAGTGACACATCTTTTAAAATACAGGTAATGTAAATGGAGAATCTATACAGTTGTCAGTAGTTTTGGAAAGCTTATTTGTCATTATCCTAAAGTTAAGAAACAAAGCTGCTAAAGTTTTCTCATTACTAGATGGCATTTCGCAGCAGATAACGTGAGCTTGTAGGGATAAGATTAGAAGTTTTAATGCTCTACATTGTGGAATGGTGGGAGGGTTAAAACTATTTTTGTTCCAGCACTAGACTGGAATAGAACCAAAAGAAACAGCATACAGTCACTGTGGTTCATTTCAAAATATTTAGGATTTTGCAATTAATATAATACATTTGCTTACAGTTCTCACAGCCTACCACAGAGGAAATCATAAATTGCATACATTTTATATGAATCAGAGCCTGCTTCAAGATATTTTGTGAAGAGTGTAAAGAAGCAACGGGAAATTGTTTATAATATCCTGACCTTCTCTTGCTCTGTGTTGTGACAAACTGACCTGAAGACCTGCAATGGTCTTAAAAAAATAAATAATAATAAAAAATGAAAATTAAAAAATTATAATTATTTGCTGTGTCACTCATTCATGAGGGTTAAATTACGTACAAATCAAATGCTGTTTGTCCTTGAGACATGACAGCTCCTTCAGCTTAAGGTATCTTTATGGCTGCTCTAAAGTATACCTGAAGCTATATTTGATTTGAATTACCTTAGAGTCATGGGTCACAAAGAGCACTTCAATGCCTTCTTCACTTAGCTGCATCAACTGATTAGTCACAGCCAAGGTTTCTGTGAGGAGACCTGATACTTCATCTAAAAATCAGGAGGATACTTACAGTAGAGGTCTAAAATGAACAACAGGCCTAAACTGTAATCAAATACAGGAAAAAACCTTCATGATTTTCAAAGATATTTGAATCAAAGTGTTACTTTCTCAGAACTTCACTCCTAAGGTTACAAAAAATTTATCACAAAATCCTATAACATATTTTCTTTCTGAAATTCAGACTTCACGTTCTAGGATATATGTTAGAAAATGGCATTTCTTTGTCTGGATATGAAGAAAGTGCTGAATGTTTTACATTAATGTATATTTGGTTTGGATTCTGTCAGTTTTATATGGATTTTTTTTCCCCCAATGTAAAAACTATTAAATTGCAGGTGAAATGAAACCTATTAAGCAGAGCACTGACAGTTCTTACATTCCTCCTTGTAAAATGCCGTTCATGGTCCATGAGTGCAAAAGATATGCATGTGTGCATGCCATTACTACTTCTATGTATTCCATGGGTTCTTTTTCTGTCCTCAGATCTTATGATGCTCTGATGTTCTTTCTTTATTTGCAACTTAAGTAAATTTACAAGCAAGAAGCTTATTCAATTCTTCATTCAAACAAAGTAAAACATAAAGACATGACCACCTTCTTTAATATTCATTTTTCTATGAACATTTGCAAACACATTTTTAAATGAAAATGAATAGGTGAGTGGTTATTTACTCCAGCTAAGTTGGCCTCTTGAGCTTCCTATATAATCTATATTCAAGGATGTTTTGTGCTCCTTGGAGGGCTAAGTAGGTTCCAAGTTTAGTTAAATGGAACCTGACACTCACTTTCTGCTAGATGTCTATTATATCTTCTTGCATCTTAAGTTACTAACTTTTTTTTTTTTTTTTTTTTTTTTTTTTTTTTTTTTTTTTTTTTTTCCCCATCTCTACTGGCTGCTTTATCCTGCCATCTATGCCCAATTGTTTATTAACCTTGTATTTCCATGACTGACTGCTTTCTACTTCTTTATCCAAACCTTCTGAAGTCAGTCAGTGATTTGTCCCCTTTCATTTTTTTTTCTTTCAGTTGTTATTCTAATGATTATGAATCTGAGCATTAATAAGATGCTGAAAATTACATATTTTTATAAGAAGAAATATTTTTAAAAATGGGAAAAAGGTAATGGGAATCCTGGATGACTTCTGCTTTCAAAATATGTTATTTTAGGTGAGGAAGATGATACAGAAACAAAGAATAGCATGTTACCAAGGCACTGTACTTCAGAAAGGGTGACTTCTGAGTGGGAAATGGAATTGCTCTCACTGTCCTCCTGGAAATGTTAATGTTTGGTGTTTGCTTTCCAACAGGTTTATTTCTCTTTGTTGACAGCCAAATGGAAGACCATCTTTTATACTAAGTCACTCCTAAAGTAATGTCTTCTAATTATTTCCATGGAAACTATAATAGACAAAACATAATAACTCTATTTGATAAAACAAATTCTCAGCAACAAAACACTATTTTTCAATATAGTCATCATCATTTTCCAATTTGCAAAAAAGAGCTGATTGAGTTGTTCTTCATTTTATGATGTAACAAATGTGCATAGTCAGCCGGAATCTGGCTTGTCTTTCCCATCACTGTTGTAACTGATGAAACTCATCACCTCACTGTGCTCACATCCACTGTTTGGTCTCTATAAATGTTCAACAAGTGTCATTGAATGTCAGTGACTGCAATTTTTTCCACAGGGATGAGTATAGTGATATGCATTTTCTTTCTCTGCACTTCTATGTCAGACACCATTCTATAAGATTGCTCTATTGCTGCTGTCTATTGCACAGCAACAAAATTTAAAGGAACATAGTCAGGAAGGCTCAGCCACTACTGCCAAACCACCAACATCTCCCTCTGATATTGTGGACGAACATAATAAATTAGAGGGCATTACTTTTGGAACACTATTTGTGTTCATTTGTGGAGATGGAGCAAGGTGATAAGACAGGAGATTAACCAGTGCTTCTATGGAAAAAAAGTATTTGGAGCATCACAGAACACTGATTGCAGATGCACCAAATAATTTCCCTTGGCTATATCACGTAACAAAGAGAGAGAACACAATTTAATTTTGACAGAGTGCATAGCTCTCTGTCTACAAGGCAAGAGAGAAAGACAAAGAACACAAGTCTGGAGTAATAAGTAGTAGCTTTTAAGAGGCAATGAAGGCATACAGTTGCTTCTACACCAAACAGCTGCAATAATAATAGGAATCCTAATTTTTTCCATTACCTACTCAAGATAGCTTTCAAAATGTCTTGTATGTCAGAATTAATGGATACATTCTTTACTGCATTAAGGAACAAGAAATATTGGAATCCCAGATCATGAGACCATAGAGTTTATTAAAGAGCTCCTTTACATCTCTTAGGCCTCTTTCAAAGTTTTAACTCTATATAGAAAACAAATCAACAGGGAAGAATCAGATAGGACCAAGGACAGAAGATATATTCTTAGAGCACTGAAAGGTATGCTGTGTAGTTTGTGCAAATTTCTGTAGGAGTGCAAATATAATTAAATGACTATATATTATTTTGGACCACATCAAGGGACTAATTCCAATGTCAAATCAATAATTTGCAACGTGACAAATCATAGAATCATAGAATGGCTTGGGCTGGAAAGGACCTCAAGAATTATCAAGCTCCATCAAATCTTCAGTGTTTTGCAGTTGTCATTACAAAACACAATTGCATTATTAATTATTGTATTATTTGCCCATCTAAGATTCCCCAGATTCTAAAATTTCCATTAAAAATGTATTCAGTAGTTTGCTACATGGGAATAAAATACTCATCTAACTTTCCATAAAATGAAACTGACTGGAAGAGCACATCTAATTGGAAGAAGTTATTTAAAAATGAATGGCTACTTGTTGAAGGCTGTCTCCATTTTCCTTCTGTATTTTTCTTTTCAAAAACAAACTGTAGAAAGAATCCATATTTTTATTATTTCATAACAAAACTTATTTCATAAGTTATATATATATATATATATGAATATTTTTATTCTTAATCAGATAATTATTCATCACACAAATCAAAGAAAAGATGAAACTCTGCAGAACTACAGGAGGTGTAGCCTACCTAGAAAGCAGTGATCCTGAATCAGTACTGGAACAGAAGAAGAGTCTAGAACTAAAATTCCATGAGATATTGAAAATAATACTATAGCTTAATGATCTAGGTTAATTCCTCATGGAATGAGAAGGAAGAGAGGAACGTATTTTTCTCCCTAGATTTTGGGAAAATGAAAACAGAGAAAGAACTAGCTAGCAAGATGAAAACATCATTAAAATTAATGTACAACCAGTGTATGATTCATCAGAGCTATGGAGGAAAAAATAGTTTCCCTAACGTAGCAGCTGATCTGTTGCTAACCTTACTTGTTGATATACCTCCTGCCACTTCAGAAGTTAACAAGTTTGAAGCTGATGAAAATAAGAGGGGAGAGAAACAAATGACACATTATGTGACAAGTCAGCATGGCATTCTAAAACTATGAGAGACATGATGAACAAAGGTAAAAAGAAAGGATTAACTCAATACAAAAAATTATTGACAAGTCAGAAATTCCACTGTCCAACAAGCTACACAGTCAAAAGTCTGTTTGCAAAAAGAATATTTTTCTTAAAGCAGGAATGTTTTTTTTTATTTTTTTTTTTTTAATCTCATGTTCTAGAGTTAATCTCAGAAACTGTAAAGATAACGAAAAATTAAAGTTGAGATTCAGACAATCTGCTCATTCCAAATTAGAGCTTATGCAAAGTGCTGAAATATAGCTGATAGAGGGAATAGGTAATAGTCCAGAAAATAACACAAGGAAGACACAAGAAAACTTTTTTGTCATTAATGTGAATGAATCCCAGATTTGCCTTCTGTTTGTTTATTTGTTTGCTTGTTTTTGTTTTTTGTTGCTGTGGGAAGAAGATAAAAACAAGCTTTATTTATTTATTTAAGAAGTTTGGGGCTGGAACAAGAAGAAGTAGCAAAATATTTTCTGAAAGATAGAGGGGTCAAATTTTTTATGTACAACTAAGAGCTTTGTGCGATACCATGCTGCTGCAAGGACATGGAATTTTTCCCAATAGCTAGGGAGCTAGAATGAGTGCTCTGCTAGGTCAGCTGGTAGTAGTCTGTCTTTTAATTGTTCATCAGAAATTTCTATTTTAGACCTTCAAGAGCCATCCATCTTTAATTTGTTGTTACTCCTTCTGTCACTGCAGCTTCCTTTGTAACATGAATAAAGCACCTAAAAAATGAAATAAGTAAAATAATAAAAAATAAATAAAATTTACCATGCTGATTTTATGTGCAACAGAAATGAAATCTACAGTCAGCTAGTTCAACTAGTTCAATGACCAAACTGATCAGACCAGAGGAATATAGCTGTTGATACAGCTGCAAGCTTATTAGAAAAAGAACAAAGCCATATGATAGGTACACTGTGTTTGTTGTGCTCTGAATATGTAAGAATTTTCACAGCAAGAATACCTATTGTATGTTTCAGTATTAACCCACAGCAATCCTTTGTAAGAATTGTGTTAAGAATTTTTCCTTTAAATTTATGGTAACTACTATGTCCTGTCCTATATCCTGAAGAAACTATCTTTCATATACTGAAAGCATCATTTCAATTATACAAACTTTCAATAATGGAAAAGTAAAAAACCTTGCAAGGAAGAAAGCAAGCTTTGATGTCCTGAAATATATTAGCAAGCCTTAGTGAAGTGCAAGGCAATTTGTGAGAACTGTTATGACCTATTTTGTTTTACCTCCTGCCCAGAAACTTTTTTTTTTTTTTTCTAAGCTTCACACACATAATATGTACTGTGCATCCATAGTTCCTTCTTAGTGATTTCTTATTTATTTATTTTTTTATTTATTTTCTAGACTACTTGATTACTACATAGAATAATTCTTTTCTGAAAATAACTTCTTAACATCTGAAGTTGCATTGGTTCATAAAGGAGAGATATAATCATAATCATTTGCAGTGATAACCTTTACTCCACCACATTCTTCAGTAATGACTTGTGATTTGGCTTTACTGAATATTTGGTTTTTCATATTTCTCTTTATATCAGTGAGACTAAAAATATATTTGACCAGGCTCACTTAATATGAAGATTCCCCTTTAGTATTCACATGATTGCTTTTGTCACTTTCTTCTTTTTAATCTGTCTTGCAAGACTCTCATATATTAATTTTTCTTTCAGTTAAAATGGCACAGGACTGATTGTACCTTCATTACCCAAACAGTTATTTCTCCCTCTGGTCTCACAAGCTATAGTAAATGATGGTTCAATGGGGGAGTGCAGCAGTGACATCCTGAGTAACGCTTTGAAGAATAGGTCTCAAACTGGATTAAATTTACATTTAATAAGACATGTGATGTATGGCAAATTAATTCTACCTTACTGTTGAGTGTATTTTGAGAAATAATAATTAAGGAATGAATAGCATGTATTTTACGTGCAAGGTTATAAAATTATATTATTTTCCAGAAATAAAGTAATGTTTATTTGACATTAGTTATTTATTTGGTCAGATTTGAAAGAATAATTGTCTGAGCTCTGTAAACAAACTCTGTTAATTAAAATAAAAACAAAGTAGAAGGCTTTGCACACACAGAGCACACAAAGTGGATTTTTTTACTAACTTTTTTTCAGAATGTTTTTCTTCTGGTAATTTTGAATCTCATCATTTCTGCATGTGCCTCTGAATTAAATAATGTCAAATAACATTTTAGCCATAAATTGTACACAGTCTACTTTAAGAAATGTATAAAATGAGTATTATGTTTCTGAATTATAGTTCTTTTCGTGGTGCATGCCTTTTCTACTTTTGCACTACAGTTTAGCTGAAAAAAAATCCTAACAGCTAAGAAACCATATTCTTGTGATTTTTTAAGGTATGAAAAGTAGAGAAAATGTGATTCCAAAGGTTTGGATGTTTATCCAAGTCAACCTAAATGATGTGCCAGGAATACATAATTTTGTTTTAGTATTTTTTGTTGTTTTCTTTTTAGTAATACTTAGGTACCAATGTGCAATTTTTCAAAGGCTTAGAATTTCTCATCTGTCCCATCAATCATCCCACTTTCACTGTACAAGTCCTATAAAAATCAGTTAAAATATTTCACATAGATATTTAATGAGTTTTTCAAGAAACATTAACCACTGGCAAGAAAGTGGACCTGATTCTTCATCATCTTATTCATTCTGTAGGTATTGGTCCTTATGTAAAGTACTTTTAAGTACTGAATTTTGGGAAATATTTGTCCTATTTCTCACAGATGTGCGTCCATGAGGAGAAACTGAATGCAATCCCAGTGAAAACAGGATACTTCTGCCTTCTTCTACTCCACAATTCTAGTTGATCACATGGACTGGAGTGTTATTTTCATTTCTGTAAATCTGACCACATAAAAATTTTCAAAGTTTAATATCATGTACATTTTTGAACTGATACATATGTGTAATATTAAATTGACCTTTCTGTTGTTTTGTATTTTTGATGGTATAACTAGTCAATTTTTTCCTCTATACACTCTGATAATAAGGCTATAAACAATGCAGGAGTCAAATGACCACTCAGTCTAAGTATAAAATATTGAAAAGGTCAAAAGAGTGCAGCACACTACTAAGATTCATTGAATATAAATTAGGCATTAAACTCCTGATACCTCGTTCCCTTGACTGAGTAGTAATGAGAATGGAAAATGGCAGAAAATTAATCCCATCTCATTAAAAAGCTTGTAATGAGAATCTGGAACTTGGTAGAAGAATAACCCATTCTCATTACCGTCTTCGGGAAAGGGTCTTTGTGGTATTCCTCAGATGGCATAGCAGCAAAAATTTCCTCTCTAGCAAAATAGTGCAGAAAATATGGTTACATTACATACAACTCCCTTGCATAAATCTTCTGTATTGTAAAATCATCATAATGTAATGTACCCTTTTTCACTCATTGACACTGGAATTCCTGCTGTATCTATATTTAATGTTAAAGTGCACATGCATCTGTGCCAATTCTACTTTCAGTGTTATCTAAAATAGTTGATGCCCATTTCCCATTGAATTTCTGTGTTATTTGCAGATTAATTTCCCTTAGAGACTTTTACAAAGCCTAGCAAAAGGTATAATTACTGTCCCAGTGACCATTATACAAGTATAAGTGTTTATACATAAAGCAATGAGTTGAAATTCTCTGTAGGATAAATACCAGGAAAATGTTTGCATGCCCACCCATAAACACATTTCTGGAGGAAAAGTTCATAGATTTCTGTTCTTTACTTTGAATTTTATTTTGCCCACAATATATAATTAATCATACTAGAATTTAGTAAAAGTTTATGTTCCTTGACAAAGTAAACAGAAAATAAAATATTTTGATGGAATTTTGTAAGTTAAGCTCTCTCTATATATATATGTCTGTTTCTATCTCAACATAGTAATCAAGAAAATAACCAAATACTTTTATTTTTGATACTGGAAAATATATTGCAGAATGGTGTGGTTATGAATTCTGAAAAGGGAAAAAAAAAAAAATCTCATAGTGTTCAATCATCTTTTCTAACTTTGTGGCTATGTTGAGGTGTGTTTGTCCTGACAGAAAAGTAAGCGTACACACTGGCTCTGTATAAGGGCTTATCCTGGCAAATGGTCTGGGCTGCAGATAAAAACTGGGATTTCACCTAGATGTGCTCACAGCTCTTCTCCTATACCAGGAGACACATGACAAGTGTGGGTAGTGGGTATTTAGACAGGCTAACAGGCAGATTTATCAGGCAGTTTACCTTGCCACACTGGGAACAAAACCACAGTGTTCCTCTGGAATACTGTAAATCCCTAATGCTACAAGAAAGGGCTATTACAATAGGTTGAGGGTGTTAAGAACTAGGGAGAGAAGGATTTCTATAGTGGAAGAAATATCCAGGTTCACTTACATTTACATTCACATTGTGCAAGTATACACGCACCCAATCAATCATACACTCACTCACTCATCAACCCATGTGCCAACCAGGGAAGACCAGACTGAAATGTACACACCCTAAGCTTTTACTCAGCACCTTGCTAGATAACTGTGGAGATAGACAGATGGATAGATTAGATGTGTTGGTTCTTTGTTTGTTTGTTTGTTTGTTTGTTGAGGTTGTTTTTTTTTTTGTTTTTTTTTTTCTCTGAAACTTGTCATGAAAATGGATGTTTTCAATGGGAAATTTCTCACAAAAATATTGATTATTTCCACAGTCAATCTATTCTTATTTTTTAAACTATTACTGACATTTTGTAGAAATTTGTTTGACAAAACATTTGAAGATAGGTCAGGTAGTTTTATATCACTATTTGGGGGGAGGGGGAAAGGAAGGAAGGAAGGAAGGAAGGAAGGAAGGAAGGAAGGAAGGAAGGAAGGAAGGAAGGAAGGAAGGAAGGAAGGAAGGAAGGAAGGAAGGAAGGAAGGAAGGAAGGAAGGAAGGAAGGAAGGAAGGAAGGAAGGAAGGAAGGAAGGAAGGAAGGAAGGAAGGAAGGAAGGAAGGAAGGAAGGAAGGGAAACTAAAATAATAATAATAATAAAACAAACAAACAAACAAACAAAACATTAAAATGTTTCCTGGAAAGTATTGTGCTTCAGACTGAATAACTGAGTCCTCTGGAAGGAGCGTTGCCTAGTAAAAAAAAAAAAAAAATGGTTTTCAACTTCTTGGAACATGTCAAAACCACTAGAGCATGAGTGGCCAAGCAGAAGAAGCAACAAAGATGCCTAGATCTAAGTCAAGTAGTATGGATACTTCAGTGTCCAAAGGATTCCTAATACTTGTATAGAAAGACACCTTTCTATTTATTATTATTATTATTATTATTATTATTTTGTATTTCCACATCCATACTAAATACCTGTATGAAAGTATTTATTAATTAGATATCACTCAGCTTCCCATTCTACAAAAGCTATAACTCTTGTTATGTGTTTTGCTAAATGTTTGTAGGATACACTGCCTATATTATTTTCTTTTTAAAATATTTTTCCTTCTTTTCTTTTCTTGAGTAGATTACTCAGTATCTTCTCTGCATTAGCCCTGTCTGATCTTTTAACTTTGCTTCAGATAGTCTACTTCCAAAATAAATATTATCAATACATGTTTGAATGCCTGAATTATTTTGCTCTTCAACAAATAGAACATTTGAAAGCTCATCTTCAGAATCCTCATTTTTTCCTTCTGAATGACAATACTAATAATCTAAGGTGAGAGAACTGTTATGGTTTGGAGGGCTTATTAAAGGGCTACTTAGCCTCTGAAATTTGAGCAGTATGAAGGTGTTTTTTCATCTATTAAATCCCTTGTGCAAAAAATTGATTAAATGTCCTTCTCTTAGGATCAGGTGGCCAACATCTCCAAAATATCACCTTGGTTTTTGAAAAGTACAGATATATAATTCAAAACTTTTTGCAGCCATAGTTTCTGATCCAGTTGTGTGAAATACTGACGGTGGTAGAAGCACACTATTTCATGTCAGCAACAGCAAAAACTTCCTCAGTCACCAATGAACAAAGTGATTCATGTTTATTTGGCTACTTTAGAAATATTCTTAACCACATTTATAAACCCATGATTAATAGCATTCATTTATTTATTTATTTATATTAAGGATCAGGTTAAAGTGGAAGTCATCTGTCATCACTCACACTTTTATGGACTTTAGCTGTAGTTAAAGGGTTCCATCCCTCCTGAGTAAACTATGTAAGTAAATACTTAGTATACAGGCTCAGAATCTCTGAATCATAGAGTCATAGAATGATAGATTGGAAGGGACTTTAAAGATCACCTAGTTTCAGTGCCCCTGCCACTAGCAGGGTTGCAGTCAGCTAGATCAAGTTGCCCAGTGTCCCATCCAAACTGGCCTTGAATACCTCCAAGAATGGGTCATCCAAAACTTCTCTGTGTAACCTGTTCCAGTGACTCACCACCCTCTGAATAAAGAATTTTTTCCTAATATCTAGTCTAATTCTACACTCTTTTAGTTTAAAGCCATTTCCCCTTGTCCTGTCACTATCAGATCTTTTAAGAAACAGTTCCCCTCCTGCTTATAAGCTCCCTTCAAATACTGCAAATACCTTTGTTCATCCTCATGGCCCTTCTCTGAACTCCCTTTGACTACTTAAATACCTCAGCCTTCTCCAAGTCTGAGTAAGCCAGTTCTTCCTTCTCATCTATCTGATGTGGAACACTCTCGTTTATCTATCATCTCTTATGTCCAATGTACCTAAATAATCCCTTCTTGTCATTTTTCACATTCTTTGTTAAGTTTAATTCAGCCTGTGCTTTAGCCTTCCTGATCCTGTCTCTGCACATCTGAACATAGTTCAGTTTTAGGTAGATGTTCTCTGATAGAGAATTAAGCACATTTGTTTTCTAATTTAAGCATGTCCAAATTACAGAGGGCTAAAGGTAGTGAAGGTGGTCAGGGATCACAGTCTTCAATGTCACCAGGGTAAACCATTGTCAGAGATGAAAAATAAATCTGAAATCCATAAATGTATCACGTGAATAGGTTATTCCATATGCTTTCCTTGAAATAATAATTTAAGCAAATGCGCAATACTAAATTGCTTTTCATATCAGACGTTTCAGTGAAATATGCTGAAACCATGTTTGGCACCATCATAAACACACATATACCATTCCACAATGGAATAGGAATTCTTGGAACTTCCACGTTTTCTCTTACAGAGCAGTCTATAATGGACAGATACAAAAGCTGATACTATTATATAAACAAATACTATGTTGAGAAACTCAACTTTTTGAGAAAAATATGAGCTATTTTCTCTTTCTGTGAGAAATGTTAAGTGAACCTGGTATGCTAGGTAGAGCAACATGACAAGGAAAGAATAGGAGGGGGTAGACAAAAAGTTAAACTATGACTACCCCACTCCCCCACTTCTGTTCATCCCTCTGATTGCTGATCAGAAAGCTATTCTTACAAAAGAGAATGAAAAATTACTTTCCAGTTTCAAAAATAAAACCTTTTACTATGCAAGCTGTTGCATAGTAAAATACTGTATTTCACTAAAATTTATATACTTACATATATATTTATGTATGTATATAGAATCATAGAATCATAGAATTATCCAGGTTGGAAAAGACCTTGAAGATCATCAAGTCCAACCGCAGCCTAACCAGTACCCCATCTCTAAGAAAAAAAAAAAAAAAAACCAACCTCTGCTAAATCATATCCCTGAGTACCACATCCAAACGGCTCTTAAACACATCCAGGGATGGCGATTCAACCACCTCCCTGGGGAGCCCATTCCAGTACCTAACCACCCTTTCTGTAAAGAAGTTCTTCCTAATATCCAACCTAAACTTGCCCTGGCGCAACTTGAGGCCATTTCCCCTCGTCCTGTCACTTGTCACTAGTGAGAAGAGACCTGCCCCACTCTCACTGTAAGAACCTTTCAGGTACTGGAAGACGGCAATAAGGTCTCCCCTCAGTCTCCTCTTCCTCAGGCTAAACAGCCCCAGCTTCCTTAGCCTCACCTCATAGGGCTGATTCTCCAAGCCCTTCACGAGCCTCGTTGCCCTTCTCTGGACCTGCTCCAGTACCTCCATATCTTTCTTGTGCTGAGGTGCCCAAAACTGGACACAGTACTCGAGGTGAGGCCTCACCAATGCCGAGTACAGGGGCAGGATGACTTCCTTAGTCCTGCTCAGCACACCATTCTTGATACAAGCCAGGATGCCGTTGGCCTTCTTGGCCACCCGGGCACACTGTCGGCTCATGTTCAGCCGTGCATCAATCAGTACCCCCAGGTCCATTTCCTCCACACAGTCCTCCAGCCACTCCGCCCCAAGCCTATAGCGCTGCCTGGGGTTGTTGTGGCCGAAGTGCAGGACTCGGCATTTGGCCTTGTTAAACCTCATTCCATTGGCTTCAGCCCAGCTCTCCAGCCTGTCCAGATCCCTCTGTAGGGCCTCGCTACCCCCAGGCAGATCCACACTCCCAGCCAATTTAGTGTCATCTGCGAACTTACTGAGAGCGCACTCAATGCCCCCATCGAGGTCATCAATAAAGATGTTGAAGAGGACAGGCCCCAGCACCGACCCCTGGGGAACACCACTTGTGACCGGTCGCCAGCTGGATTTAACTCCATTTACCACCACTCTCTGAGCCCGGCCCTCCAGCCAGCTCCTTACCCAGCCGAGAGTGTACCCATCCAAAATATATATATATAAAATATATATATATTTGTCATGTTACCACCAAATTATCATTGACTGAACAAAACCAAGAATCAAACATATATTAAATGGGAATCCCTAAGCATTTAGCATTGTGTCTTTCAGGCTACTAATTCTTACTGAGGAAGAGATCAGTACAATAGTAGTAGATAAGCACTGATACTGCTGAATCTACTGTTTTGTCACCTCAATATAAAAACACAGAAAATTGTGCACCACTCTTGATAACATTCTCATCTGAAAACAAAACAAACAAACAAACAAAGAGACCATAATCTGAGATAGAATAATGAGTTGGAAAGAAATGAAAGAGCATTCAAAATGGAAAAATAAAACCTTGTGGATAATTTCATTTTTGTCTGGACCAAATTTTACTGTTCAGGACTGAAGGGGGATGATCTGATGACATTAAAGCATATATACATACATATATACATACATACATATATATATATATGATTATATATATATGTATATGACTATATATATATATATAGTCTCCTGGATCAATTTACATACTACATGTTGACAGTAACTCATTTCTATTCTCTGTGACAGGGTGGTATCATATTGTTGTCTGCCTACATGTGGATGAAATAATAAAGGTCACTCGTAGATCACAAGAGATCTACAGTGTCCTCAGGAGTGAAAAAATAATCTGAAATTATATACTTGCTCTTTATAAAGCTGCCTCTTAGTAGGCAGAAATATTCAGTGGTAGCAGAGTATCACTTAGGTACTCCTGCTTTATATGCTAAGCAGAGTTTCAAGGCATCAGTGGGTCAAATGAATTGTAAATTCACATTGTAATTCATGGAACTACAACAGAACACACACATTCATATGTGATGCAAAGCCTGTTTGGCCTGCTCTTATTTATTTATTTATTTATTTAACAAGTTTACTCTTTATTTAAGCTATATTCCCACTTAAGTATCTTTCATGAACCCCTTGTAAGCAGTCTATTGACTCTTTGAATCTGTCAGGTTCATGAGGTGTCAGACCACAGGAGATGCAATAGGAGAAATAACAAGCCTGGTGATGGAGACAAGATTTCTCTGGATTTCCAACCATCCCTCAACCTTTCTATATGATCTCAGTGCACCTCAGATGCTCTCAGATTTCTTCACTGTTCTAAATTGTGGATGATAATTCTCCCTTTGTCTACAAGGACTGCTCTGAAAATAGTGCTTCCTATTTTATTATGTTGGCTCGTTAAGTCAAAGGTGGATTTTGGTGGTATGGCAGTAGAGATTGAACATTCCAAACAATAAATATTCCATTATATTTTGTTACAGTGTGATACATGGCAGCAGAGGAGCAATCTGACAGAGTGGCATCTGACATGGAAGAGCATATGAAGCAATGGTATGTGAATAAACACCTCCATGTGGAAAAAAATAGCACCCACTGATATTCCTCAGTGACTGATAAATGTGAAGACCAAGTGGATGAGCACAGTTTACTGATGGGTGTTCTGTTTCAGCAGTGGAGACATTGGCAGTGGGTCACCTCTGCTGGTGCAGATTTTGATGGTGGTAAATAAGTTGAAAAATAAGGTTATGTAGCTAAGAATTTTCTCTATCAAATAGTGTAACTGTGCTCTTTGAATTTGTTGTATTTTCAATTGAAACAATAAGAGGCATTACCTTCAAAGTGTTCTATTTACTTCCCTTATGCTGAGCTACAGTGAGTGTGCATAGCCTGGTGCAGGACAAGATGTGGGGGTTATGGCCTCATCTGAAAGTTCCTTCCACAAGTACAAGAACTCTCTGTGAACATTTGAAAAAGCCCTGAAGAGATTGTTCGCATGCATCCTATGAAATGTGCTGGTGACAGTCTTCGTATGTTTTATTTCTGTCAGCTAATGGGAATCCACATTACTAACTTTTATTTTCTGTAAGGGCTGTATTATTAATGTCAATCCAAGTATTAGTCTTTTCTCTGTATAAACAGAAATAATACATCTGTATTATCTACACCCCTGGAAGCATTCTTTGAGCATAATTTAGAAATTCAGATTACAGGAAAAGATGTTATACTAATAAATAAGCCGATGACCAGTGTACTTCAGTGGCTTGGACTTTCTGAGACATAAAGTATAGTGACAATAGAACACAACACTGTAACATTTGCAGTTTGTTTGTGGTGTTACAGTTACTAATATAAAATGGTCATAACAAGAGATCTTTGCTACAGGAATTCTTTATTATTACCGCTATTGTTGTTTTGAATCTGTAATGATTACTTTCACAGAATCACAGAATCACAGAATCATAGGGGTTGAAAGGGACCTCCAGAGGTCATTGAGTCCAACTCCTCTGCCAAAGCAGGTTCCTTACACCAGGTTGCACAGGTAGGCGTCCAGGGGGGTCTTGAATATCTCCAGAGAAGGAGACTCCACAGACTCCCTGGGCAGCCTGTTCCAGTGCTCCATCACCCTCACCATAAGGAAATTCTTGCGCACATTCATGCAGAACTTCCTATGCTCCAGTTTCTGTCATTTTCCCCTTGTCCTGTCTCCACACACTGCTGGAAAGAGTCTGGCATCACCACTTTGCACCCCACACCTCAGATATTTATAGACGTGGATCAGGTCCCCTCTCAGTCTTCTTTTCTCAAGGCTAAACAGACCCAGTTTATTTAGCCTTTCTTCACAAGGGAGATGCTCCAGTCCCTTCACCATCTTTGTGGCCCTGCGCTGGACTCTTTACAAGAGATCTCTTTTTTTGTACTGGGGAGCCCAGAACTGGACACAGTACTCCAGATGAGGCCTCACCAGGGCAGAGTAGGGGGGGAGGATCACCTCCTTTGACCTGCTGGCCACACTCTTTTTAATGCACCCCAGAATGCTATTGGCCTTTTTGGCCACCAGGGTACACTGCTGGCTCTTGGCCAACCTGTCGTCCACCAGGACACCCAGGTGCCTCTCTGCAGAGCTCCTCTCCAGCAGGTCATCCCCCAACCTGTACTGGTGCATGCAATTATTCTTCCCCAGGTGCAAGATTCTACACTTGTTTTTGTTAAACTTTATCTGGCCCAGCTCTCCAGCCTGTCCAGGTCTTGCTGAATGGCAGCACAGCCTTCAGGTGTGTCAGACAATCCTCCCAACTTCGTATCATCAGCCAACTTGCTGGGCATTATGCCCTCGTCAAAGTCATTGATGAAGATGCTGAACAAGATTGGATCCAGCACAGACCCCTGGGGACATCACTAGTTAACAGGACTCCAACCAGACTCTGCACCACCAGTGACAACCCTTTGTGCTCTGCCAGTCAGCCAGTTCTCAAACCACCTCATTGTCCACTCATCTATCCCAGACTTCCTCAGCTTTGTTATAAGGATGCTGTGGGAGACAGTATCAAATGCCTTGCTGAAATCAAGGTAGACTACATCCACCGCTCTCCCCCCATCCACCCAGCCAGTGACAACATCATAGAAGGCTACCAGGTTGGTCAAGCATGACCTCCCCTTGGTGAACCCATGCTGACTACTCCTGATAACCCCCTTTTCTTCCAGTTGTCTAGAGATGGCGTCCAGTATGAGCTGTTCCATCACCTTTTCAGAGACAGAGGTGAGGCTGACTGGCCTGTAATTTCCTGGATTTTCCTTCTTGCCCTTTTTGAAGACCGGAGTGACACTGGCTATCCTCCAGTCTTCAGGCACCTACCCCATTCTCCAAGACCTCTCAAAGATGACAGAAAGTGGTTCAGCAGTCACCTCTGACAGCTCCCTCAGCACCTGTGAATGCATCCCATTGGGTCCCATGGATTTATGAACATTGGTATTGCCTAGGTGCTCACAGACCACCTCTTCCCTGACTAAAGGGAAGTCTTCCATTCTCCAGGCCCTCTCACTAACCTCCAGGGTCTGAGATTCCTGAGGGAGAGCTTTTTCACTGAAGACAGAAGCAAAGAAGGCATTCAGTATCTCCGCCTTCTCCTGTTACCAGAACACCACCGTCACTTAGCAGGGGACCCATATTCTCCCTAGTCTTCCTTTTACTGTTAGCATACTTTAAAAAAACATTTTTATTATCGTTTATCACTTTTGGCAGATTCAATTCCAGGTGGGCTTTAGCCTTTCTTGTCGCATCCCTGCAGGCCTTGACAACATTTCTATATTCTTCCCAAGTGGTCAGACCCTTTTTCCACATTTCATGGGCCTTCTTCTTTCTTTTGAGTTTGTGCATGAGCTCCTTGCTCATCCATACAGGTCTCCTGCCACCCTTTCCTGATTTCTTGCTCAGAGGAATGTCCTGATCCTGAGCTTGGAAGAAGATCTGTTTAAATGCTGACCAGTTCTCACAGGCCCCCTTACCTTCTAAAAGCCTAGCCCATGGGATAGCTCCAAGTAGGTCCCAGAAGATGTCAAAGATGGCCCTCCTAAAGTCCAGGGTAGCAATCCTACTTTTTGCTTTGCTTCTTCCACTCAGGATCTTGAACTCCACCATCTTGTAGTCACTGCAATCCAAGCTGCCCCCGACCTTTACTTCCTTAGCAAGTTCTTCCTTGCTAGTGAGAATAAGGTCCAGTAACACCCCTCCCCTGTTGGGTCCTCCACCACTTGCATCAGAAAGTTGTCTTCAACACATTGCAAGAACCATCTGTACAGCATGTGCCTGGCCATGCTCGCATCCAGTAAATATCTGGATAATTGAAGTCCCCCATAAGCACCAGCACCTGGGATTGTGACACTACTTTCAGTTGCTTACGGAAGGTCTCATCAACCTCTTCCTCCTGATCAGGCCTGTAGTACACACCCACAACAGTGTCACCCTTACCAGCCTGACCCTTGATCCTCACCCACAAGCTCTCCACTACTACATCACTCTCCCCCAGGTGGAGTTCAATACGTTCTGGCTGTTCGCTCACATAAAGAGCAGCTCCACCACCCTGACTTGCCATCCGATCTTTCCTAAAAAGCACACAGCACTCCATGACAACATTCCAGTCATGCGAACTGTCCCACCATATCTCCATGATCGCAATGAGATCATGCCCTTTGGCCGCACATAGATCTCCAACTCTTCCTGTTTATTTCCCACGCTATGCTCATTAGTGTACAGACACTTTAGGGAAGCAGCATCACTCCGCCCCTCTCCATCCTTTTGAACTCCACCCTCTTCACCCATCAAGGTCTGTTTTGAGCCTCGAACTACCCACTCAACCCCAGTGGCTCTCATTTTGTCCCCTTCCCCCTTCATAGCTTAAAGACCTTTCAACAAGTTCAGCCAGTTTCTTGGCTAGAATCCTCTTACCCCTTGGAGACAGACTACTTCCATCTGCAGCCATCATGCCACTTTGTTGCTGTATATTTCCCTTTCTGACTACCAGATACAGAAATGACAAAAACTTCAACAGGGTATTTCCAGCTCAGTATAAAGTGGAAAGTACAAGACATCTCACAAGAGGACCTATCTTTAACCAATTTATTGCTGTATTGTATACTCTGCAATCTTTTGAGCAGGATCTTTCCTGCACTCTCCTTTTTCTTCCATTCTGTGCATACTTCTTACTTCATCATCCTCCTCACCTACAGGTGAGGTGTGGCCTCACCTGTACTGAGTATAGAGGGATGATTACTTCCTTGCTCCTGCTGGCAACACTATGTTTGATAGAAGCCTACTTGTCCACCTGGGCACTCAACTCCCTTTTCCAGGTCTTCAGTAAAGGTATGGAATAGGACAGGCCCCAGCATCAACCCTCCGGGAACACCACTCATGACAGGTCACCATCGGGATTTATCTTTATTCACCACCCACCACTCTCTGGGCCTGACCATGCAGCCAGTTCTTTACCCAACTAAGAGGGTACCCACCTAAGCCATGGGCCAACAGCTTTTCCAGGAGAATACTGAGGAAGACACTCTCAAAGGCTTTGCTGAAATCAAGGTAGACTGTGTCAACAGCCTTTCCCTTATCTGCCCTGTGAATAACTCAATCACAGAAAGAGGTCAGATTGGTCAAGCAGAACTTGCCTCTCATGAACCCTTGCTTGCTAGGCCTGACCCCCAGATGGCCCTCATGTTCCATCTCTCTCAGTTTGATCTTCTCCATAATCTTTCCTGGCTCCAAGGTCAGGTTGATTGTCTGTAGCTCCCCAGATCCTTCTTATGACACTTCTTGCAAATGAGAGTCATGCTAACAGAACTCTGGGACTTGTCTGGTTAATCAAAAATGCTGATAGATGGTTCAAAGCATCTTGGAAGTCACCCCCACCAGCTCCTACAGAATCCCTGAGTGGATTCCATCAGGACCCATGCTCTTAGATGCAACTATACAAATTCTGAAAATTTAATAATTCATTGCTTTGCTCAGCTATCTGACAACCTTATGTCCTTGAAATCATGTAAAATAGCTTACCTCCAAGTGTGGGTATGCAGATTCTACTATGTAGCACACAAAGGGAGACAGAGTAATTGTACATAGCACATATAACAATCTAGTCATATTTACAATGCATCAGATTCTCTGAGGCTTTAATGAAGACAGTGAGAAATAGTATGGCAGGTATGAGTAAGTTCTCCATACCTCAGAGACAGGTGAAAAATTGAAGGAACACCAAGGAGTCACTAAGATGCTAAAATCCTTGCAGTAAAAAATATAAACTTCTACTATCTAGGATCAAAAATCTGTCTGAATAAGATTAGTAACAAGATTGTAATCAAAAACTTTAATGGTTAATTAACATTTTGCATTCAGTTGGTGCAGTGAAGACTGAGTATCTTATTAAATTGCTTTAATGACCTTGTAATGGAAAAAGATCAGGTAGCTATGCTGATTAAGAAAATATTTCTGACACTGTGGAACTACAAAGTTTTTTAAAAGTGCCCTCAGGCCTTCAAGAGAATAAATTCTATTACTCTGTCATTATTCCTCTCTTGCCTTCTTAGAAACAGCTTGGTGTGGAGGTGGGAAAAGTCACAGTTGTCCAACACAATTTTTGCGTAGGTTTTTACAGCCTTTCTTTAACAGCAAAATTATTTACATTACACTAACAAGAACATACTGTTACTAATGACTATGTTATGCACTTTTTTTTTTTTTTAAATTCAGTTGGCGGACACTTGATCAGTAATATCATAAACACAGAATGTCTTGGGTCAAAGGGGACCTTAAAGATCATCTAGTTCCAACCCCTATGCATGTACAGACTTCACATCGACTAGATCAGGTTGTCCAGGACCTCATCCTACTTGGCCTTGAACTCTTCCAGGAATTAGACATCTTCATCTTTCCTGGATGACCTATTCCAGGGTCTCTCTACCCTTTGAATAAACAGATTCTTCCTGATATCTAATCAAAATCTACCACCTTTTAGTTTAAAGCTATTCCTCCACGTTCTATCACTGTAATAGTCACTGTAATAAGCCTGTGCTCCTCCAACTTGTAAGCTCCATTAAAGTACTTGAAGGCTGTGAGGTCTCTCTGTACCTTTGCCTTTTCCAAACTGAAGAAGACCATCTCCCTCAGATTTTCTTCATAGGAGAGGTGCTCCAGACCTCTGATCATCCATGTAGTCCTCTTCTGGACTCTCTGTAGCAGTTCCGTGTCTTTTTTGGAATAGTGTCCACAGATCTGGATGTAGTACTCCAAGTTGGGCTTCACTAGGACTGGTCACTCCTCTTTTGATGCAACCCAGGAAGCAGTTGTCTTTCTGGACTGCAAGCAAACTGTTGTCTTATGCCCAGCTTTTCATTTTTTAAAACCCTCAAACTCCTTCTCTGCAGGGCTATTCTCAAGGAGTTCTCCTAGTCTGTATACTTACCTGGGATTGCCCTGATTCCATTGGGTTCACATGAGCACACTTTTCAAGCTCCTTCAGGTGCCTTTAGATGACATCTTTTCTTTCTGTTGTGTCAACTGCACTATTCAGCTTGGTGTCATCAGCAAACTTGATGAGATTATGTTCAGTCCCACACTCCAGGTTATTGATAGAGATGTTAGAGAGTGCTGGTCCCAAAATAGACTCCTGAGGAACACCACTTGTCATCATTGGTCTCCACTTGGAGACAAAGTAATTGACTACAACCCTCTGACTGTGACCATCCAACCAATTATTTATCCACTGAAAAGTCCAACCTTTACAGTTTAGAGATGGGAATGTAATTTCAAACCATGTAAAAGACCTTGCAGAAGTCCAGGTAGATGATACCATTTGCTCTTCCTTTGTCCACTGATGCCATCACTCCATCACAGAAGTCCACCAGATTATTCTGGTAAACCTGCCCTTGGTAAAGCCATGCTGTCTGTTTTGTATCACCTCTTCTTGAATGTGGCTTAACATCTCTTCCAGGAGGATCTGTTCCATGGTCTTCCGCAGCACAGACGTGAAGCTCACTAAGTCTTTTGTTTCCTGAATTTTCCTTTCTAATTTTCTTAAAAGCAGTAGTGATGGTTCCCATCTTCCAGTCACTGTGGACTTCACTTGGCAGCCATAGTAAACCATTCTGTTTTTATTGAGCCCTTGGCAAACCAGTTATGATGCTCAATATGAGAAAGCTGTTTAAGACTGAAGAGTAAGGGCAAATGTATCAAACTGGTAAGGAGAAAACACTAAAAATGTGAAGTAGCATTCTCAGTTTTAAAATCCCACATCTTCAAATATTTTTCTTTACTTTGATGGGAAAGTGTTCTGACTGTGTTTTTATCTCCAACATCTGAGATTTCTTATTATTATGGTAGTGAAGGAATCACATATAGCAGTCATATTGAGGGTTATCATGGCAAAAATAAACACCTTTCTGTGAAAAATTTCTGTATACCTCTGAAGCCAAGCACCTGTGATTTTTGTGAATAGAAGTGCCAGATTGAAATATTATGGTTATATTCACAATATTGTTATGGAATCACAGTGGTTGTTCTGTTATTATTGCTTTTTGTTTGTTTGTTTTAACAGTAATTAAATTCTTAAAGTAGCTGAAGGAAATGAAGAGAAAGAATGGAAGTTACTGGGATTAGGTCACATTTCCTCAGAGTCAAATGTTAGATTCATTAATTCAGGAGGAGAAAAAAAATAATTTGGAAATGTGTTAATGCTTCATTTGTATTTTATAATGAAAACATTCTAAATATTTTTGCTGACCACTTAACACCACTTGAATCTAGACCTTCAGATGTAAACAGTTTTGATATCTGTCTCTTGCATTATCTATTTTCTGGCTCTTCATGTTCAAAGATGATTATTTCCAAGCTCTGTTTTATTCTCAAAACGTGAAGAGCTTTGTGAAACAGCTTTTCAAGTAACATGTCAATGAACACAGCTCTAATGATTTCATTAGCATAATGGCTACTCACAGATTTAACTGTAACTGAGCCAGTGCATTGCCATTTTAGTAATATTTAACAAAGTTCATTAACCCTGGGTGTATTTATTTTTCACTGCTGCACTTAAATTTTAATGCAAGAAATCCACAGGACAGACATTTACTTGTATATTTGGCTGTTTTCATGTGTAAACATCTTCAGAATGAGTTCATATATTTCTATTTCTAGAAAAACAGCATTGAAAGAGAACTAGGTAGTACTGCACATAGGTCTACCAAACTGGATTTTTATTTACAGTAAAAATCATATCAACTGTAATAAAGAAGGTAGTTTATTGTTACCAGAGTAGTTCTAACTAGAGAGTAGATAAGAACTTCAATTGAAGGATTTAAATTACTTCAAAGACACTTTGGATTTTGATTGCTTATGTAGGTGGCCAGTAGAAGCATCATCGTTATTCTGTGCTGTCTTTTTAATTTTTTTTCCTTAAAAAGTGATAAAGATTTCCAGATTGCACCAGCTTCAAGTAATCACTCCTCTGCAAATGCTCTTACTCCTTAGAAAAGACCTGGAAGCAAGCATTAGCACACAAAAGAGAGTTAAACAATACAAGGGTAGCCCTGACTGCATAACTCAAGGTTGCATGTTGCTCTCTTTCTGTTAAGTCAAAACTTGATATTTGACATTTCATTTGCTATAGTGTATAGACTAATTATCACAGATGTAAGGTTTTAATGTTTTTCTATAGCCTACTGTCAATTGTATCTGGAAGGGTGTATTTATTTCTAACTGGGAATAAATAAAATTTCTAAGAGAAAAGGAAGCCACAAAATATATATTTGAGATCAAAATCATTTTGGTGCATATTCTCTGGGTCTTAACATTTTGAAATGTTCCTTAAGACCTACCACCAGCATCCCACAGCAACTGCTAGCTGTAAAACACATCAGGCAATGCAATATCCTTGCTGAAGAAGCCAGGTAGATACTAACAGAGATGTCTACCCTTCCTTCACTTGCAGTGCATGCTGCATCTTGCTAATATCTCTTGACTTACCCTCACTGCTGTATCTTTTCCACTAATAAATATCCACTCTAACTCTTTATTTTTCACATTTGTTTTGACACTCTTTTCACAAAATCTTGCTTGATCAGTCAACATTCAAGAAAAGGGGAAAGAAATAATCTTATTTCCTAATTTCACAGAATCACAGAATCACAGAATCTTTCAAGGTTGGAAAAGACCTAGAAGATCATCTAGTCCAACCATCACCAATACTTCCCAGCTAAATCATATTGCTCAACGCAACATCCAAACTTTTTTTGATCACTCCCATGGTCGGTGACTCTACCACCTCCTTGGGCAGTGCATTCCAATGCCTGACTACCCTTTCTGAGAAGTAATACTTCCTAATGTCCAGCCTGAGCCTTCCCTGTCGCAGCTTGAAACCATTTCCTCTAGTTCTATCACTAATTACACAAGAGAAGAGGCCGACCCCCAGCTCACCACAACCTCTGTATTGTTGTACCTGATTCTTCCCGAGTTCACTTTGTAAGAGACTACATGTCAAAATAAAGAACTGTTTTTCTCTTTGGAGCTCAAAATCAGATTTTATTTTTTTTTTTAATTCATGAAACAAATGAATACACACTTAAAGTAGCTGAGGCATTCTTATAAATCCCAACTGTTTTTCAACATAATAGTCTCTACAGCTCCGTCTTTTCATCACAACTTCACAGGTAAGAAGTAATTCATATTTGAGCTATTGTCTATAATCAGGTGGTCTCATTTGCTGAGTAGTGTGGATGAATTGAGCTTATAATGAGCAATAAAGAGAACCTCAGCAATTAAAAAAGACAACTGAAACTATTACTACTTGTAATAGTTCAGTGCAATATCCTCAATATTTATGCATTCATCAAATCCATTTCTGGAGCCTGCAGATAGAAGCTCAATATCCTCACTATTCTAGACATCAGTAATCTAAGCAATCTGAGTAGCCAAATAATGTTCTGCTGCTGAGACTCCTGTCCTTCCTGCTACTGCATCTATGGGTAGCAACTGGTGGGTGGATAAGAGATCAAGGGGCCCACAAGTCCTTAGAACAAAAGCATGTCAGAAACATTTGGATGAAACACATTTAGTTGTTACTTAAACTTTACAATGTATAGTTACAGCATCAATTTATCCAGTGACCAGATAGTTATACATTCTATATTTAATTTCTTATATATATATATATATATATATAATATATATATATAAGTATATTTTTAATATACATGATAGTAAACAGCAACTATTCTGTATAAAATGAAATGCTGGTGAGATCTCATCTGGAGAACTGCATCCAGATGCAGAGTTATCAGTACTGGAGATACATAGACCTGTTGAAGTGTATCCAATGGAGGGTCACAGAAATGATCCAAGGGATATAATACCCCCACCCCACCCCCACTCCATGAGGACAGGATGAGAAAGCTGGGGCTGTTCAGCCTGATAGCAGCCTGTCATTTTTTGAAGGAGGACTCTGAGAATCATAGAATTACTCAGGTTGGAAAAGACCTCAAAAATCATCAAGTCCAACTGCAGCCTAACCATGGTACCCTAACTCCAACAACCCGCTGCTAAATCATGTCTCTGAGTACCACACCCAAATGATTCTTAAACACATCCAGGGATGATGACTCAACCACCTTCCTGAGGAGCCTATTCCAGTGTCTAACTACCCTTTCTGTAAAGAAGTGTTTCCTAACGTCCAACCTAAACTTACCTTGGCACAACTTGAGGCCATTTCCCCTCGTCCTGTCACCTGTCACCAGTGAGAAGAGACTTGCCCCTCTCTCACTGTAAGCACCTTTCAGATACTGGAAGAGAACCCCTCAGCCTCCTTATCCGCAGACTAAACAGCCCCAGCTCCCTCAGCCTTTCCTCACAGGGCTGATTTTCCAAGCCTTGTTGCCCTTCTCTGAACCTACTCCAGTACCTCCATGTAAAGTACCTCCATGAGAAAGAAGGGAACAGACTTTTTCACAGTTTGTTGTGATAGAACAAAGAGCAATGGTTTCAAATTTTCGTGTGCCCCCAGTGGCGCAGTGGTATAAGCTGCTGCTTGCGGCACCGGAGGGCTCGGGTTCGAATCCCCCCTGTGGCGCAGGGGTAGAAGTGCCGCTTCGCTACACAGGGGGCTCGAAACCCGAGAGTTGGACTCGATGATCTCTAAGGTCCCTTCCAACTCGCACGATACTATGAGACTATGATACTTAACTCATAAATTCATAAATATTGCTGTGCATGATGCTGCCTAATTGCATTTCATCTGGAATTACTTTTTCGAATCATAATAACCATGCAGGTGGTTATTAGTCAGAATATTACCTATATCTGTAGGCTTCTGTGAACATAAAGTATTCTTGTCAATTAAAATTCTTGGTAGGAAAAAAAATAAATTGTAAAAAATGGGAAAACTGTCTGGAAAGGAGCAATGGCCAAAAACTTGGAAATAGGAAGCTTCATACTAACATGAAGAAGAACTGCTTTACAGTAAGGATGATGGAGAACTGGAACAGGTTGCTGAGAGAGATTGCTACATCTCTTCCTCTGGAGATGTCTGAGACTTCTTTCTGGATACCTACCTATGAAACCTACTGTAGGAAATCTTCTTTAGCAGGGGTGCTGAACTCGGTGATCTCTTGAGGTCCCTTCCAGTCCCTATGATTATGTGATTCTCTGACTCTGTGTAAAAGAGAGAAAATTCAGATTGGATGGAAAGATTTTTATTTATTTTTTTTTTTTTTACAGTAAGGGTAGTGTAGCTAAGGAACAAGTTGCCCAGAGAGGTGGCGGAATCACTCACTATCTTTGGAGGGTCAGGCTTGACAGGGCTCTGACTTATCTAGCTGTAGGTGTCCCTCTACTTTGCAGGGGAACTGGGTTAGGTGAACTTTAAATATCCCTTCCAGATCAAAATGTTTTGTGATTCTATGATTCTATTCTATGAAATATTCATAGTTCCAACATAATGATACAATACAGATAAACAGACCTCATATAACAGCAGAAGCCTTGAAAGGGAGGACTCAGGACAGAATGTAGAGGGATGAAGGCATATGCTTATAAGAGATCATTTCTGAAGACTCCAGAGCTAGAAATATCTCTCCAATGGTTTAGGCAAAACATTTTTCAATGACAAAAAGAGAACAATGAGCAAGTGTTCAGTATATGTGTGTATATTGTGTGCCCCGGTGGCGCAGCGGTAGAATTCCCATCTGCAACACCAGGGGGCCCGGGTTCGAATCCCCCCTGTGGAGCAGGGGGTAGAAGTGCCGCTCTGCTACACAGAGGGCTCGAATCCCGGGAGTTGGACTTGATGATCTCTAAGGTCCCTTCCAACTCGCACAATACTATGATGATGATACTATGATATCTAAAACTTTACATAGGAAATATAGATGTGACCTGGACTTACAGATAAATATACTAAAACAAGAATAAGGCATAAAGCTCATCACAAAACTATATAAAATTAATGTCATTTGGATCAGTTTCAAATTCTGATAGTGGAGAGACAACATTTCCATCATTAGCACCAGTATCATTCTGGTCAAGAATCTGTGACACTGTCAACTTCCCACAAATCCTCTGCTGAATGCCCAGCCAGGCTGAAGCTGCTAATGTTAGGACTCAGAAGGGATTTCATTAAGTGAGCATTACTCTAGACAAAGGGAGTAAGTGGTAAAATATGTTGACATAACATTTTGAACTATATTGTGCTAACTTGTTAAGCCATTTTCCTGAATATTATCCTTTTCATTGTTTTTGTTTTGTTTTGTTTTGCTTTTTTAATCTCTCTCTGTAAATGCCTCCCATCCTATGCCCCCATGTACTAATGAGGTCTTTAGTAACAGTTATTTACTTAGACTTTTAAGAATTCAATTAAAGTAAAAATAAATTCCTGGCTTTCCAATAAATTGTGTTTCATGTTCATCAGTATAAGTATATAACAGACCATCTGAATGATGTACAAATAATGAGTGGAAATCTCCATCTGAATCACTCACCTTAATTATCTTTTAGAGCCAATAAAGTGATTTTAAAGTCAGTCAAGTTGATCAGTGGAGTCAAATTTGTAATTTAAGTCAAAGCAAATATTTAAATTATGCTCTGTATTTCAGGTGATTATAAGCGACTACAAACTTCAATTTGCAGTTTTGACAGAATGTCTACAGTAAAGACTTCTGAAGTTAAAGAGGTGAGTTACAGTGTGTTAACCTGTAGACAAGTTAGGAAGTCCCAGTCTGATCTGTATTTTGATATCAGTTTCTCACACCCAAGTTACAAAGGATGCTTTCATTCTTATCAGTTTATTAGGTTGAAAATATTTTTATTGGCAAATGGAACATATCCAAGAATTATATAGTTATTCTAATTAAATTTTAACAGACAAAACAAAGAACCACTAATAGTCCCCTTATGGTTATTCTAAAACTTCAACTTAATTACAGTTAAAATGACACACACAGAAGTCTTGCAGTGCCTAACAAGCTTCTCTGCTTTTATACTCACCTTTCCACTTGCCTTAACCAGGAGCAAGATGACAAGCATTCCATACACTGTGCTGGGAGAAATATGATTCCTGATACCAAAAATTTCTTCTCCCTCATTGCAGGAATTATTTGGGGTGATTTTATGTTTGCTAATATGCTCTACTTTGTGCTCTTTTTTCAGCAGTCCACAACTCCAGTGCTTGCAGACCAACTTCAATCATCTACAAATTGCAATAGAAATAATGATTTTTTTTTTTCACTAAAAGTTTGCAATTTCTTTAAATATACATACATGAAAGAACTACTTCAAATAACTGTTTGACTTATACTGCAGTGTTAAGGCCATTTGTAAGGAAAACTCATTTAAGGAGGAGTTATAAAACAACAATTTTCAATAAGAAAATAAAGAGCCATGCATGAGTAAGAGAAGATCAGGAGCTCAGATCAGTATTTTAAGTAAATACAGTTACAGATGAAAGAGCTGAGTTTGGATAAAATGGGATAGGAAAATATGAGGGGAAAGACATGGAACTCAAATATTTTCACATACAAAAGGGATAGAATAAATGATTTCTTACGCCATTACAGTTAGAATAAAACATAACAGGGCTCACTTAAATAAAATGAAGCTTGCTTTAGATTCATATGTATAAATAATATATAAGTAATATATTTTTACATATACAATTTTCCTTATGTATGTTGGGAAGCTTTGGAATCAGTTTCTCAGGAAGGTTGTTGTTGTCCTATTCTTGAATGGAACAAGAGTCCAGAGTATATTGGACTAAAAATAAGAGTCCATGGTCCACAGTTATCTCCTCTGTGGAGATAACAACTGGACTTAGAAATATTTTGGAATCTTTCCACTTTTATGATCTATAATTCAATTCCATATAATTCCACATATAAAGAAGTGGGAAGATGAAACGCTGGAAATGTGATGGCCCACTACAATAAAAACATGAAGAATTCTGAACCAAAAAGTAAAATATGCTGGTGATGCCTATAAAGAACTATATCAACATTTTCCGTTGTAAAATAATATATTCACCTCAACAAAAGACTGTTCCTGCTGTATCAGGAACAAAGCAGGAATTAAATGATGGCACACAAAGGTACTACACTCTGAGATTCCTCACTATAGCTCTGCAGAATGACCATATAGCAACAGGACTATAAGAACACATACAATCGTGGCACTTTGTAAGAAGATGATTATATGATTGTAAACATTCATAAAGTCCCTTCTAAAGTAAAATCCACACTACTTTACTAGGAAATATATGTTCTTTTGAATTATGAAAATGAATCACTGCAAATGCTATGTTACTCTGCCTGAATTCCATACTGTTTATAATCATATATGAACATGATATTTTACATCAAAAGTACTTGTGCTTTTGGTGAATTCTTAAGATTATACTCACTGAAATTGTACTTCACAGTAAATTGTTACATTCAAAGCATAATTCAGTTACAAATGTATTCACGTAACATTTTCATGAGCAAATTAATACAGACAAAATGATCATAAATATGTACATATGATCCTCTGTTTAAGCCAACTCAAGATATAAAAATATCTATTCTACTCCAAAAAGTAAATCTGAAAAAAAAGGCTAAGAGAAAAATAAAGTATGTTTTGATATGAATTAGTGTTGTAATAAAATACACTGAGCTGTGGTATGCTTCTGAAGTTCCAGAGTGCTTGTTTTTGTTTTTTGTTTTTCTTTATATTGATGTGTTACAATATGCTATTTGTATATTAAGAACTATTATTACATGAAACTGCTCTTTTAACTTATTTTTTTTCTTTTTTAAATATGTATATATTTATTCCTTAATTAAGGAGAAGGTTGACTGTAGTTCAGTAGCTAGAGATGCTTGCCTGAGGCAGAGAGAGGGTGATTAGCTGCTGACGATGTTTTTTGAACCACTTAATTCGATACTTCAGGGTTTGAATGTGATTCCCCATTTCGTGGCAAGTTCCAGTGTGTTAATGTGTACTGCAGTGGTGTTAAAAGGCTTGGAGCAGTGATGGTGTCAAACTGCTATGTCATCATTTTCAGAACTTTAAAGTGCAATTTCAGCTTGAAAAATGAGTATGAAATACACCATATTCTTACCCAACTGATGTAATCCTCATATTCACTTAATGTACTTACATTACTGACTAAAACAAATGTTTTGACTGCTAGCACTGCAAAAATAAGAAAACATTGAAGAATTGTACAGAATTTTACTCTGGCTAAATCCTTATAGCTTTATAAGCAGCAAAACTGTCAGTTTAATTCCAGCTGCAGAATATTATTTGTTAACAATGATGATGTAACAATGGGGATTCCAAGCTGAATTTACACAGAAAGTTAATAATAATAAGAATAAGAATAAAATTTAGACACAGAAAGGAAAGGGAAGGCAACATGGTGAGAAGAGGAGAGGAGAGGAGAGGAGAGGAGAGGAGAGGAGAGGAGAGGAGAGGAGAGGAGAGGAGAGGAGAGGAGAGGAGAGGAGAGGAGAGGAGAGGAGAGGAGAGGAGAGGAGAGGAGAGGAGAGGAGAGGAGAGGAGAGGAGAGGAGAGGAGAGGAGAGGAGAGGAGAGGAGAGGGGAAAAGGAAAACATTTATTCCAGCTATTTTTTTTCTCTTAAATTTCAGTGTCATTTGGATGAATAAACGTGGGTAGCTGAAGCCATCTGCCAGTCAGTGAGAAATGGGAAATATGTGTGTTTTTTGGTACATAAGATTTCAAGTTAGATATTTAAAGCAGCTTAAAATTATTGTGAGGTGAATTTGCACTAATATGATAATCCCCATCACTTCAGGATAGTCAGTTCTGAAGTAGATGCACCTTTATGAATGCATATGAGTTAAATTTTGTACCTACATATTTATAATTAAAAATAATAAAAAGAAACAAAAAAAAAACAAAAAACAACAACAACAACAAAAAAACGTTTTTTGATGCTTTTGTAATTTACTTAATATCTTTAGTTTCTGAATTGATTTATTTTGTTTAAGTTGGAAGCACAAATTATTTAATTAATTATCTACCTACTTAACTATCTATTTGTAATCTGCAGTTCCTACCTAGAATTTATACCAAGCAAAAGCATATTAGCATAGTACAAATACTTGTATTGGAGATAGAACTGTCTGTTGCTATTTCCTTTTCCATGGTTTTTGGTGCATGGTTCATACCAGAGCCAGTTAAAGGACATGCATGATGTGTACTGAATCTGTAACTACTTCTAAGTCTGCTCTGGCCTCCTGGGTGATGTAAGTCTCCATGTATATTGCTATAGGGTTGTGGGACAAACAAACACATTATGAACATAAGACCTCGCAAATGAGTTGACAGGCTCAACAGGTACTTCCACCAGACATAAACACGCAGGAGGCACCTAGTAGGTACATGTGACCAGGGGTAGTTATAGGGGTATAAAAAGTTGTGAGCATCTAGGATAAAGGTCTTCATTCTGCACCGGCAATGGAGCCCATGACTCGCTTGCCACAGATGTTCTCTAAATCTGATGCTTTGATGTACTTCATGCTGGCTTTTGTCCTTTTTTATTTGAGAGTCTGGACTTCATAGCTCTGTGCACTAAGATAGCCTTTATGTCTTCATCAGAGTTGTCAGGAACCATGGCATTATCAGAAACCATGACAATTCATTATAGTAACAAATTCAAAAAATGTGCATGCAATCAACTTTTAGATGCACTTTAAAATGATAAAGCACAACCTATTTCCCCCTTCTAGTCCAAGCCAAGGCTGAGACCCAAGGACTTTTTTCTTCCAACTTCTACATCACCAATCTACTAACTGAGTTACTATGAAATGAGGCTGGAAAGCTACATAAGGTAATGACTTTCTTTTCCCTATGTTTCGTCAGAAAAAGCATACACTTTCTCACAATTTTAATTCAGTATTTTAATTCAGTCTTAAAAACTTCTGTGTCAAATTTAAACAGCAGAAGAAAAATAAAGAATGCAAAAAAAAAAAAAAGTAATAGACATTTGGGAAAAACAACAAAAAAAAAACACAAAACAACAACAACAACAAAAAAAACACCTTAGAAATAAATTCATTAATTAAACATTAACTTATTTCCTTATTAGTCTTCTGTAATTCCAGCATCTAGAATTCAGGCTGTTTTCAGTATAAAGTCAATCTAGTAGTCTGTACAGGCCTCTGAGTGATCAGATCAAATTGCCAGAGATCAGTCCTCACATTGTGACCACAAGATTCCAGCAATAATAACTTTTCGCTGGAATAAATAAATTTGCTGTGCTGTAAAAGGAAGTTTGTGAACCTGGGATACAGAATTTTCACAGATACTTAGCTGAGAAATGACCCTTTATTGCTTTCAGCACTAAATATAAGAATCATTCTTCTTCTTCAGCTGAGCTTTCTTCCATCAATTCTTCACACATGTAAATCCAATATCCCCTACACTTTACCCCTCATAATAATCAATCTGCTTCTCCCAAAGGCTACAAAAGTAAAAAACACTGTTCATTTCTATTTTAAAATACTAGGGAGGTGTTACAAGACAAGACTTAGAAAGTGTGAAGATTAAACAAACAAAGCACCCCTAACTGGCCTTCTAGTGACCTAGCTGTGAGATAACCTTGGTAGTGTTACTTCTTTTGGGGCATGAGTTTCAGCTTCTGAACTACAGAGGAAGAGTGCCCTGAAGAAAAAGCCCCCTTCTTCCTCTAAGACATTTTGTTCCCAGAATTCAGCCCACCCTCTCAGAGACTGAGGTCCTGTGATATAAAAGAGCACAGGGCTCTATCATTGAGAACACAGAGGGGATTGTGCTGGAGCAGACCAAAACTCACCAACCATCATGTCTTACAGTGGTTAGCAGAGGTTGCTTAAGGAGTGTCGCACATGTAGGCATCCAGGAGGGTCTTGAATATCTCCAGAGAAGGAGACTCCACAACCCCCTTGGGCATCCTGTTCCAGTGCTCTGTCACCCTCACTGTAAAGAAGTTCTTGCACACATTCATGTGGAACTTCCTATGCTCCGGTTTCTGCATATTCTGCTCTAGTATCTGCATATCTACTTTCTCCTCATATACATGTATATACAAGTACATGCAAAAATGTCACAGACATTTTTAGACTAAAGCAAGAATGATTTTTCTTCTGAAAGAAATTTTGAAAACATTAAAAATCGTTAAAACAATAAAAAAAAGATTCTTTCTGAAGTTATGCCAAATGTCTTTTTTTCAACATGGTTCTATGTTGAGCATTTCATTTTAAATTCCTTACCAGAGTCCATGAAATTTGCTATAATATCAAAATTTAAATGATTTAGGAAAACAGTGAGGCATTATTCAGCTTATATGGTTAGTGAATTTTGACAGCATATCTTTGGAAAATCTTGCAAGTAGGTCAGATTAGTAACAGTGCAACAAAAAACATGCAAGCAGATACCATCTAGATGAACCAGAATTTAAGGAAATTACAAATGCTTGACCATTATCAGGTAGTCATGGAGAGGAGGAGAAACTATGTATCATCCCCAAAATCTTTCTTTTTTTCAAACGCTGTTCAGTCCATGATAATAAACATCATTTGTAAGCAGTAAAATGTATGGCGGGAACTTAGGGAAGAATATATGTGAGAAATTGTGCAGTTAATAGGGAATTACTCAAGTTATAATTTACTAAATATTGTTGCAGATTTCTCATGTCAGGTTGCAATAAAAGGAAAATTTTCCTAAATTAATTTATACTGGGTAATCAAGTCCTAGTTAATAACTATGGCTTTATGCAACATGAACACAATAATTTAAGCTGTATGCCTGAAAGTAGACTCTCAAAATCTAATGGTATCTGCTACTTAACCGATCCCATACTTGAAAGTAGTTATATATATCTGAATATTTATCTTCAGTCTGCTCTCACGGTTCAACAATTAGTGCCATTTATTACCTCATTCTTATTATTTTTTGCTTTTCTGACAAATTTGCTAAAATCTGTTTTCTAATAATCAGAAAGTAGAGCTGAAAAATGAAAACTAGGCAGCATGTAGATTGTTATAAACATTTCTCTGGCATACATAGAAGTATTGTAGGTAGTTATTTATTTGAGTGGCACATATTTACTTATAACAATCTAGATGTTCTTTAATAATGCATGCCACCTTAAGCTAGGGAAGTGTGACTAAAGGCAGGACTGCAAATGCTGCTGTGCAAGTATTTTCTTCCTTTTCTCAGTCTCTTATTTGTGGTGTTGAAGGGAGAAGTTCCAGAAAGGGAGAAGAACAAATTATAAGAAAAGACTTGATGTGCTACATTTGCTGTCTGATTTTGCTTCTACTCCTTACTTTTAAACAGGTCTTACCTGGCTGCTCTTCTTAGGATTAAAAATATATATATATATATAATAATTATATAATTTAAAAGAGTTTGCTTTGTGAAAAACCTTGGTAGATTTTTTTATCTGTGGAAAAAGAGCTTGAGAGAAAGTCATGCCTGCAAACCAGCTTGAAAGTTAATCCAAACAAAAACATGCTTAATAGATGAGAGTTTATCTTTTCTTTTTGGAAAAAACATTTTCCTGCTCATTATTCTTCCAAAGTGTGGAAGAGAAGAAGTTCTGAAATAAATAAATAAATGAAAACAATAAATTGAAAATACTGCTGAAATTTTTTAATCTTTGAGTATTTTCAGTACAAAGTTCTACAGGGTACAAACTCTGTGTCTTCCTCTATACTCAAATTCCTCTAAAGCCAACAGGGCTATGTCTTTGACTTAGTCTTTTCTCACTGTTGCCATGACATATGGAACTTCCAGAATGGTCACTACTGCACCAGGAAAGCCAAACCATGTCATGGGCATTACAGATTCATCTTCTCATCAAAATAATTACTTGGTTCTACAGTAACCAAATACTTAGAAGTTCAACTTAGGGTAAATGCATCAGCTTTCATCTGTGGATTCTTTAACTTTTTAGAAAAAGTTATCATCCTTAACACTAAAATTGATAATGGGCATATTACGTACATATCCCCAGTGAAAAAAAAAAAAAAAAAAAAAAGGTAGTACCAGAAACCAAATCACAGCTGAGTGACAGCCAATGCTTATCTGGTAGCATTTAACCAGCAGGTTTAACTGTAGGTTAAATAAACTGTAAGTTTATGAAACTGCATTTTGATATCCACATAGAGAAAATGTCATATGGTGATTTGGTGTTTTCCCAAAAGTTGTGGACATATAAGATCAAAGTATGAAAGTATCATGTAGGACTGAGACTGGCCCTTTACTATGTGTGTCGATAGTTCTCTTTAAATATTTGAGTTTTAGTCTACTCTTTTTGGAATAGAATTGGAACATAATGGTGCTGAGAAAGACACACAGATAATTAGTGTTGTCAATGTGGTCTTTGAGAGAGTAGCAGAGAAAACTGAATCATTTCAGAAATGCGCAGTGGAAGTCATCCTTCTTTCTGCCTCTGCACACTCCCCAAGCACTACTGAGGGAATGTGTAATTCTGCAAGCAACACTTAGTGCTTTTCAAGACGAAAAATAGTCTTATCTTCTTGCACTGCTAAGTGCAGGAAGTAATGCTACTTTGGGCAACAGAAGGCCTTTCAACCTCCTTACCATCTTTGAGGTATCTGCAGTAACCAAATCAGTGAGTTTAGAAGGCAATTCCATTTTTCTTCGCTCTGTGCTTTCCCAGATTGTTACAGTTTACTAAATGCTCCACAGGAGTCAACTGTGTGTAGCAGCACTGTGAGTTATACAGTAACTACCATTGCAGCACTTACTCTGGCACTAAAAAGAACTACACCTGCAACATTCCCTTGGATTTTATAGAGTGAACAGAACAGTGTCCTCTGTGATGACTCCAGCTCCAACAGTACAAAGAACTAGAAAGACTCACTGTCCTACTTCAGATTCAAGAGAAGGCAGACTTTTCTCGTGTTATTAAGAAAATGAAAGAAAGAAAAGAAAAAAAGCTTTCAATTCCAGTTCTAAAAATATGGCAAGGAATGTAAATTGAACATTCTTGGCAGGTAACTTCTTTCTAATGTTTATGGGTGAGGTTGTCAGACATGAACAGCAGGGTCAACCAACGTGTTTTCCACAATATGTGACATACTTTTCTACTCATAAAAATCTAAGTGCTCTGGTGACCTTATCTCTGTTTTTGTCTGTCTACAAGAGACAGGATGCAGGATCACTTGATCTTAACATCAGAAGAGTCATTTTTTCCCCAAATTGTTGCTAAAGCTTGATATCATAAATATAAGTACAGAATCAAGAGACTTCTCAGAAAATAGAATTTTTCCAACAGGGTTTTGTTTGTTTTTTCATGGATTCCTATATTTGTATTCTACTACAAAATTTTTTCATCTAATTAGGTGAATATGTGAGCAAAGATAAGCGTTGATTTATTCCTCTTAAGATGTTATTTTGTGAAAGAATTGAGGAAACTGTAGAATTCTTATGAGGATATTTGTTGCCCATGCACAAAAATCCAGTGTAACTTAGGCACCGTAAAGTATTCATCTATGGCTACACTCTCTAAAAGGTGCAGGACTAGTCTAAATTATTTTGTGTATTTGCTAGTCCCAGGCAAATGTATGAGATAGTCTAGGTAACCTGATAATAGAAATAGACACCATTTGCAGTGGCAATTGAATTGCTCCCTTGCTTCTGAGCACTATGAAAAATTCAAACAGCATCAGAAAATCATGGCTTGGAGATGGTGCTTTCATAACTCCTGTATCAACAGTGCAGAGACAGGAATGAAGTTAAAGTAATGTGTCTCCACTGCAAATATTCCTCATTGAAGAAAAACTCATTGCTACTTAAGATACATATCAATATTAGAGAATTATCTTGAACAGTAAATCTTTTCACACTTTCAAATCCTCTTATTAATCAAATTATCACCTTCTTTTGCACCAACACTAGTTGTTCTTCATGAACAGCCTTATGCTGAAATCCTCAAGTTACAATATCTTCTTCTAAGCCAAGAACCTTAATTTGAACAACACTCTCTGTAATTATGACTTTAATTTAATTCTTCCCACCAGAAAGAAAGGCCGTTTTCTTTCTCCTCCTGATTCTACTACTCAGCATAGGTCAAGCAAAGTTACAATACACAGTTTGATCTCAGAAGAATTTACAAAGAAAATCTCTTTCTGGATTGTTCTTTCTTTCATTTGTCAGTTCAACAAAATTTACCTCTGACTTTCTCAAAACTGATTTGAATGCCATGTCTTCTTGCTTAGAATGGAATAGCTATACATGGCAAAGAGCCACAAGATGGGTATCATGGACTCTGAGAAAAGGAAGACAGGAAATAAGTTCAGTATTATTCTTCTGCTCCGTAGGGGTCTAAGCTGGTGTCAGCAGTCCCTTCTGACCTGTTTCTAGTCAGGGATATGAGCTGCAGTGTTTGTAGGCTGCTATAAAATAGCCTGCACTTGCAGCTAAGGAATAATAGCCAAAACTGCTTTGGTCAGAAATCAAACTTTGAAGTCACTTGATCAGCTGGTTAAAAGAGCTAACCACAACAATTCAGAAATCTTCAGTGAACTGCCATTTAAACTAATTAAGTTAGACACTTAATTAGTCAACTCTTATGTGTAATACAAGTCCTGAATGATCTGGAAAGGGCTGATCAAAGCTGGTGTAAGATCTTACCTCTATTTTTGTATGCCTTATCTTTAACTAGTATGTACTGCGGTTTTCTGAATAATTATGACATTTGATTTGTGTGAAAACATAGAGAAACATCAATATTTCAACAGAGAAGCTGATCCAGTTTCTATTTAGATCAATGGAAATTCTCTCTTTCTTCCAAAAGTAGATCAAGTCCTTAATAAATAAAACTTTATTCTACTTAAATAAATTATGAAATGGTAATATTCCACAGCAGAAATTTAAAAATACTCTTTTTCTTTGAAATGTCTATATGCAGGTTCCCTCCATTTTCAATAGACACATTATCTTCACATTTTAATTTTGTACTTCATGGCAAAATGAGAAATATATATACAGAGTTACTCATTATGCTGTGCTGTACTTGCATAATAATTCTCAGACTTCAGTTAATTATATGCCCCACCACGTGTTGCTTAGTGCCTAAATAAGTAGTACTACTTTACAGCTAGGAATACTAAGCAATGAAAGGCAGCATTCTTTTGTTTGGTTACATGACATGCTGTGTCTGAATTCAGTCTCTTCTCACAGGTCCCCCCTCCTGGCTAATGAATTATATCCTGTACAAGTGTATCATAGAAGGGCACTTTCATCTATGCTTGCTGCACAAAGTTAGGGCTCGTGTGCAGCTTTTAGTTTTTCCTCTATCCAAGAATTTCTCCCATTAGTCAGAGTCAGGTTAAAACAAAAGAAAGAGAGAGAGAGAGAGAGAGGGGGGGGGGGGGGCCGGGGAAGTGGGGGGGGGGGGGGGGGGGGGGGGGGGGGTTGGAATGAGAATAATAGAAGAAGCTAAAGGAACTACAGAGATTTGGAAGATTTATTTCAGGTCATTTTTTTCTTACCCTGCCAAGATCACAAACTAGCAATTGAGATGTGGAAAGAATCATTGGAAAAGCTATTTGTCTGCAAATGGTATTTCTTAGATACCTAACACTGTGTTACTCTAAAAGAAATGGGATACTTAAGAGTAAGTGAAGAAAAACAAGCAGTAACTAAAAGATACCAAAGATTTCATTCCAGCACAATTGCATGGGAGTTCAGAACAAGTTTTATATGTCTATAAAGCTTTCTTTATCATTCTTAAAATACATGGAACTTCCTGAACTCACACATCAGACAATGACAGATTGACTAACCACTCGAGCAATTATATTTTTATATAAGCAGTTTTATTTGTTTATTTATTTATTTATTAGAATTATTTAGAAGAGTCTGATTCTGAGAAATAGCACATTGATGATGTCCACATCAGTGAGGCAGATGGGATTTTTATTTGGTCATCATCATCCTTTACTTGCCAGAGAAGCTGTGAATGCTAGCTGTGAATACTGAAGTTTAAGATTTTATTTAATAAAATCTCTCATTTAAGATTTTATAGATTTTATTTAATAATTCTGTTGTCAAAATGCTGAACCATGAACAGACCTTATTTTTTTTCTGTGCAAAAGATGATGAATTTTTGATTCTTAAGCAATCAAAAGCTTACTAGTTTTTCAAAGAACAGATCCTTTAAAAGTAGGATTAATCAATACAAATTGAAAGCATTTTTAACTTCTTAAAATCTCATTTTGAACACTGTAGAAAGTGAATAATTGATAATTTCTGAAATCTAGACTGTATACTGTGATTCCATGAAAATAACCAGTTAATTGTACAATAATTATGGCGAATGCTAGGAGGGTAAATTTTGTCATTCTTGTTCACACTTTATTCAAAGGATATAATTTCATTCTCATAATGACGATGTATTTAAAACTGTGAAAGCCTGGCCTATTGATTGGCAAGATAGACAAGGCAGGTTAATATTTTAAAGCTTAGATAATTTCTTTAAACAAACAAACAAACAAACAAAAACTTTCCGAGTTCACAATCATTTCTAAATTTTTCTGTCCCTTGTGCCTTCTTGGTCTTGCATCTTGTACTGTGAAATTAGCTTGACAGTTAACAACTCTACTTGAAAACTAATATTTCAAAGGTGGTTGTATGTGGTTAAATAATGTTCAGGGTCAAAGATTAGAAATCTTACTTTTTCTGTCCCAAGAAAATAGTTCCTTTCACAGCATAAAATTGTTATGGTATCTGTTTCAAAAACAACAACAACAGCAACAAAAGATCTACATAAAAAGAGGCTTCTGTACTTAAAATGATGAAAATGGATTTACTTACTGAGTTAAAAAAATAAAAAAATTAAAAAAAATGCAAATACACAAAGTACTGCAGCTATTCCAGTATTTTCCAACATCTATTCTGCAAAGATTTCCAATGTGTTAAAAGGTCATTATATTAGGTATATTTCATTGCAGCTGGCTTATCTCAGAGAGATGTACAATATCTATTGCTGACACATTCTGCTCTATTTTGAAGTTCTTGTATGTGCTGTCATCATCAGCATATGGAAGTTTACAGTTTTATTAAATCATAGAGCACTTCATTTTCAAGCTAGACATAGTTTACCATATGGCTTCATTAAGACAGATTTCCTTTGTTGTTTTTAAAATAAAATTACACGAAGTTTTCAGTGCTTGTTAGTTTGTTTGTTTTTGGTAGAATCAAATGAAACTGAATTCTGAAAATGAAACCTTTCCAAAGTACTTAATAATTTTCCAGATAAATAGTTGCAAATACGGTGCATTGGTCTTGACCTATCTGAAAACAATGATGGCACCTTTTGCAGTGTGCCTCATCTGCAATTTAAACCAACTCTCTGAGTGTGACAGAAAAAGATATGAATAGTTCCTCACCATTTCCTTCCCTAAACAAGAGTCCAAAAGAGGGACCAGATAGAGTATAGATTAAAAACACAAAAAAAAAATCTAAAAAAGACCTAATATAGACATTTGTTTCATAACTGGATTTTGACACAGACTGAGATTTTTCTGAATTGCTACTATTAGCATATGCAGGAATTCATAAGTCTGACATAGTTAAATTTTGTATAAATTGTGTACACCCATAAGACATAACTGACAGGCAATAAGGAATTGCAAGCTAACAAAAATGAATGGTATGGTTCATGAAGACTTATTTGGACAAACAGGCTTTGTTTTAGACACAAAGAAACAGATAATGCCCATATTTCAACAACAACAACAATATTTTGAAGTGCTAAATAAAGAGCCTATCTTGCAAGAAAAAAACTGTTGTTGTTGTTTCTTCCCTAAGGCCACTGATTCATTGCAAAAACCCAACCTGAAAAATAACACATTACTCTTATTTTGCTTTCTTTGCTGCCATTTCAGTATGCCATTTCAGTATGTGGTTACACCCAATATGTCTGTGACAGTAGTGGGATTATTTTAGGGTGAGTTCTCTTTAAAGATTTTGTCTGGATGCAGGACTTAAATGTGTACTAAGTTTGCAGATGATATTAAATTAGGAGGAGCTGTTGACTCCCTGGAGGGTGGGAAATCTTGACAAATTAAAGGGCTGGACAATCACCAATGACAAGAAGTTCAACATGGGCACTTGCATCTTGAGTGGGGCAATACCAGATATATGTAGAAACTGGGGAACAGAAGAGTGGAGAGCAGCCCCCTGCAAAGAAATCTGGGGATAATTGTTAAGATGAGCTGAATATGAGTTAACAATGTGCGCTGGCAGCCAAAAGGGCCAACTGCACATCAAACACAGAACTACCATCTGAAAGAAGGAAGGGATTATCCCACTCTACTCTGTGCTGGTGTGGGCTCAGCTTGAGTATTGTCTGCAGTTTCGGACATCAAAAATATAAGAATGTGCAACCAACAGAGAGTGCAAACAAGGGCTCTGAAGTGGTGAAGGGTCTATAGATCAAGATTAGGAGTGGCTGTCCATGGTTAAGATGTTATAAAAGCCAACAACAAAATTTCTGCCTCCTGGTTTTGGTCTTGCTAAAATGCTATGACTATATGATTCAGGAACTCTTTTCAAGATTTACTTATGCCATAGGTATGCATTTATCATATTGTAAATATACTTCTAAACTATTCCAGTTATGAATAAAATGTAAAATAAAAAAAGAAAAAAAATAAAAAGTTTAAGAAAAGAAGAGAGGAAGAAATAAAATAAAGCAAACAAACAAAAAAAAAAAAAAGAAAGAAAAGAAAAAAGAGCGAGAGACAGAGAGAGAGGAGAGGTTCATAACAAAAGAAATACAGCATCAAGACTTTTACATTGAATGTTGAACTTCGCATGTTTTCCATAATCCCAAGGTATAGGCAGCTCTAAAAATAGTTTGCTGTCTTAACAAAACAATAATAAGCCTTATCTCCATTCATATGCAACATCATTCATTCTTTAAATGTATCATGATGTAGGGATTTTATCTAGCTCCTTCCCTTGGATCATTCTGCATATATGAAGAATTGAATTTGAGTAATGATGAAGTCTTTGATATTTTGGCTATTTTTATTTTGTCCCTAGGCCTCTCTCATTCACACTATTCAAACCCTGAGTTGAATACAGAATTATTCATTTCCTTATGGTCTTCCCTACAGTGCACATTACATGAAGCTCTGTGAGCTTTGAGAAGGTTAATTTGTCTTAGCAAAACCTCTTTGACGTGACAGGGTAACATATCCCATTTCATTAACAGGCAACACATATATACAGGCAACAGTCAACTCTGAGCTACTTCAGCCCTTAGTTGTGTTGGTTTGGATTTTTTTTTTTATTTTTTTTTTATGTGTGACACATCTCATAACAATTTGCATACTGAAGCACAGCACCCATTCGCTTTAATTGCAGCTGTGGCTATTCAGTGCTTCTTCATCTTAGTTTCCAGAATATCAAGCTGAGCATTCAGAAATGAGAAGCAGTTACTGACTGTCTGTGAAATATTTTGTGTAAGGTAAATATTACACAAGAACTCTGGCAAAGTCAGAGTTGAACTCTGCTACTCTAAGCCAGAATTTAGATACTTTGAGAGAAAGGCATTCTTCCCTCTTCCAATTCTTGTAAGAAATAAGGTACAAGTACCACATACAATGTTATCCTTTTGTTCTCACGCGTAAGCAGGAAGACATCCGTAAAGTAGTACAATCTTGTCTATTGAGAGAAGTATGAGTTTGGGTTAGAAACATGTATTCATCTGAAGTAGAGCTTGCTCATAACTGTGTGAATGAAATGAATGAATTGATATAACAGGCAAATTTAATTATACTATTTTTAAACTTTCAACCCCTTCATTGCTGTTTCAGCTCCTTCTCACCTCTTTCTTTCTTCTTGTTTTTCCTGTTCCTCCGGATTCTAATCAGATTATTTTGTGTACCTAGTCCCTTTGTTTGTCTGCTCATGCTGCATGGATGCCATTTACATGCCTAGGCAACTAAGTGTACTAAATGCTACTAATTTCAGAAGTTTATATTTTCATAATTCTCTGTTATGATTAAGGTTATAGTGTCCCTGCACTGTGAAATATCTATCAGCCATGTTACAGTTCCTAGAGCCCACTATGATATCATGTGCACATATGCAGCTATAAGAAAAATGTTGACCCAGAAATACCCAGAATTACTAAGTTTTACTCTATTTTCAAGGATTACAAACACTCTGAGAATAGGCACAGTCCTAGTTGGTCTCAATATTGGTAATTATTTGCTCGTTATTCAATCTTATATGCATAGATGCATAACTGCATAAGAAGTTTCACTGATACTCTTAAGTTTGAAAGGAAGTCTTCCATGTATTTTTTCAGCATTGTTATCAAAATAACTTTTTTTTTTTTAACTACATTTGTTCTGTATCTGCTAAACCTAAAAGAACATTATAAATCAAACTTATTCATAGACGTCTATATATTTTGATTAACTATTGAAAATATTCTGATTCAAGAGGTACTATCACAAAGACAGAACGGTGATATGCTAGAAGAAGCTTATAATAGTATTTAGTTTAACAAAGCCAAATTGTAATACTTGGTAAAGAATCCAATCTTACTTTTTTGCTTATAAATCAGATATTTATTCAGAAAATGCAGACTTCCTGTTGAAATAGTAAGCTAATCATTGAAAAATCAGAAACAAATGAAAGAAATGAAAGTATCAGACAAGATTCCTTTCTGTTTCACTGTTTTATAGTATATATGAATGCAGGCTTAAAATCTCTTACATTTAAGTTTGTCAAATTCACTTGAATATATAATGCTATTCACGGCAATGGGTACACATAGCTGTGATTATAAATACTTAAGTTTGATTACTCAGGAATCCTGCATCCCCTCAAAAGATTAGGTCAGTCTTACTAGTGTCTTCATAAATTCCTACTGTGGGACAGAAACTGCTGCTGTTTTTGTGAGTGCATCTGCCATGCACCTGATCACACCAACTGCTATAAGAACGAAAATCTTGTAGTAATTATGAACAAGGATATTCTCTGGCCTGCCTTGGCAGCTAGCAATAAACAAACAAACAAACAAATAAATAAAAACGGAGCAATACTTTGCTACTCATAAACAAGTGGTAAGTATCCCTCAAAATGAATATGACTCATGTTCTTGATGAAAAATGATTCAAGCTCTGAATTTCTATGATATAGAAAAAGAGCAGTGGGACAGAGGAAGATATAAGCTTTGCTCACATCTCTATGGACAACAGCTCTTACAACAGTTATGTAGACAATAAAACTCTGCTAGAAAAGTAATCCTAAAGGCCAATTTCACTTATAGAAGTTTTCTTGGCATCGAGCCACCAATGTAATTGAAATCCTGGGTTATTCATCTGTATTGGAAAAGATTATTTGTCTCATACAAGACACTACTAGCAAGTACAATGAACTGGCTTTCACAAAGTTATGAGAAAGTATGAACATGTCATACAGCTGCCACATACTGTAATACTACTGAAATTCACATTATTATAAAAACAGAAGGTATCTAAATACATTTAAGTTTCTTTTTTCAACAAAACATGCTTCCATGCCAGTGATTCCAGGCAGCTAACCAATGTAGCCATCATGGAACTACATGAAAGAAAGAAAGTGGAGCCCTTTAAACTTCATTCTATCAGTCAACTTGGTCTAGAATCATCCAGTAGTCCAAACATCTAACAGAATGAAAACTAAAAAATGCCAGAGAGGAAAAGTAACTCACTAAACAATAAAAGCTCCATGAGACAATGAGCTTGAAGCTGACTGACTTAAAGAAGATTTCAGTTAGTAACACCTTGATATTCATATATTTTTTTTCCAGTCATTTAAGGGATAAGATACATTTAAAAGAACAAGAAGTAAGATTCTCTTTCATCTGAAATGATTCTCTGTACAGAAATAACTTCTATCTTCTTACATAGAGAAAACATTGCATAATATTCTATTGCTTAACATTCTATGTTATTAACTTCTAGTACAATAGACTTTCAATACTAGCTTCACAAAAGACCCTTTTGACTACATAGTTTATGAAGATATTTTTGACATATTTCTGGAGTAGTCTCAGAGAAATAACCTCTTGTAATTCTGATGCCATTCCACAATAGCTGTTCTAGGTTCTTACTCCCTTGCAGTTTTATCTTTTGCTATTCCACAGCTTTTTTAGGTGCATAAGCAATTTCTTTCAGATCAAGAGAGATGCTGTGAATAAGATAAGGAATGTGAATAAAATTCTTTCTTTTTAATAGAGAACTCAAATTCAGAAATATGAACACATAGACAGTTTTCCAAATGGGACGGTGTCACCAAATTTATTTATTTATTTACTTTAAACTGTTCTCCAAGTAACTTTCTTTTCTTGTTTTCATCATTTTGACTGACATTTCTGGGTAGTAGCACTCAACCATTGCTTCATGCACAGAGATGCCAGCTGACCACCTCCCTGCAGGACAAAGAAGCATATACCAGTGCATATACAAAGTCTTCATGGGACCAAAGCACTCCAAAATTATTGTTGACTGCTAGTGCAGCATCTTTTATTTCTCATCTTTACTGAGCTTACCACCAGAATTTCAGTAGTCATGTTTTTCCTTAGTAGGTGAGAAGGATACATAGTCATGGGGATTGTAAATTGAGCAGTGATGAACCTGCATGGTCTTTTATGATACTGAAGGGGGACTTCATCAGAAAATTTTCCTGCAATATTAATAAGATAAGCATTTCTGGTCCAAAACAGCATAAGTGTCTTCCTTTAAATTTCTTTAGCAAATTTCAAAAGTCATTCCCCTATGCATAGAGTATTTTGACTATGACCTGAGAAAATATCCAGTCATGATCCATCTGTTAGAATCACTGAAAAGGGGGAAAAAAAGAGGTAGTAAATACACATGAACTGTACAATTCATATAATAAACTACAATCAATATTTCTCATGTACGGTATGCTACATGAAAATCCTTTCTACAGCAGCAAAGATAGATTTCACATCAAGTTATGATAGACATTCACTGCTCAGATTTATCCAGTGTGCTTGATCGCGGGCAAAACACATTCAACAGTGCACAAGGAGGAACTTTTCTGTAACTCTGGTTTTAATATTCTGTAACTCTGGTTTTAATATTTGAGAAAAGCATATAGCCTGATGCAGAAAATAAATAAAACAGAAATAAATTTCACTTAGAAAAGTTTTAGGAGTCTGTCCTTAGATCAGTCCTCTAATAAATACAAAATATGTATTCCTATATTATTAACTTTATTTATCATTTTGTATCTCCTTGTGACATAATTTTAAGATTCAGTTAGTTTCCTTGATTACAAGGAATTTTGGAGGATTATATTTTTCTAAATAACATTTAATCTACCTATCAAATATTTCAATTTGGAATAATCAAAAATCCAAAGAAAGGAAAAGGGATCTATTTTTGTTTTCTTCTTTCCTTTTAAACCAGGTGATGCTTCTTAGAGTTTCTTTCCTCTTGTCTAATTTACATTGAACTTGGCTGCTTATAATATGTCTCTAATTTGTAATTTCAACTGATTACTGATGACGTACATGGGTTTGAACTGAATCCTATAATCAGCCTTCATTTTCAAGAATGACTTAGAATTTTGGTTGCCATCTGGAAAGGATCTGATTTCCTTCATAAAAATTATTGAAAACACTCACCATCTGAACCTGTAAAGATCCCAATAGTGTTTATCTTATAATTGAATAGCTCAAAGTCATTGGCTACTTCAAATAATTCAGCTTCTTTAGAGACTTCTACTTTTATTTTGGAGGTTTTATTTGGTTATGAATACATCCATCAGGATCTCCTTTAAAGCAATTAGAACTGCAGTAACAGAAAACCTCTAATGCAACATAATTGTTTTTATATTTAGAAGATCATTTTAATCATTTAAATCATACTTGATTTACTGCAGTCATTTCTAACTCAGAAACATTGCTATGATTATTGTATGTTATCAGTGGAATGGACCATTACCAAGGGAAAATGCCTTTTTTTTTTTTTTCCTATGAAATAATGATGAGAACAATGAGAACAATGACATTATAAAACAAATAAATGTTAAATTGCAGAGAGAAGGATTCTTTTCCATTTAGATAGCATTAATTAGGTAAAAGAGTTCTCTGTAGATATGTCAAATGTCATGTATGTATGCAATCACCTGGAAGGTTGCAGTAAGTAAGAAAAAAGTTGCATCTCATAGCATTGTGGAACTACTGCACTCCTATTGCTAGAAATGACAGAACCTGCCCAGTTCTCCATCCAATAGAAAAATACACTGCCCATGTGGATGAAATTATTTTTAATTTGGTTCCCTTCCCCCCACACACCTCCCCCTTTATGATTAGCAGTTAAAATCAACTGTTTGGCAGTCTGAATTATTAACATGCATTCTTTTCACATTCATCTTTGTCTCTGCCTTGTGAAAGTATTTGTTGCCAGCTTAGTGCAATAAGCACTTTCTAGATGGCTTTTCACCATAAGCAATATTATGATTTTTGTCAGAGAACTTCCCTCAGCATGGATGCTTTTCAGGTTGTTCTGAACACCTAATAGAGTCAAAGTTGATGTCTAGTCTAAATAGTATTAGTATACATCAGTAGAAAATAGGAATGAGAGAGGGAAATATTCATTAGAAGAGAAGGATTCTTTAAAACACTGTAAACACCTTCTCCCCTGTAAACATATATATTACTGTGTGTAATCTGTAGAACATCAAAATCCATTTTTATGTTTCTTTCTTTTTTTTTTTTTTTTCTTTTTTTTATAGAAATCTATATAAATACATACTAAACACATTCTTAGTACCATCTTCTTGATGTCTCTTTGGAAAAAAAAAAAACAAAAAAACAAAAAAACAAAAAAAGCTATATTTTAATATAAGATGCTAAAGCATAGCAATTTGGAGCAGGAAATAGCTAGTGCAATAACATAACTGAGTAACTATTTTCTTCTTAGACTCTGTAAGAGGAAGAGATAAAGGAGAAAACAGAAACAGCTTAACTCACCAAAAATCAAACCACTGCATTGCCCTCTTAGCCACTGAGTGTTTTGGAATAAAAGACTGAAGATTATATCAATGCAATAGAGGCTCCCTGCTCTCTCTACAATGAGAAGCTGTAGAATGTGGGAAGAAAAAAAAAAAAAAAAAAAAAAAAAAAAAAAAAGCATTTCACCAGCACTTCAGCCAGTAGAAATGTAGAAATCAGAACAGGTAGAGAGGTGTACATAGCAGAGAGAGTGGGAAGGGTTAAAGGCATCATCGCAGCCATTAGAGGGAAAAGTTGAAGCAATACAAGCACAGTAGACTTCTCCCCCCCACCTGCTCCCCCCCCTTCTTTCTCCACTCCGCTCTTCTCAAGCTGGATCAGTGTGTAGGGACGGTAGTCATCACGCCACCCTGAGCAGCAGGAGCTGACGTTGGATGAAGCTGCCAGGTAGCTGAAAAGAGGCACGGAAGGCAGCTGATACCCACTTTTCAACGTGTTCTTTTTTTTTTTTTTTTTTTTTTCCCTTTTTTTTTTTTTTTTTTTTTTTTTTTTTTTTTTTAATAGTCTGAATCTGGACTTCAAGCAACACAGTGCCTGAGACAGCTTGTCTAAACCTCACTGTATTGCAATACTCTCTCTACCCAAAGAAAAAGACTCCACTGAGTAGCAGAATGCTGCCAGTGTCGCAGCTAGGGCTACAATACAGAGCCTTTTTGTAGCATTTTTAAAAATCTCTTTCTGGTCATACATTTAGTGATACAGAAATACACTCATCTAGAAATTAATTCTTCTTTTTTTTTTGAGGGCACTTTTTTTCTTTTGTTACCCTGATGTGACTTCTTCTTCGTCTTGGAATGATGGGGATCTTTCTAGCTTATGTTGGATTCATTTTTTTTTCAGTTATGTATATTCAGCAAGGACTGTCTACCCAAGGTAAGATCATTTATTGTTAAATACGTGTGTGTGTTTCCATGCTAAAACATAGTAAGGACAGGAGTGGGGAGGGAGGAAGAAGAGGATTAAAAAAACAGGGAAAACAAACACAAAATGTAGAAGATGAAGACACCAAGCATCAGGATCAAATTTGCCTTAAATAAATAAATAAATAAATAATCTTGTAAATAGGGATAGAAGCAAAAAGTTTCCCCGAAGTGAGAATAAAACAGTCTTCTTTTATTTGATTGGAAGAAGGAAATAAGAGGCACCTTGCAAAAGAATTAAGGAGTGCTGGTGAATGGTGCTTTCATTCTGCATGTTTTTCTATGTACATGTCTGCATAAAATGAACACATAACTGTGCATGCATAATAATTGCATTCAGACCAAGTACAGGATGGTTAAATCTACTGCCTCCCTGAAAATATTGCAGTCGTCTTTCGTGTTACATCCCTTTTCTTCTGTTATACTGCAATACTCAGTGTCAGACCTTCATTTCCATTTGGTGACTGTGTATTTCTGAAAGGAAAAAAAAAAACAACAAAAAAAAAAAACACAGAAACAAAAAGAGGGAAAAAATCGACTTCTTTTAAGATCTCCTCCTTCCTTTCCTTTCCTTTCTCTCTTCCTCCACACCCCCTCCATCCAACCCAACGCCCCCCTCCCTATCTCCCCCCCCACACACACTCCGGTCGTCTTCCTCCCTCCTCGCTGTTAGGCGCGCCTTGCATTTTAAGCAGCCCCGGCGCTGCGGGTGCCGGTTGTTTGGGACCGCGAGGGCTGCGGAGCCTCTGTCAGCACCATGGACAGCTCACCCGAGGCCGCCCCCACGCTGTCCGCTCGCTGTCTGCCATCCGCCCCCTGCCCGCCGCTCTTCACAGCCGGCTCCGCGGGGTTGGCGACCCGTGCCGGGTTGTGCCTGGCGTTGCGGTAGGGAAGTGGAGGGGTAGCAATCCCTTTCACCTCCCCTCATCGCTCACACGCGTTGACCAGAAGGGGGAAGCAGGCAAAAAGAAAAAAACAAACTTGCAAGCCCCGAAGAGCTTGCGTGTGGGGGAGTGAGTGGAGGGGGGGTGTGTGGGCAGCACAAGAAGGGACATGGTAAAAAAATAAAAATAAATAAATAGCTGGTAGTTTTGCTTCATGAGTTGTTGTTGATAGCCATGAATGCGTATATGTTTATATGGTGGAGGGGAGCCGTTTAAGCGCATTTTGAAATTAACCCATCAATTCCGGGTTAGCTAGGAAGACACAATAAGGAGACTCCAAGAGGGGAGGAGGTACCAGTAATATTTCCTTCACATCATAATTTGCTCTAGTTGACCTGCAAAAATCCATAACAGAAAGCAATGCTACAGTCTCTTTCCAAAATGTCCTGTTGTTGAAACACATTTTCTTCATCACACTGTTTGGCTGCCGTCCCCCTTTGCATGACCATCACATTTCACCATGAAGCACAATTTTAAAGTGAATTTTGTGAAAGAATGAGAAGAACGTCAAAACTGATTCTAAATAAATAAATAAATAAATAAATAAATAAATAAATATTGGACTAGTTGATCAGGATTAGTTTTTAAATGTAGAGTGGTATGTAGAGATGGACAAATCCTGTTTGTGAAAGGACAGAGATACAGAGGTGAAGGTTAGTTCTAATATGTGCATGGCCATAGTGAGAATTAAAATATATATTTCTCCTGGTTTGATTACACAAGCAATGTTTCTCAGAAAGAGTAAGTAACTGATATAAAACCTTTGAAGTAGGCACTTTAACAAGTGCTCATAATCCACCCCTCAGAAGAGAAGCTGTTTCAGTAGTTGCTCCTGGCAGCCACAGAAGCTTTAACAGTTTACACATTTCAAGTTCAGCCCTCCAAAACACAATAAATCAGCCTCTTGCATTTTTTTTCCACTTCCAAATTGGTTTTGAACAAAATACCTCAGTGACTTTGGTGAAATACTGCATTCTGCCCAAGGGTATTTGGACCTAATTAAATGAAACTTTACTAGCCCATGCAAGAAAGCAGTGCGGTCTGTAACATTTCCCTTGAGCAGAACTTAGACTGCCAGGAAGATGGATTTGTACATAAGGGAGTAAAGGCTTACTTGAGTTTTAGAAAGGCAGAGGAAGATAATGTGTGGGGAAACTGGAAAAACACAATAGAGAGGGAAGAAGTGTGGGAAAATGGATAAATTAATAGACAAAGGGAGAATGGCACGATAAAAGGAAAGAATAAACAGTGGGCAGATAGTAGAATCCTGACACACTACGCATTTATTTTGCAGCAAAATTCACTGAGTTTCCCCGAAATGTCACTGCAACTGAAGGGCAGAATGTGGAGATGTCTTGTGCTTTCCAAAGTGGCTCCACTTCGGTGTACCTTGAAATCCAGTGGTGGTTTCTGCGGGCTGCTGAGGACCAAGAAGCTGGAGCTGAGGTGACAGGAACTCAGGTATTGATCCTCTGTCATGGGGTCCTTACCCACCTGGGAAGAACATCACAAGAATGGATTCAACAGAGAGACAGAAAGGGGGAAGAAGCAGAGGGAGGTTCTGTGTCTTCTCAGGCACTTAATTTCTGTTTGTGAAATAACAGTACAGGAACCTGCAGAGAAACATGCCCATCTCAAGGGATGGCTGTCACTCTAAATACGCAGCTAGGGACATCCATGAAACCACATGGATTTCCAAAGTCTTTTTTTTTTTTTTTTTTTTAAATAATAATAATAATTTTATTTATTATTATTTATTATTATTATTATTATCTCCTTATTTCATTTTATTTCCCCTCTAGTTTCCCTTCAGAAGGCAGCTGTTCAGAGTATGCTTTGTGTGAGAATTTTTTATTTCGCAAATAGCGAACTCCTTCATGGCTCTCCAACTTACAGCCAGTGCAACAGAATTGCCACAGAAAGGCAAACACCTTTTCTCTCCCACTCTCTCTCTTTCTCTCTTTTTTATTTTATCTATCTATCTATTTATTTATTTATTAAGAGGGTAGAGTGGGTGAAAGCCATATAATGCCACAGAGAAGCAAAAAAGTCCATACAACAGTGCAATTTCATCCCTCCGAGAAGGACAGAAAGGAGCATTGTTCCAACACCATCCACTCTCCCTATTGCCACCTCCGCACAGCTCAGGGCTTCAGCCGACCCTGAACGACGCCGCCACGGCGCGGGCGAGTGGTGGCCGGAGAGTCTCAGCCGCTGCGGTGGTGGAGATTGGGCTCTGCCCGCCGCGGCCCGCAGGTGGCAGACGCGCATCGCCGCTGCCCTACTACACGGTAGCTCCACGGCGGGGAGCGGGGCGGCCGCGGCGGGGCGGGGGCCGGAGACCTACGGCGACTCTCCTTTCCCTGCAGGTGGAGCTTCTGCCCGAACGCGACCTGGAGAGCGACGGCACGAAGATAAGCGTAAGTGGCGCCCCTAGCCCACCTTCCGGGCGACTGCTTCCTAATTCAGAGCCGGGTTGGGTGCTGCCAGCAGGTCTTAGAGAGTCTGCTTCCCTGGGGACCCCTGGGCATGAAAGTGTCTCCAGGAAAGGCCCTGATGGTAGAGCTTTGATAGAACCTGTTTCCATGTCACAGTGTGATCAACTTTGCTGCAACCCTTGTCCAGGATAAGGCTGCCTTCCTCAACACACACAGATTCCAAGTCAGGCACACAAATGGCTCCTTGATCTTAGAGGAGTTCAGAATCTTCATATAGCAATCCAAGATATGTGCCTTGGTGGGGTCATGCTCACTGCAGTGGAAAGACACAAATACTTAGTAAATACTGAAACAAGAATAATTCTTCAGAGCCCAAGGGATTTTTCTCTTTCTCAGGCACAGTTGTTTAGGTAGTGTAGTCAAGGTTCTAACTGCCAGTAAAGCTTGCAAAATATATAGTCAAATAATTTCCATTAAATCTTTCATTTTTCTCCTCTTCTGTGCCCATGAGTTAAGTAATTAGGTCTAAGTGTAGCTAGATGCAATTAAGAGGCATTTGTAAAACTGAAAGCACACATTTGCATATATACCATACATATTCAATGTTACTTAAATTTTCTATGATACTTCTCATCATAATCAATATTTGTGTAACGGATCATGTATCTTCAGCTACATTTGTAGACCAGCTTACAAACAAGGTCTACATGCAGCCTTTGGATACTGTTATCTAGTGCTAGCATGCAATTTATTCCTTATTGTAGCTAAGGTATTCAAAATCTGCATAGTAATCAGGAAGGTCTGCAACATAGTATGTCTGGTAAAGCTTTCCCCATCTTTCAAGTTAAATCTCTTATTATGTATGGTAGTAATTTAGGATGGGGTGTTTATACAGGTACATCTAGTAAACTCTTAAAAGAGATGGTAAAATCTATGTACTGATTTTTTAAATGGTACTGAAATACACCACTTCAGATTATTTTAAATGAGATAATTTCTAAATTTCAAGCACAAACACAAAACCTTTTTCTATTTTCTATTTGTGCACTGCTTTTAACTTTGTAGATATTACATGGAGTCAAATAGGGGCGGATTAGGACCTGCAGATTTTCTTTCCATTCTTGTAGCTCATCTGACATTTTTTTAATCTTTTAGCTGAATATGAGCTGTTCAGTAGAGATACATTTTTACTGAATATGGCTTAAATAACTATCCAGCACTTTCTACCAGAGATGCTCAGAAAGTAATGCCTTCTCTTTTATTATGTTGACCCTTAACATCAATGCCATTCATTGACACTTGCTGACCATTTATGGAGACCAAACAGTGGATGTGAGCACAGTGAGGAGGTGGGTTGTGTATTTCAGCAGTGGTAACAGTGATGTGAAAGACAAGCCATGTTTCAGATGGGCATGCACAGCTGTCACAACACAAACTGAAGAGAGTCCTGATCAGTTCATCTTTGCAAATCGGCAGACTATGACCAGGGGATATTAGCTTTAATGCAATGGAAATGATGGTGGCAACACTGGAATATCACAGAGTTTACACCAGATGGGTCCCATCACTGCTCATGCACAAACAGAGAGAACATCTCGGGCAGCTTTGTCAGGAACTATTGAACTAATGCAAGGCTGAAGGGGACAGTTTCCTGGATCATTTCCTTACTGGTGAGAGATGTAGTATCATCACTGCATGCTGGAGTCAAAGCAGTAGTCCATGGAATGATGATAAGTGAATTCATCGAAGAAAAAGTTCAGGATTCAGCCTTTGGTGAGTTAAGTCATGTGAGCTCTCTTTTGTGATAGGAAAAGTGTGATCCTTCTGGATTTCCTGAAACCCAGACAAACCATGCTGACTAAGCTGAAGGTTCAAAATTCCAGAGTCAGATCAGAGGAGAAGACCATGTTTCTCTTGAATTATGACAATATTAGGCCTCATATCAGTTTGAAGACCATGGAGCAGATTGCTAGTTTTGGCTGGACTGTCGTACTCCACTCACCATGTAGTCTGGATTTAGTGCCTTCTGACTTCCATTTGTTCTGTTTGATGAAAAAGTGGATTGCATGGGCAACATTTCCTGGCAACTATATCATACTGTCAAAATAGCTGTGAAATAGTGGGCCACCTTTGCTGGTGCAAATTTTTATGAGTGCAGCATGTAGGCTCTTGTTCATAGCTGGTGAATGTGCATAGCTAATGGTGATGTTGCAAAACAGCATTTTGTAGGGGAAAATTTCCTTTATCAAATAGTTTTATTGTGCTATTTGTAATTGTTGTAGTTTCCATGGAAGTATATTGGAGGCATTGCTTTCAAAGAGACCTACGTGTGTAATTAATATTGCACGTTATACTTGAAAAAATGCAGTCCGTATGTCCAACTCAGTCAAGTATAAATTCAGAGCTGGAAACATGACAGTTTCCAGCTACCAGTTGTGAAGACTATCCAGGGCCTTAAAGCTATAATGTATTTATAAGTATCCGTTTGTCAAGCAGGCAGAATAAGTATGTTGCCAACACTAGTGACCATAATAAAGCAAGTTATCAGAAGCTGTGTGTTGAATAATCACCAATATCACATGCCTAGTTTTAATTTAACAGTTGCCTATTTCTGTTATCTGTTACATATTAATTACCTTGACTTTTACCCACTGCCAGTTATTGATATTATAGCAGTAACATTTGGATATATGTTTTTATGAGAGTGGTATTAAAGTGGTGTTTGTTCCCACTGAATCTCTCTTAACTGGCTTCCAGTGGGGTAATAGATATTAATCCAGATAGAAGAGCCAATTAATGAAACAAATTCTGAGGCGGTGAGCATATGGAAAAGAACTTGTACTACCTTTCTCAGTGCATCTTAATACCTATCAGACATTCCTGGATGCACAGTTTTCTGAGGTATCCTTTAATTATTTGGCACAAAAGTATGTTATATTAACCTCAGATTTTAAAAACAATTAAAGAAAAATCAGGAGTCTGATTTTATCTTATGGCTTTTAAAATGATTTTGAATATATGCTGCTTTCTCTTGTTAAGTAATGGAAATGATATATGACTTCCACTAAGTATACAAGTTAAATAAATGAAACAAAAGGAACTACCTGACACAAGATTTCTTGTTATGGTTAATAAAGACCAAAGGTTTGGACACACCTGAAGGAGATAAGTTGAATTTCAAAAGTGCAGTCTCAGTGAAGTGAGAAATACAAGCTAATCTAATGAATAGTTGCTGAAGAAGTTTAAGTAACTTTAAATATAGGCAAATATCTCCAACAAAATTGTGTATGCAGTAGCTCAAAAGCTGAATTATTCAATACAGCCAACTAACTGGGGAGGTTTTACCAACAAAATACACAGAACTTATGTAAGAAAGCTCATTAAGGATGCTCATGATCTGAAGAAATTAATTGGAATGCGTATGGCATTTTAGGTTGTTTGTCTGAGGCTAATTAACATTTCAGTGTAAACCATCTAAACAATTTGGAAAAGAAGATGTCAAACATCTTTCTAGATATAAATAATCAAACTCATCTTTGATGTAACTTCCCTGCAGTAAGCACAATTTCACCACTGATTAACTCGGCATGTGATCTTCTCTGGACAGTGAAAGAATAATAACTGATGACATGTTTTTTCTGTTTTCTTTTGTTTTCCTGGAAAATATGTAGACAGTGAAAGTACAGGGGAATGACATCTCCCACAAGCTGCAGATTTCAAAAGTAAGGAAAAAAGATGAAGGCTTGTATGAATGCAGGGTGACCGATGCCAACTATGGAGACCTTCAGGAATACAAGGCCCAGGCATATCTCAAAGTCAATGCTAACAGCCACTCTCGGCGAATGCAGGCCTTTGAGGCATCTCCAATGTGGTTGCAAGACATGAAACCTCGCAAAAACATCTCAGCAGCTGTTCCCAGTAGCATCCATAACCCTGCCAATCAGCGTGTGCGTGCCACCTCCAGCCCTGAAGCAGCAGCCAAAATCCCCAAACAAAGTCCACAATCAGGTATGGTAAAGCATTTTGAGCATTTCATTTGATTGCTTACCAGCATGTAAAAGGAAACTAACTCAACAAGGTAACCAGGAGTTGTGACTAGGAGTCTGGTGCTCTTTTATTCCTCCATCTTTCCAGCCCTGTCTCTCCTACTTTCTCCTTAGTTTCCAAAAGCTGAAAAATCAGCTTCTGGAAAGAAAATACTAGAAGCCTAAATTCCTATTTTTGGAATTCATCCTTACCAGCTTCATTCATCTAGCGTTAGATCTCTAATCAAAGCTTAGCTCCCTATTGTTAATGGAGAGAGGAGCATGTCAGTGAATAGTTCATCTCATTTTAAGATGACTATATGCTACAAATGAAATAAAACACATTTCTTCCTAGCACAACATAGACTAGTCACTTATCTTTTAATTCTCTTACTTTTGGTGTAAATATTCTACTGTTTTTATTAGTTCTATTTTGAAAATGAACTAGAATTCTAAACCTAAGTAGGTTTTAGACATCATAAATAATCAAAGTTTTTCTATAAATCAAGATATGGAAGCTTAAAGGTTTACTAGGTTACTTCTGTTTACACCGAGGGCCCAGTTTAACAAGATCACAGCTTAGTTTAAAATATATGATGGAAGCTAATCTCATTTGTTTTATTGTATCATTTTAGTGCTAGCAAATGATATGTCATCAGCGTCAAAACTAGGAATACAACAAATATCACAGCACATCTATTATGAAATCAGTTTCATCTCACAGGAATATTCTTAAAAAAAAAACAAAACAGTTAAATAAGGAAAATATATTTAATTTACAGAGAAGAACAATCTGATCATTATTAGAAAAGTTGATGCACATATACATTTATTGTATATTTTTATTGACTGATTGAAAACTTACCTCTAGTCCCCTTTCCATGAAATTGAGACAGTTTATTTTTTTATCTCTTTAAAAAAATTTTAGCTGTTAGAAGCAAATAAATGTTTTGATTGATACAAAATCATCATTCTTCCACTACTTTCCTGTCATATGAATATGTATCGTGCTTGTTTTCCATTGGACTCATGCATTTCCAAGTAGCAGACTTGTCCCAAAAATGAAAAATCTAGTTTACCGTTCTGCATGAACTTGATTAAATTGGTCACAAGTTTATGAATTGTATTGCTAAAGATTACACCACTCTGGGGTCAAAGTGTGTTCACAGCAGCTAATCCATTCAATCACTTCAGATACTTTTGTATGTTGTATATGTGATATTGTTTATGCTTGTAGCACAACAAATGTATTGCATAATCAGTGGACACTTGTCACTTGAAAGCCAGTAAAGTATTATCTGGAAAGTTCCTTGTAAAAACCTAACAAAAACATTCGCTCTAACCTTTTCCTTGAGCAAAGTTTTCTGTAGATCATGTACAACCAATCCCAATCATACATAATTCAAAAATTAAACTTATTAAAGTACAATTTAATTTATTAATCCATTTGTCTTATGATGGAGCTCAGATTAGTGCTATTTTCATCAGAGGTGAAACTCATCTACTGAAGAAACAAAGGGTATACCAGGAATCCATATTTGACTTAATTTCAATTTAATAGTCACTTACTGCACAGTAATTACTGGTGATCTTTTGTATGAATATGAGCTTAACTTTTGAGAACGAAGATTTAGTTTACTTTTCTTGATTATATGTGGCCCTAATTTTCCATCCATGGTGCATTCTACATTTCTCTGCATTTTACAGTTACTCTACACAGATAGGAAAACAAAAAAAGCATAAGGAAGAGGGGGACTTAATTTTATGGAATGTTGAAGCTGAGGAACATAGGACTTCAATTGTGAGACTTCTGAATAACAAAAAGGAGATGACTAAGTTAGGAAGGAATAGTCTTTATTTATATATTGTCTAATCAACACAATCTCGTTATACTGTCAAATTAAAAACTCTTCTTCAGCATTATGCTGAAGAAGCATCATAAATTTAAGGATAAAATCATTGTATGAGTACATGTAAGCAATGCATCCATCCAACACAGAACACAGAAATAAGGTTAAATTGAAATTTATCATTGTTAGACAGATGTTTGTGCTTGAAAAACATAACGGCACTGAGATGTGTTCATTAATGTTGATTAATACATTGACTTCAGTGATACTGTTTGAATAGAGAAGCAGTTCTAATTGTAGGCAATTGTATTTATGTCCAGTGTTTATTGCCATGTTCAGAGACTACTGCAAATAAATAAATAAATAAATAAATAAATAAATAAATAAAATCAGGGGAAAATATGACACGGTGAAATTACTGGGGAAAAAATATTAAACTATTTCTTAAAAACTCGTATAACAATTTAAGAAAGACTGGCACTGATCACTCAGATATTTTGAATTAATTTATGAAAGATAGATGACACTGTACTTAACTCCTTCCATCCTGAAAAATACTGCAGAATTCAAGATTTTTTTATAGCAATAGATGTTTAAGAGATAACTACAGGAAAGTAGCTGATAGTCACTGTAATTCTGAATATTAGCATTTCCCATCTGAGCAAATGTTTCTCCTATTTTCCCCTTATACTCAGAAGTAATATCTGTTAAAAAAAACTATGAGAGGCTATGTGTTCATATGTACGAAGTTCATTCAGCATTTTGTGCTGCTCTGAAAAATGTTATGTGAGTGGAAAAAATATTTATCATTAGAGCAATTAGAATTTAATATAGAATGAAAGCTAAAAAACAAGTTCCATGTAGTTTCCAGATAATTACACTAAGAAACATTAAACATCTACTTCAAAGTAAAAAGTAAAAATAAATAAATAAATAAATAAATAAATAAATAAATAAATAAATAAATAAAAGAATCAGGAAAGCAAAAATCAAAGCTAATACAGCTTGACCCTTTCGTTTTATATTCATGTGCTGTAGTAAATTAAGGAATTTGAGTAATCTGACAGGCATACATTGAGTAATCTGGTAATCTGACAGGCATACCTTAAGAAGATGTCCTGTGTAGGCAGTGACAGATGTTTCTTTCCAGTGTAATTCATAATGTATATAAGACCAAAGGTAAGCATGCAGTTATCACAGGGTCTTGTAACTATAGTTAACGTTTCAATTAACTGGGCTTCAGGAACTGCAAAGAATTCAGGCAAAAGGAGTATAATCTTAGTCTAGCTATATTCAAGTCTCTCAACACTTGTTCCAACATAAAGGGCTGCAAAATCTGAGGTGCTGGGAAAGTCTACATACCCCAAATTCTTCCTGTTCTACCAATATCCTGTTAAAGCACTCAAAACCATTAGTTGCTTTTCAGACTCATGAAGATCAGTCTGACAGAACTCAATAGGGAATAGCTACAAGTGAAGAAGTGATGTCATTTTCTGACTGCATTTTAGACTTTACAGATATAGCTCAACCTTTTGTTCTCTCCTGAAGTAAGAAATAAAACTATCGACCTGGCTACATACCAAAACTATTTCTGTGATGGCAATCTTGGAATGACTGACTTGAAAATGAGCACAGAGCAGAAGAAGGTCTTAATCTAAGACAGATAGGCCATTTTTTTTTCTCATTATAAATCCCACCAAGAAGATAATAATGAGGTGTGAATGCAAAAGAAGAGGATGAGAACCTGTTTCTTGAGTCTGTTGATGCTGACCAACAGACAGCGTTCCTTCCAGCCTCCATTTTTATCTATGCAATCCAGGGATGCTTTATTATCCTCTTCTTTTAATTATTTTATTCTTTTTTTTTTTATTTTTAGTTGTTGAATTTGGTAACTTCTGGGATATAAAACATTATTATTATTATTATTATTATTATTATTATTATTATTATTATTATTATTATTATTATTATTATAAGTTACGTATCTTTCTAAAGTGAAGAGACAAAGCTCTTGTCTAGCTTTTACCAAGGAATAAGAATTTTTAGTGGATCTGAAATTCTAATTCCTGGCACAAGTTAAAAATAGAAGTGATAAATCAGTATCTATTTTTTTTTTCTAAAACAGTGACATTGCCAGTCTCTGATACTACACCACTGTCACCTTCTTATGTCTATTCCCAGTCAGTCTGTGTTCATTTTCTGCTGTTCAAAGTTTTAGTAGTTGATCACTTACCATATGCCCATGCCAGACAGTACTGAGTATGCTTATTTTCAAACATATTCTCTCTGAAATAAGAGAAATTAGTTACATCAGTAGTTACTCCAATATTTGTTGAGATAATCATGAATTCTGACTTTAAATAGATGGTATCTCCCCTGTAATCTGTATTCCTCTAAAAAGTAGGGGTATTTATAATGAAACATAAACTAACTAATCCAAAGCTGAGATCTTTCTTATTTATTTATTTATTTTTTTAGTAATCTTACCAATATATTTGCCTACACTCCCGCCATTGCTACTTACTCACATCTCTTACTTTCTTTTAGATATTTAAAAATAAACCTTTCAGACTCATGTTACCTTTGTTTCAGAGGTGGTGGGGGATCCCATAGGAGTATCTTGAGTGGCAGAACAACTGCAAAGTTATTCTGTACTGCATGTATGATATAACTTTGGTAATTAACTGTGTAAAAGATTGCAGATGCACCACATGTTTAGTAAAAAGAGAAAGAATAAAAAAAGAAAAAAGGAAGAAAAAAATAAGCTGTTTATGAGTTGCTTGTCATTTTACCCAAATTGCTTTTCATTGCTACACGATAAGGCAGCTTGTTTTGGGTCATCAGAGATTGCAGCATATGTGACAGGGCCTGTTCTTGAAATAAGTGATGGGATTTCCTTGCTTCAGAACACAACCTGTTTATTACTTGATGCATACACAGGAAAGCAGAGGAATATTTTTGCTTTTATTTTCAAATGAGAAGCAGGAATCTTCCTATGATGTACTACTTTATTATGAAAATCCTTTGCATCATTTATAGTTTAAAATAATGGCTAGGATTTTCTGCTTGCTGAAATGGGTACAAATTTTCTTAAGCCAAAAGAACAGCTTTCATTTACAATAGAAATAAATTGGGCCTTGCATAAGAATGAGGATGAATTCTACCCCTCATAAAATGAAAGTAAATTATAAGAATTCAATCTTTATACAGCTTCTACTACCTAAAATAGTTTAGGACAGCTGTCTGAGAGTGCAGTGAGTTGTATGAAAATACATTAAAACTGTGGTTTCTCAACTCATAAAGATTCAAGGAAAGAAAGTTCTTAATGGTTTCCCTTTATTTATTTATTTATTTATTTATTTCCCTGCGTTATTTCCTTAACTTTGTTCAACTTTTTTTTTTTTTTTCCTAGTCTTTCTCTTTGAAACCTTAGCCTAGACTATTTAGAAAACCCAGTATTATCTTATTCTCTATAAGAATTTTCAGTCTGATTAAACAGTTCATGAGCTTTAAAGATATTCTAGATACATAATGTTCTTTATAGGCACAGTAATAACTAATTATTCCTACACTGCTGATGATAAAGCTGGATGTCATTTGAAGAGCAGCTGATGAAGGTTCCTGGCCTTGTGAAAATAAGTCTCTGCCCCAAACCCTTCATTTTACCTTATCATAAGGGAATTGCTGTCATGCTTTTGGCAGTGCAATTCACTATCCTGTCTGTGTGGGTGTTCAGCTAGATCCACCTCAGTGAAGTTTTTTCCCCTATCTAGTGACAGATCTTGTTGTCTTGGAGCAAAATTGCCTAATGTTATGGAAAGAATAAAAGTGGCAAAATATCAGTCACAACCAAAATTCCTAGCCCTTTGTTTATATACTCTGTGTCTAAATAAGGAATAGAAAAAGGAGGAAAACTCCCATGAAGCATGACTATGGTGCTATGGTGTATCCATCTTCTCTATCCTGTGCAACTGAAAATAAGAGATAAAAGGCTAAGAGCGAGAATAAATTGGAAATAAAGCCATGAACTAGCAGTAGTTATCAGAGTGAGCTTGACATCCAGATGGTTAAAAGATCTTAATTATAATAATACTGATCTGTACACTATAATTCTGTTTGAGAATGTAGTTACAGAATATCATGCTTGCTTGAAGCTCTGTCAAAATAACATAGAAACATAGAATCATAGAATCACAAGGTTGGAAAGCACCTACAAGATCATCCAGTCCAACCGTTCTCCCATTACTATAGCTACCACAAACCACTAACCACTAAACATCTAAAATACTTATTTTGTGTTTGGTTTAATTCTTCACATGTATACAGCATGTTCTGATCAGTGATCACTTTATACCTGAAAAATCTTTGAACAACAATGAATAATAACATTTTGCATTTATGACTGTCTCCACACCTCAGAACTATTATGGGAAAGTTAAAACAATTTGAAATAAATGTTAAAAGAGAATCAGTAGTTAAAAATGTGAAGAAGATGAAATTAATAATGCACAGTCCTTCAAGCTGCATTCTAATGATCTGTACTAACTATAAATGGATGCTTTGTGCCTGTAGGGATAATAACATTTTGTATTTTTGTATTTATATCAAAGAAACTGAAAGAGTGAAGGCTTTGACTTGTACCCTTTGATTTAGCTCTTACAACTTAAAATTTTCCAAATCCAAAGTCTCCATTTTGCTCCAATCAGAATTTATTACCCCAAACCAGAATAGCAGAAGGAAATAGATGTCAGATCATCAGCTGTCCTAATTCACAGCTTTGAACATTGAACAAAATCACTGGACTATGACAAATGATAAACTAAAACATTAGTTTGTTAAATTGATGTAGATGAAGAGGTGGCATGGGGTTTGCTTGTGTCACTCCTACTATTAGGGATTTAATTTCCATAAGAGGAGAAGGTAAAGAGATGGGGGTACTAACATCTTAAACTACTCCATTTAAAATAATTTTGAGCTTGTGAGTCATAGCCCTTAGACAGAGATACAGTCTGTTAAAGGAATTGTTCTAATCTCTAGAACCTCATTATCTACCAGGCAAACAAAGGATTAGAAGAATGGTGCCTGTCTCAAAACACTTAAAATCTAGGATTCAGAAAGAAAACAGATTCATCCAGTCAGATGGGCAGAGAAAGAAGGGAGCTCAGATGAGTTCCATAAAAATGTCTCTCGTAGAAATAGTATAAATAGAAAGAGATCAGGTTGACTCTATGTCAAACATATGCCTAAAACATGCCAGGCGCATGAAAGGCCAACAAAGGTATGGAATATCTCATGACGAAATATTTACAAAGAATATTAATTTTCCTTGCATGTTAAAATAACCCTTCTTGTATGTGTTTTTCTTCATATGACAACATTGTTGAAGAGTAATATTAAATATCATCTTAGATGAAAGGATGAATGGTGCAAAAAGCAGGAAATTATTGATGAATTCAATTATATTTTTCTTCAAATAAAACTTACTTTTTACAGCAATGTTATGGTGTCTTCCAGAAATGACTCTGTTATCAGTTTAAAAACAATACCAAAAAATGTCAAATGTCCTCACATTTGTGTGTATTAAGAAAATACTCAACATTTTATGCTAGAGCCATGTTTATCTGAAACAGTAGTAAGTGGTTGCTGACAGGAGTCAGTTCAAGAATTTTAATTAACAGATAAATTTCCCACATTTGTGTGAGTGGCACACCACCATATGCAGGTAAAGTGATGAGGATGGGATACCACAGGTGACTCAAAAGAATGTGCACTGACTGTGGAATCAAACTTTTACACAGATAAATAGAAATGCATCAGCTTACATATTTTTCTGTCACACATTATAAAAAATGCCTAAGAAATGTTAGATCCACGGTTTTCAGGAAAAGTATGAAGGGGAAAGGTGTCTAGCACTGATAAGAGCAGACATAAAGCATGCTGCTAGTGGTTTGCGAAGAACACCAAATAACCAAATTTTGACCCACATTTGCTTGAGATTGTTCTACCCCTAACCCCCACATCTTTTACTTGTTACAATAAGAATTTTGTACTCATCCACTTCTCTCACTAGCTTCAGTTAAGTAGCTGACATTAATGTATCATCAACTATATGCAAGCACCTCTCTTAGCAACCCCTTTCCATAGAAGTACTATCTCCCTCAAATAGAAACAGCTGAAGTCAATGTATTACTTATACATGTGAAGAAGAGATATTCAGTGCAAAGAAAAAAATGTGATATCAGACTCAGACACTAAGCATATGGAGGATGAGAATTAGAATATCTCTACAAATGGCTGACGGCTGAACATTTGTGACTGAGAGACCTAGATACAGAGAAGACAGTTCTCCTAAAAACAGGAAGATACTCAGGGAAGTTCAACTATAATTACAAAAACAACAACAAAAAACACAAACAAAAAATCTTTAGCAACATAGTAATTACCTGGTGATTAGAATAATTATTTGTTATGTTTTCACTGTCTCTAAATAATTCAAAAACATGAAAGACTCACTATATCCTTGGTTGCACGCATGAAACGTAAGGTAGTTGAGCACTTAAAGATGTTTAAGTTGCTACAAGAAGGAATATGCACTCAAACATATCTTAAGCTTAAAGGTGTATGTCTTAAGTTCAAAAATCCTTTGGCTCTGACACACTCCTCTCTGCCTATCTTCTGTATGTCACAGAGAATTAATTTCCATTTCATTCCCCTGGGCAATTTGATCTAGTGAGTGACAACCCTGCCATCATCAGGAAGGTTTGAAGTAGATGATCTTCCAACCTAAGACAATCTATAATTCTGTGAGTCATTTACTGAATGAAGTATTTAATTTACTTTTACTTTCTGAAATGAGTATCAAATATATTGACATATTCTAAGCATATTTACAGGAATAGCAGGTAAAAATGCCAGGAAAACCAAAATTTCAGGAAGTGAATTTTTAATAATATAATCTAAGCACACATGCAGACTTGGTAAGTTTCACAAAACATATGAACACTCCTACAGACATGAATGACACTCATGAAGCCAGTGCATAACTGTGTCAGGATTTTTTAGCACGCTACCATGCAAAATATTTTTTTGTTCAGAATTACATATTAATGCAATTTAAATACAGCTACACTATTAACACAGAATGAAATGCGCTGAAGGAAATGGTAATAGTGAATTTGAAGATGAAGGAGATAAGAGAGAGCAAAGTCATTAATATCACACAGTTCATTTTTGTGAAAAAAAGATGGCTTCAAATCTAGCAGTTATTTTTCACTGATCTCATCAAAACAGTATGAAAATCTATCAATGTTGATTGCCATTCAATTCAGCTATATGTTTAGGGATCTTATCCTCTCTCCATTGCCTGTTCAAAATAAAGGAATTATTTGATCAAATAATTCCAATGATTTCTTTTTCATCTTACATTGTCAGAATATTAGTTGATTTTAAGTTCTCCACAGTGAGTGATGTCCCAGTTAAGAAGCCTTGTTCTAGTGAATAACTGAAGAAAAAGAAGCAACCAAAGCATTGCTTGAAGAATTTAAAAGAAAAACAAAACCCTCAGATATGTTATAGAGGAAAAAATGTGATAAATTTTACCTTGGGTATGGATTGATATAAGGAAAAGTGTATAAAACAGCCTAAATGTAGAATCTGATGTATGTTGTCTCATCTAACTCAGTGGAAGGTAAATCTTTGAAATCACCCAAATAGAGCAGGACTTCCTAACAACAATTAGTAAACATTATGGATAAGGGTACTGACATACATGTTATTTCCTTATCAACTACTCTAAGGCAAATTTAAATAATGGAAAATGAAGAGAAATTAGTAAAAGGTCAAGAAAAAGAGAAGAGAGAGATTCAGAGAGATTTCACCACTTCCTCAGATCACATGCTGTCTTGAGTCTCATATCTTTCTCTGTGAGTGAGGCATCAACAAAGACAAATGCACATTTTTACTCTTATGTACTTTAGTTGGTCAGAGATTGCCCTCAGGATAGCAACCCAGTTGTGTCTAGACAATTCAGGAGTTTTCAACAAGGGTCTTTGGTGGTCACACACCTCCTGCTTAGTTAATACTGATGTTTTTTTCAATCTGTAAGGGGAAACAATTGTTGTCTATAAAAGGAAGATAAGCTGACATTCTGTCTCCACAAAGTGAAGGTTCATAATCCTTACAGCTTTTGACTTGAGTTGTTTAGTCCCTATTCTTTTTTTGTCCTCTAGTTGTTTGAGTCAAGAAATTTCTTGTCAGTCTGACATATGTTCACATCAGTGTATTCATAATTCTACTACTGTCCATCCTGATATTGTGAAATTTCAGAATCCATTCAAGTTCTCTTCATTTCTTTTTCTTTCATCATATTGATACCTATTGCCTCTCCATAGATTTATTATGACTAGTTCTGGATAATTTCCTGAAGCCAAGCATCTTTTTGTGACATGCTACCAACATATGAAGTCTCTCAAGGTTTTTCCTCTCCCAAGGATTTTTACCTCAAGTTTGCATTAGAACATGTCTGTAGGAGTAGTTATGAGTGAGTTCAAGACTGTGATATGTGCCAGCCCAGAAAGAGCTGCTGGAGTTATTATGACATAAATCTCTGTTCTGCTCAGAGATGGAAAGTTGTCTGTTTCTTTTGAGCTATAATGGCACTGAATACCTGGGTGCCTTAACCTAGAGAAATCTAAGGAATAACAATCCATCATCCATCTAGGAGCTAGTCTCTCCATTTGTTTTCTCAGTGTCACAGGCATAAAAAGTGACATGCAAATCAACAAAGCTACACATTGGTTGTAAAGTCTAAGTAAATAGACTTCATGGAAATTTAACACATAGCTGACTCTAAATTTGCATTGATAAATAACCTTTCATAAATTACCATCTTATTCAAAATTCATATTAATTTTTATATTACCACTGGTTAGAAGCAGTAATTTTCTTCAAAAATGCTAGAAACTATCAGAATTTTTCTTCTGGCATATAAGGTGAATCTATTTGGCCTATATTGTACATTCATCCACAACACACTATTTGGATTGGCAGAAAACTGACTACTGAACAGCCAATGGAGAAAGATGAACTAGAAGACTAAATAGAAAACACTACTATTTAAGGAGACTTGAATGTAATGCCTGCTATTGTTCTGTTAAAATTTGGTTCCCCAAAATCAAACACAACTGCCTGATCCTTGAAATAAATACAAAGACTAATTCCTCTGCGGAAGGAAGAGTACCTTACATTTATTGAAGGGAAATTTTCTTCCCCAGTGTGTGTATATATTCCAGTCATATATAAAAGCTATAGGTAACTATGATTTCTGCAGTTCAGAAAAAGGTAGCAATTGGTAAGCCAGAGAGGAAGAATCTATTTCAAACCTATGTGAGACACATTCATATAAAATATCCAATAAAATCAACCATACATGGTTTCAGTAATAATTTTGGACATAAAAATGCAAATGTCTTCCAATAAATCTAATGACTCATGAATTTTCCCAATAAAATTAATGCAGATGTTTCATGAACTTTTACTTACTTTACGTGGAAATAGTAGAAAATTATGATTTCATGATACTTGAACAGTGCTGACGAGAAGGCTGTTTCAAATTTAACAGAATATCAGCAAATCTGAATGTTATGAAACAGGAAATCAGGCACTTCAAAATGGAAGATGCCAGCATAAATTCTACCCAAAAATAATTAAAAAAATAAATAAATCAGAAAGCTGTTTTAACATTTGCATGATTTCAGAAAACAGTAGTCGAACAAAATTATCTGGTATTCAGCATAAATATAGAAAAAACTGTATAGGCAGAGTTAGTTTAGTTAAATATGCAACACATATTTAAAATCTTGGATGGACTTTTGTGTAACTGGCTGTACTTTTCATGTACTGGACAGCAAGAAAGGAGGACGCTATTCAAGTGTTTATCTTACCTTTTTGATCAGTGTCTTACTAATTAAAAGAAACTGAAGGATATCCTCATTGAACTTACATGTTTAGTAAGACATTGAAACAGTGTCGACAAAGTCACAGATTCATAGATTCACTCTGCTATTTATATGACAATTCTTTGCTTGTTTTAAGCAAAATAAAATATTCTAGTCATCAGAGGCATTAAATATTTAGGTATTGAATGCAGTATGCTGTTTCATTCCAATGATTTTACAGAACTTATCAAGCACAAGGTTGCTAAACTTGCTTAACTTCCAGCTTTATAAATGGAAAGCGTGAGATGCCTAACGTGGTAAACTGTGTAATGTGCTTTCATAAACAAGGAATTATAAAGCTGTAGAATCTGAAGTAACTGCAAACTTTACAAATTGGAGTGCTTATTTGTTTATTTGTTTGCATGTTTTTCTTTTGTTTGTTTGTTTGTTTGTTTCCAGCTGTGAAACATAAATGGGCAAAATCATGAAATCATTAGTTTTCTCTACTTGGGTCTTCATGTATTTTTATACACATTTTTTCTGATCAGAATCCTAGTGAAAGCAAAGCATTGTAGTCATTCAGACATGTGGTGAGGAACAAGATTTTTGATCAGGTAGGGATAAATAACAATTTATAACTTCATCTGATATACAACATTTTATACTACTACACTCTAAAATTAATTTCATTAACAGGTCAAAACTGATGCTTAAAACCTTGTACTGTATACTATGAGCCATGAAGTGTTTGTGGTGAAGAAATTTATTATTTTAAACAATCAGATTCTGTTTTTCTGGCATATATGTAAATAAAACCTAAAAATATAGAAATAAATTAACCCAATAATATAAAAAATAAATTATGTAAAACCATAGTTTCACATAATCTAATGTCATAAACCACTCTTTTGTAATGTTCCACAGAACCTTATCTCATTATCATATGTCTCTGGCAACACAGCATTTAGAGTAGGCTAGATATTTTGTGTACATTTGCTTTTTCATTTGTGCCAGTGGCAGAAAACAACAACAAAACATGAAGATTTGCTTCTCACAACAATATTCCCAGTAGACCAAAACTTGGATAACCTTTACTCACACATCAAGCAGAACTTAACTAACAATGTAGAAATAAAATATGCATATTTACCACCATTATTCCTCCAAATTATTGTCTTTGGGGGTAGTATAATTATAGTCCAACTTTGCCCAATGCTCTTGACCTGCAATAAAATCTCTTTTAGTTCTAATTATGTTAATTACAAAATAATGTTATAAGTGACATGGAAATGAGTAACTGATTTAGAAAATCCACAACTAGATCTATACAGATTTACTTATATTACTGTGCTCACACTTTCAGTGATACTATTTAGGTTCCAGTCATAAATGTATACCAAAAGCAGATCTGTATGAAAAGTCAAAATTTGAATATGTTTTTGTGACATTTGGATTTCAATCTTTAATTTTATTATGGCTTACATTTAAAAATAGTGCAATAAAATCTCTGGTTTATCTACTTTAAGACTATGTATTTGCAATCAAAATGGGAATTTCTAAGTATTTCTTTTTTCTCATCCTCTATCAAGATGGAAAGCAGAATAATAGAATATGAACTAATGTGAAAGACTAGAAAAAGAATAATTCTAGAAAGGCTGCTTTGAGTTTTGCTATATTATTATTCTACATTTGGAGCTTCCACCCTTCCAAAATCTAAAGAAATTCTTGTGTTCATAAGAGAACCTATTAAGTTATTTTGTGCATCTGTGGTGAAAAAAATAATAATAAATCAAACCTGTGTATGATCTTAGAGGTCTTTCTTGATCTTAATGTTTCTATGTTTCTATGATTCTATGATTTTTAAAGCCAGTTGCATTCTGTAAAACATCACTGAAAAGATGAGAGTCCACCTAGCAATCTCATTTGTCACTGGAAATTACAAATCAATTTCATTGAGGGTGATATGCTACTTATGTGTATTAGTTTGGATTTGACAACATTTTGAAAACTACTAAACCAGTAAATTCTGTTCAGCTGTGACAATAACTAGTTCCCAAAGCCATACAAAACACACAGTTTAAGATATGTCTAAATTGTTTTTCAACAGTCCTAACTTTTCTTCACTTAGAAGCAGAATTAATGTTCGTATAACCCCAGCATTTTCTCCTGTGACCTGTGTTTAGCTTGCACTTACTGTGTGTACTCTAAGTTCTTTCCAATATGAAGAAAAACAAACTTGTTTACAGAAGAACATACATATAGAATGTCATAGTTTGTGGAGAGTTCGTGATTTATGCAATGATTGAACAACATAAAGAAAAAAATTATAATGTGTCTGCAATATTTGACCCCTAATTTGAGACTTACGAGATGCATTGGAATTGTCTTAAGCAGAGTATTTCTCTAATTCAATCAAAAAGATATTTGAATGCCAATGAAGTGAATGAAAATAATATGATGTGAAACCATCTTACACTAAAAAAGATTCTGTAACTATGCTCTACTAACCTAATTAGGGAAATAATAGCTTTTAGAAAGTCTGTCAGATGGCACATTTTTCGCCTTAAATAAAAGTCAGAATAAAGCCATGCCACAATAAAACACAAACTAGAAATAAAACTCAACTTAATGTGATAGCATTTCAATTAGAGTAGCTCTGACACTATATTTTTTTGTTTGTTTTGTTTTTATTTTGGTAACATGCTTAAAATGTAAAGCTAAGTTTAGAAAACTAATATACATCGTTTTCATAGCTTTCTTGAAAAATATATATAGTCAAGGAAAATACAGATTCTCAAAATAAACACTTCAAATATTTTAGCATTCTCTTTCCCCTTATAAATAACACAGCCATTGTCCACTGTCTTTTCTGTTTTACAAGGGAATGCTCTATAGCTAGTAGATTTTTTTTTTTAATTTATTTATTAGTTTTTTTTTTTTTTTTTTTTTTTTTGTTACTAGACAATGATCTGATGCTGGAAATGATAAATGACTTTGTAAAGAATGCTCTGAAGTGGAAGGTGTTTGGATTTGTACCTCTTGGTATATTGTTCTTCTGCATAACATTGTTTTCTCTTAAAAAAAAAAAAAAAAGTAAACAAGAAACAAAAGCAAAACAAAACAAAGCAGAAAACCTCCTGGGACTGAAATACTTGTATGTGTTGTTATTTGCAGTGCATGCCAAGACATTCATGGGCACCAGAGCCAACCTGGCGAGCTAATTAAATATATAAATGTGTATGTTTAAAACAGCCTTATAAGGAGCATTGGAAATCTGCAAGATGAGCGAATATCTTATAACTTCTTCCGCAGGTGCGAGGATAGCTACAAGCCATGGACTTTCTGTCCTGCTTCTTGTTTGTGGCTTTGTGAAGGGTGCTTTGCTTTAATCTAAAAGTGCTGACTTTTTCCAATATCACTTTCTCTTCTTAAAGCAAAGAGCAAATCGCCTGTAAAATCCACGGAGCGGACAGCAAAGTTGACCCTAACCTCCAACCACCACTCTGCACCCAATGTACTCTAAATCTCTACACAAGGAGCACCTTCTTCAGGAAGTACAAACAAAAATAATAAATAAATAAATACATACATACATATTATAAAAGGAAGAGGATACCACGTTTTCTTGACATATCTTATTTTCTTTGGCGTATCGCTGATCTTTTATTTGAAGAGAACTGGTGTGATGTAATCAAATGTTTCGTAACAGCAAGATCTAGTTACCTTTTCTTTCGGCAAGGAGAAACCTCATCCTTGACTTCTCAGGGGTTGGTCTGTGAGTCATCAGTATTGTAGAATTAATCATGGATGACATTTGGCTTCCTACGATAAAAGAATAGTTCCAGCCTAGAAGCAAGCAGAAGCTAAATAATGAGATAGTGATTCAACATCGACTCCCAAGCCCACTCCACAAGTTGTGCCAAAAAGTGTGTTTATTTTTCCTTTTACTTTCTTTCTCTTTCTTTTTTCTTTTTTTTTTTTTATTTTTTCTTTTTTTCTCTTTTATTTTTTTCCTTTTTTTTTTCTTTTTTTCTTTTTCTTTCCCCCTTCCTGAGGAATAGGAAGGAGAAAAGAAATTCTGCATCTATGCAGACCAGAGGATATTTTTTTCTGGAAAACAAATGTCAATATTTTGTTGCTAATGTTGTTATTCTTTTTCATCTGTCGTTTTTCTTTATCATTTTTTTTTTTTTTTCTTTCTTGTTCAACGGTGGTAATTGCTGACTTAGGCCAACCCCTGATGACTGTGTGGAGGTTTATATATATACACCTTTCTTTTTGTGTATGTTCTGTACTTCAATGTGTTTTCTCTTATTTTGCAACTTATGTATATGCAAAACTAACTCAAATTCTGTAAATTGCTTACAGTCTGTGTGATATAACTTCCAAGTAGGTATACTTTGGTCCTCCTGCAAGCCAGTTTTTAATATTATCTGTATGTTGTGCCATCAACAGACATCTTTCTATCTCTATTTTTTTCTTTTCTTTTTGACAATCCATCTCTTTTTAATTTGTAATTCTGTACTGTGTGGATTTTGTAATACCTACCTTCACTTCCACTGGTTTGACACCTTTCAACCCTCTGTTTTCTCTGTAAATGCACATTAAAATTTGTTATGGTCTCTAGACAATGAATTACTTTAGTTTTGTGTATGTTGTACTGGATTTCAGTTGCTGAAAGCTCTTTTAATTTCTGATGTTTATAGCAAATGAAGTGATTTTATCACTAGAGACTGTAAAATGCAGACTTGATGTCAAATACTGCATGCAAAGTAAGGTTAGAAAAGGAAAACAGAAAAATAAAACAGAATATGGCTTAAAGGATATTCTTTCATCAAAGACTGTTAGGAGAGTGAATTTATTACACTGATAAACTGTATTCACAGAACAACTCCTTTTCCATGGCCAAAGAGTCATCTTTCTTTGCTTTTTCTGGAAGTAAATTGTCATTGCTCATTGATATTCTTGATTAAAATACTTTATGTCTGTGAACTGAACATGAAAATTTTGCTGTTGACTGTAGCAATATGCATTACATGTATTGCATTAATTAATGCAGGAAAGAAAATTGCTTCCATTTGCAGCTGTAAGCAGGAATGATTTTTTTTTTTCTTGTTCCCTCCTTCCACTGATGCTGAACAATCCAGACACTGCCATTTATCAGCCCAGACAATCACGTACACCATACGCTTATTATGATCTGTTTACAACAGAGTTAAGCAGCTGCAGAGTGGTCAGCTGTGTGATCCAGTTTTTGAAGTAAAACTAAGAAAAAGTAAAAATTATGTTTAGTATCTCCCCAGTCTATGGTTTACAGTCCTACAATTTTATTTCAGAATGTCCATAAGGACCCATTCTTGAGCATTCCTAAGTCTTCCCCATTAGTTTCATAGGAGAAAAAAAAGCAACTAAATGTAATGCAGAATCGAAGAGTAACACACTAATGCTTTGGAAGAGGGTAACACATTTGTGTATATCTAATTTACCTTCACCATATCTTCAGTACTATAAGCTTGACAGAATAATAAGTTGTCAGTTTTACAAAAAATCTTAGCCTTCATAGAGACTGAAATTATGAACTAATAGAGACAAACAGAAATAACTGCTAGAAGAAGGAAATGGACAAAGTTGTTTTATTTCAGCACAAAATTAATGACTCATTAAGAATATTGTGCATACAGTAGGTCATCCTGATTTTAACAACAGTTTATTAGCCTACTGATAAAGTTGAATCAATCCCTGTTCAAACTGAAGACAAAAAGGAAAACAAACAAACAAACAAATAAATAAATAAATAATAATAATAATAATAATAAAGAGCCAGAGCTGGTTGATGTTTCTTTCTCTGAATACATCAAGTTCTGAACCAAACTTTCAGAGCCATCACATTTTCCCTGTGCAGTAGATATCTATGAAATGATGCTCTGAGAATCTCCCATGTGGAGTTTGGCAACGTAAGTTTCCACGAATCTCAATAGCAAAGAAATGCTTAATATCATAAATATTTTGTATAAATAAAATTACATATATTGTATGAATATTCTGGTATGCACATATTCATGCAGGAAACCCTCAGTGAAAAAAATAGCTTTATATATGACATTTTTCATAAGTAGTTTAGCCACACATTATTAAATTTAGCTTCTGATTATTATGTTAACTTGATACTGTGTTTTGTTTAATGTTAGATAAAAATTACCATATACTAGGAAGTGAGATGAAAGAACCAACTGAAATTAAAAGCAGGATTCTAAACTGCTCAGACTAGTGTGATATAACAGTTTAGAAGACATCACCAGGGTAAGTGCTGCAATTTGATCTTGCTATTTTTCTTCGTGGTGTCAGCATAAAAATGGATAAAGAGAAGAATGATGGAAGAACAGTTGGACTTTCAAAAAGCCTTTGAATCTTGTATGAGATGCTAAGGGAAAATACTATCTTGTCTTTACATACAGGAACATACAGGTTAGGAACATTTGATGTAGCAATAGAACTAATATCATTTTCTTCCATGGCCAAAGTTTCATTTTGGGTTTAACACTAACAGAAAATAAGTAAAATAAATAAATAAATAGAGATTGAAAAGTTTAATTATATAGTTACAAGTTCCACTGAGTTAGGTATTTGAAATCATCAACTTATGTTTAATATGAACCTTTCAAAAGCCAATGTCCTTAATCTTTCTACTAAATAATTAATTAATTAAATAAAAAGTCTATTTTTGAGGAGTCATTTACTTTATTCATGTTTGTTTCTTGGTGTCCTCAAGACCTCACCCTGTATGTGACTTTCTTCAGATTTTTCCAGCAGTTTATGTTTTTGATAGAAGAGTTAAGGATGGTGAGTATGAAACAGTTTTGTATTTCAAGGAATATACCACCTAAACACTGTACACATGTTGAACTGTTATGTCTTATGAAAATGGAAGAAACATATTCCAGCTCCATTATATATAATCAGTGTTCTGCTATTTCATCTAGCTTTTGTATTACACATAAAAAATCTCTAGCACTTCTGTAACACTAATAAAGGTTAGTACTGCTACAGAACCTGTCCTGTAAATTCTCCTCTAGTTAAGTGGTTACCAGTTTTATTCTGAATTTCATGTCTGCAATTTGTTGAGTAATATGTTTAAATATTTTTTCTTAATTGTCTCTTGTAGATTCTTCAAAGAAATTTATTGAGCAGGATGATGGGGCAGCCCATAGATTACAAAAATATATTCGAAAATCTGAGTTAGGACTTCTTTCTTCCTCAGGCTTTGTTCTAAGAAAGGTACTGGAAAACTTGAATGGTAAACATTAAATCTATTTTGAATTATTGTTATTTGTTTAATTCTCAGTGTTGAATACCTTGATTAGAGCACATGAAGAGACAAATATTGGAAGTATGTATAAATATTAGAGGCATTGCAGCAATAACAATAGAATTTCTTGGAGTTCCATATTTGTGCATGTAATTGAGTTCCTCTATGATTCAGGATCAGAAAACATCTGAGAACTGTCTTTTCTTAAGTTCATTCCTTACAGTGTTTTTGTTTCTTTTAAATAAAGTAGAGCAGTAGCCATTATTTAAAAAATAAATCTTACTGGTTATCTAATAGTTTCAATGTTAAGCATTTTTCTCCCAAGTAATGATTTCTACAGTAATATTATTCAATTCAACATTAGAAAAAGTTAGACTGCATAGCTACCAATCCTCAACATGTTCTCATGGAAAAAATAATAATAATAATAATAAAAATCCAACAACAGCAACAACAACAACAACAAAAATCAACAGATAATTATTCAAATCTTTATTACCTGTGAGATGGAGGACATTTGTTCTGACATTACTATTGGTAAATGTCAAATGTTGTTTGACAGAGCTAAAATGATTATGAACCAAGAATGGGATCAATGTACTTTAGAATATAAAAATTTAAAGGTTAATCTTCCATGATTAGCTTATCTAAACAATACTAAGCACAAAGTAAATTGCTTAATGCAAGTTATTATAGATAGCTTTTGTTCTGAGCTTCCTAAATATTGATTTATTTGATTTCACAGTCATAAAATTTGAACATACATTAACATAGTTGAAAGATTATATATAGTTCTGCTTTTCATCTAAACAATAGCGGAAAACAATAGCAAAGAAAAAGGCTAAGTTTGTCCATAAAAAATGAATCACAACCAACTGACTGAATTACTTTAAAAGAAGGAGTAAAGTTATGTTTTCTTGAGGATCACGTGTAACTGTAATCTTATTTCATTTTCTCATTTTTGTACTTTTCTTGCCAACATATCAAACTAAAAACACATCAGTAATTTGTTTCTGGCTACTTGGTTCTTACAAGGTTATAGAGAAAAAAATAATGTCTTCTTTGCTATTCAAATTCTGAAAAAAAATATAATCTTTTAATTTACCAAGTTAATTGTTTACAGTGGTCTGTCATCTCAAAATATCTCTGCTGTTAGGTTCATGGGGAAGGAGCAAAAGAGAAATTTGCTTGTGTTGGCAATTGTCATCCTACAGCTAAAGACTGGAGTCTTTTGAACATTTTACAGATACAGTAATTTTCCCTGTAACTGCTACTGGCAGGCTGCTTTGAGTTTGGAAATTAAAAAAACAAAATAGTTGCAGCTCAACATATGTTGCCTACTGTTAGAAAGTTTACAAGAAATCACAAAAGATAAAATAAAGCTATAAATAAGTCTGGAAGAAAATTGTAAAGTAGTAATTTTCGAAAAGTTTCAAAATACTTGAATCAAAATGGCTTTTGGTGGGCATTTTTTTTCAAGTTCTTGTTGTTGTTGTTGTTGTTGGGATTTTTTTATTATTATTATTTTTTGGGGGAGGGGTGAGGGGGGGTAGGGGGGGGTAGTTTCATCCCATTCTTAACAGACCTACTATAAATAGCATGCATTGAAATCCAGTTGTATGATGCACATAGTATGGAGGACCTTCACATGGAAGCCAATTAATTTTTTATTCATTAAAATGCTCCTTTACATTGACATAACAGCATAGAAAGAGGCCTTATGTGTACGTGAAGCTATTTACAGAGACAGCTTGTAAGGAATCTGAAATGTACATAATAGGCAATTAATTTCTTTCCTCTTTTTGTGTACCATAGACACGAAAAACAAGAGAGAAGATTAGTTTTGATGATTAGCTGCTTAAAATAAACTGTTTCATACAAATCTTTGAAGAAGAAGCAAAGTTTGAAGCATTCCTTAAAAAAAAATTAAAAAAAAAAAAAAAAAGATTTGTATAAATGACCTTTTAAATTATGTCTTTTGGATTTTTAAGCAGTTATATATATTATATATGAAATCTGTGTACATAGTATTAAGAATAGGAGATGATGATTTTGTTACTTCTGATAGAGATTTAGTTTAATTGCTGCTGACTATTTTCAGTGTCAGATAATTTAACAGACTTTCAAATAATCAGCAGTTAAACTTTATTTTTCTAAAAAATAAAACGTGCCAATTTTTCATATAAATTACAATACACTTCAGTTTTTGATTGTTAGTCAACACTGATCCAGGTTTCAAAAACATTACTTGTTCACCATTACAGACAAGGAAGAATTCATACATTATTAAAAATAAACGTTAACGTGCTTACCAAATGACTTCAATGTTTTTTTCTTTGGTGAATCAGACATGCTATATGTTATATTTGTGTAGATACAGTATCAGCTAAAGTACAGACATAGTGAATTAAAAATGGGGGTCCTAGCTGATTCACCCAGATTTTAAGTTCCTCTGTATGAGACAGAAAACAGAAGGCAGAATTTCTTCTATTTCCCTAAGACAACCAATAACTTAGTGTCTTTATGGAAATTGCTAAACTGAAACACTGCTATTAAAAATCATGTTGATAGATCAACTTAGCAATAAAGTTAACCACACTGTGAAATAAAATGCAATTTATCTAGCAAAATGCAAAGGCATTTCTTCCATAGCTACTGTTCTTTTATCTGATCACATTTGATAATGCAGGTTCATGCTTACACACATACACGTAATACCTGTGTGTAGGGAGTCTTGTAATTGAGGCTTTGAATAGGGATGTATTTTGTCAACCTTTTGCAAATGGGAGATGATAATACAGATGAGACTGCTTGCTGCTTCCCTTGCACCATCACTGCTGTACTTTCATTTATCTCTACTCAAAGCACTAAGGATATTTTTTAATAAAAATTGAAAAACAGTTACCTATAGTTTAGAAAGTAATGTTTTCAGTTTTTTGGCAGAAAAAAAAAATATAAGACTCAGGCAAGTTTTCAACAAAAAAAGAAATTTTAAAATTTTAAATATATTCATAGTATTTAGTAATTTTTGTTTGTTTGTTTGTTTTAAAAAGTTCATAGCAATCAGGATAGCAAAAAGAGGCTTAAGACGTGACCCTACTATATCCTGTTACTGTACGTTTCAAGAACTTAGTGGTAAAAATAAAAATGTTTGTCTGGAAATAATTCTAACCAGATACAAGATGCTGGTAAAGGAGACAGTGGGAGAGAGCTGTTGGAGCAAAACTGATGTCTTAACTTTCCAGTAAGTGTACTCAACCCCGTAAGAAAATAAATTCTGAAAGAAGTGGTTATATATTTGCAGCAGCAGAAATAACGCATGCAATGACACCGACAATCCTGCAAACTGTAAGACCAACTCTGTACACACTAAGATACTGTGCATAAGGGCAGGATTATTTAGCATTGTTTAGATTTCAGATTTTAGATATGGTAGATGCCCGGTACATATAAGATGTCTCATCCAATATCACAACATGTGTTGCTATATATATGCTGCTCCAGACACTGAATGGGATTTGGCTAACTTGAAAAGTTGTTCCCTTTCTATGATCACACAGGAGAAGTAAAGAATAGAATACTGAAAATTAATAATTTTTAAAACAAAACAAAACAAAAAAAAATCAGGAATTTCTCTTGCTCATTGTATTTGTGATTAACACTTCTAAAATGAATGTATAAAAAAACCTGGTTTCCTCATCAATTACCTCCATGTGTAGACCTGAAGAATACAATGCCACCAGAAGCTTACAGCTGAGTTTTATTGCTTTCAATTTGGAAAGGTATGTCAGCATTTAAATAGAAAAGTAGCAAACTGTGTCAAATTACTTTAACCAATGTGGAACATAAATTATCAACTATACCTGGTAGTAAAACAAAGGTTTTCAGTGCACATATTAAATAAATGATTGATTTGTCGTCATGACATTTAGGAGTCATTTGGGAGTTCTTATTCTGCTATTATTATTGCTGTTATTAAAAAAAAAAAAAAAAAAAAAAAAAAAAAAAGAAAAAAAAGGACCTTAGAACTATTTCTCATTTGAAAAATTAAATGTTATTTAGCATGATTAACTACTAAGTTTAAAAATGTGTATCTAAGACATACATCATGAAAATGCACATTGAAATATAGAGACAGAGGTGCTAATGGTAACATAGTTCTTTTCTCAGCAGATGAATTAAGCAGATTGATGACTTGTGTTTTCTGGGGATTTTTCTACTGATAAGTAGTTGCCGGTAGTAATATCAGTACCTACCCTTGAAACATACAGAGTATTGTTGTTAATACTATTACTATTACTATTACTATTACTATTACTATTACTATTACTATTACTATTACTATTACTATTACTATTACTATTATTTTAATAAGCTCTTTCCCCTTTTTTGTCTGACTAGGCCCTAGGTAGTTCCCAGAAATATGTAACGTACAAACATGCAATTATACAGAAATATGTGAACCTTTATTTTCATACCTAACAAATTAAATCAGGTTAAATATTTCCTTAGGGAAAGACACTAATTAACTTATTCTGTAAAATGGGTTTGTTATATAGTCATACCTGAGACATTTTTCAGAAATATTTACTGTCACATACGCCACAGTAGAAGTTGTCCTTTAATCATCCCCGTTATGAAGATTCCAGAATGTCCTATTTGTCCTGATTTTATCATGGCTTCCTCTATTGCACTGCATATTTACTTTCTGCAAGTTAAATTACTAAGCCATGAAACACTGCTGATGTAGGTGAGAAATACTTGTACGAAATTTTTTTAACAGATTAGCATTGAAGATTACAATTTCCTATCTGCAGGATGGCAACAAATGTGCAGTTGCAAAAAAATGTTTTAAAACAGTCACAACTACCTCTGATCATCCAAAAGAATACAATTGTCTGAGGAGCTTTCAAAGAATAATCATCCAGGCAGATGGCACAAGATCAACTGATGAACCCACACAAAGTATCTATTGTAGATGAAGCAGCTATACCTACGTAAGAATAAAAACTACATAGTCAATTGAGGTCTCAACAAAGAGAGTCATCCTATCACTGGGAAGATTTCTTTCTTTACTCACTATAACCATTCCAGAAAATTGCTGATGTCCAGTGTGACAGAATCAACAAAAAACATATTTGTAGGGGTTAATAGCAAATCAAACAAAGAATGTAGCATTATATATCTGAAGCAAAACAAGTACTAAACTCTGAAGATAATAAAATGACACCACATCTTTCTTGCTGTGTGCAGCTGAGAAATGCTAAATGCAGACTAGGGCTCATTACCAAACAGCACCATTTCCAGAATGTAGCATTCAGTTAGAGCTCTAACTCACAATGGAGCTGAGAAGGCTAAAGCCACCATACCGTAAGCAACTATATATGAATAATTGATATACAAAACAAAATTCAAAGTAATACTGGAGATTAGTAATAATTATACTAAAATCTACAAATACAGTAGACATTTTGTTTATTTATTTATTTATTTAAACTTGTGTGAGTGAAAGTAAATCTTTCTGTTTCAGCATTGAAGATAAAAAACACCTGATAGTAGTGAGGAATAAGATAACTTCTAGACATCTCATTCCATGAACATATTTCCATAAAATCTCTTTTGCCTATCTTTGAGAAACTGTATAGATATGAATACTACTGAACACTGATTAAAGAACTGGACAGAATCTATTATGCAATAAAGAAAGGAAGAGAACAGAAATACTAGAGTTTTTGAACTGTCAATATAAACAGGAACATAGACATGGCAATTATTGTAAAGGTGTAGTATATGATTCTGAACTTTCCTACAAGTAGTGTTCTTTCAAGCTTTTCATTTTTTCACGTAATAATTCCTGCAACCCAAGAAGTATCTTTTAAATAACTGTGAAAAAAAATATAGCCTTTTCTGCAGTACATTCTAAGCTTTAAAAGGAAGAATATGATGAGTTTAAAATAATTATGAACAATTTATTGTCTGCAGTTAAGTGGGAAGGAAAGTAGAGATGGTGGCTACCTCAAGGTGTCACAAGTAGAGCAAGCAATTTGAGGCAAATTGAGGCAAACTGATTATTTTGAATTTTAAATTTGTAAAATAATTTAATGGAGTTGATAGATGTATTTTGATTTGAATGATAATACAAATAAATAATCACGTGGCAATAAAATGTGGAAGTGACAATTCTCTCATGACAAAGATATTAGGCCATACTGCTAAATACGCAGTACTCTAACTAGGAAAACCATAACTTGTATTCACCTTAAATTGTTTAATCTTTCTACTAAGCCCATATTTTTACAGAAATAACCAGTCTTGCCTTAATCCCTACTCAGTCACAATAAACTTGCAGTTAATTCTCTTGAGCAGGAGGCAAAGGGCCATGTATGAAACTGGGGGAATGTAGAAATTAATGAATAAAGACTAAGTAAACTCTGATTGACTTATAAATTACCATCTCTTCCTTGCAGAAATGAAGGAAATGTGAAGTGCCCTTTTGCCTTTTGGCAACTCAAGCTACTTTCTATTTTTCCCCTTCATTTTATTTTCTTTTTTTCTTCCCATTCATCTACTGCATCATTCAAGTCTGGCAAGCAGCTTGAAATAAAGCAAGAAATAAAAATGCTCAAAAGATTTAGAATTAAATCCCACTTCAGGAGTTTTACCTAATGATAACTAGTTCCTGTATCAGCCACATCCTGTTGATTATATCACATGAATATCACTGAATATCACTGAAGTACCCAACTGGAACTCTAAATATTCACAAGCTATAAGACATACTCACTTTAAAAAATAGTAATAATTATTGAATGATTTAATATGACCCCACTCAAATTCAGCTGCTTTTCCTTGCTGCACACGTACAGAGAAAGATTGTGCTGTCAAAAGTGTATGTAAAGTCATTCAATGGCTGGATTTGCCTGGCCAGATTATATTAAAAAGACAAAAGTGATCTTATTGAGAAAGCCTGATTAGATTTCATTAAAACACAAAGTACCCTATAAACAAAGATCCACGTCAATTTGAAAATCTGCAAATTTTGAAAATACTGTCTGATTCTGAGAGAGAGAGGAAATAAAGGTGAGAGAACTGAACTCCTAGGTTTATTTGTTCTTCATTAAGATCTTCTTATCACAAAATGAGGCCTTGAATTCCTTTCTCTAAGTGTAAACTGTGAGATTTTGGTATAGTAAGGGTGATTTCTGCAGGAACAAAGGGGGCTAACCTATGCCAGACAAAACTGATTTCAGCAAGCTCTTAAATAGACTCACTGCTGACCAAAGCTGAATCCATGGGAAAACATGTTATTAAGAAAGGTCAAGAAATGCCTATAAGAGCTCACGAGTTCTCAGTTGCAGAGTGCATGATATGATATATGACTGATTTTCTACATTTCAGAAATTCTTTCTGGCAGTGACAAAATATTTTTTGCAAATCTTCTTGAGCGTAGGATTTTATCTCAGAGGTAAGTTACTAAAAAACATATATTAGTTGATACACTTTCTAAAATGTGTCATCCTTCTTGGTTCATTTTAGGTTAAAGTGAAAACAAAAATGTTACTGGTTAAGTGGTCCAGGATTTTGAGTTTAGGTAAAATTGCACATTGATCTAATCCCCATCCGATGAACAGGAACATCCTCTTTGGTCAGTCCAAGAGTTTGGGGCACACACTTCTAGGACACACAAAAAAGAAGTTTAGTCTTCTTGTTTTCTTCCACTCAGTCACAACCTCTTTGGAAAAAAACAATCCGTTTTACCTTGCTTCAATGTCTTTAAAATTTCTCAAGAGAGTTGCTGATGTTAAAATGTACAGAAAAGAAAAAAACCTAGCTGATAAAGGCTGATAGAGGTTGGTCATTAAACTGGTCATATACGGAATGCATTCTTCATAAGCAACAATCTCAAAAGTACACAAACACCATTCATCCAGAAATTCTTGCTATATTCTTGGTTGACTACTTCAAGGGAACTTGTGGTTCTTGGATCACTGCCTGTCACTGACTTGATAAGGATGATTGTTCTTTTCTATTTTCTTCTGTTTTGCTTATCTGTAGTGTGGTTTGTTGATGGGTCTTCTGAAAGACTATTTACTCATGCATTTATTTTCTATTGCAGTAGAAAAAAGACAACTTCAAGTCAGAGAGAGGAATTAGGATTATTTTTTACTTAGAACATCACTTTCTAAAAATGAGACACTTAGCAACATTCCTGGTGTCTAGAAGTCTTCAAGGGCAAAGATCTGAATAGCAGGGAAATTTGAAGTTATTTAGACACTGGAGTATTTTGTCAAGGAGGAAATCAGTATAACACAACCCCTTCATTTCTTATTAAGAGAAGATGAGAATAATTATGCTTCAAGATTTTCAAATAATAATGTGATTAAATTAAGTAGTTGCTTAACAGAAAACGTATTGCTAGCTGAGAAACAACACTAAAAAGAAATAGGAAACAGGTTACAGGTAGAATTTAGCCTTGAAAATACATATTCCAACGTCTTCTGGTGACTATATATGTGGACCACAATTTTTCCTCAGTTAGGTGAGAGACTTCAGAGTTTAATTTTCAGAATATGTTTTGAAACTGATTTTGTAGACTCAAATGGCAGATCCCCCATATATATATAGAACCCATATATCATTAGGTTCTACTATTCTTTGGAGCCACCCTGAGCAGTGATTGTATTAAAAAGCATGGATGAAATGACTGAAACAGATTCATACAGCCGAAAGTGAAAATGTTCTAAAAAGAAACACAGGATCTGCTAAAACAAATGGGAAACAATGAATAAAAAGCTTGGTAGTTGTTTAGCGAAGAGAAAATGAAGTGGAAGATAAATATTCTCATAGGAATAAATGTGTTGCAATGATTTGAAAGAGAATAAAAATATGGAATAAATCTGCCTGACAGTTAACTGCCTTTTATCCTTAGATCTGAATTTAAACCAGTGGAGTGATTTTGGTTACACTATGTGACAGACAAAGAAAAGAGGACAGAGGCAAAAAGGAAAATTGCATGGTAAAATAAATTACCACACAGAACTCTGCATACTACGAATAATTTCAACCTAAGGAAATGTATCAGGTTAAATCTCTTCATATATGTCCCATTTCAAATTATTTCAGTTCATGGTGAATTGCATGCAATTAATCTTACTTTGAGTTTCCTCACACAGACAACTTTGTAACACTCTCTAAATGTATATTTATATCATTAGATAATGCATCACTGTGTGATTTCTGTACACTGAATTATAAAATCATTTGTGGCTTTCCCTTAGGGAAGAGAGAACTCAGAAAAGGTTCAACTGAAGAAAAATAAAATGATAAATGGTATGAAAGAAAAACAACTGAAATAATTCACTCTTTTTCAATGCAGGAATGGTTTTAATTGAAGGAAGAGCAAATGCAAAAGACCTTGTTCAAACTGATGTGGATATTTAAATTTCTTATACATTTATTGGGAGATGGAAAAGTTCATGGAATATAAATCCGTGTAGACACATGTAGATCCAGGAGATTTCTAAAGTGAAAGTAAGTGGAGGCTAAAATTAATATTAGGTAGAAGGACTAGGTCATAAATTTATTTTACTCTTCCTTTTTCCTATGCATTCTCTTTTGGATGATTATGCACAAATCTTGATCTTCGGCTTGAGCCTCAACAGGTTACAAAAATGTATTAAGTTTTCTAAGTGGTGTCACTCACTGAAGTCTCTCAGTAAAACTGTTGATGAATCTTCAAAACGAATTGACTATTTGAAATCAGTGAACTTAACATATTCTGAATAACTACCACGGAATCACAGAATCACAGAATCATAGGGGTTAGAAGGGACCTCCAGAGGTCATTGAGTCCAACCCCCCTGCCAAAGCAGGTTCCTTACACCAGGTCACACAGGTAGGCATCCAGGCATGTCTTGAATATCTCCAGAGAAGGAGACTCCACAAACCTCCTAGGCAGACCTGTTCCAGTGCTCCGTCACCCTAACCATAAAGAAGATCTTGCACATATTTGTGCAGAACTTCTTATGCTCCAGTTTCTGTCTGTTTCCCCTTGTCCTGTCTCCACACACTGCTGAAAAGAGTCTGGCATCACCACTTTGCCCTCCATACCTTAGATATTTATAGACCTGGATCAGGTGCCCTCTCAGTCTTCTTTTCTCAAGGCTAAACGGACCCAGTTTACTTAGCCTTTCTTCATAGAGGAGATGCTCCAGGCCCTTCACCATCTTTGTGGCCCTGCGCTGGACTCTTTACAAGAGATCTCTTTTTTTGTACTGGGGAGCCCAGAACTGGACACAGTACTCCAGATGAGGCCTCACCAGGGCAGAGTAGGGGGGGAGGATCACCTCCCTTGACCTGCTGGCCATGGTCTTAAATGCACCCCAGAATACCATTGGCCTTTTTGGCCACGAGAGCACACTGCTGGTTCTTGGCCAACCTGTCATCCACCAGGAAGCCCAGGTCCCTCTCTGCACAGCTCCTCTCCATTCCCCAACCTGTACTGGTGCATGCAATTATTTCTCTACACTTGTTTTTGTTAAACCTCATCTGGTTAAAGAAGTTCTTAAGATTGTTATTTTATAGTCTGAAGACTTTCCTTCTATTTCTGTGAGATCTGAAAGGGAGATTTGTTCATTTGTTGAATTATTGACGCACCTCAAACTTCTGGCCTTCTGCCTGTCTTTTTGGCATTTTCCAACCCTAATTTTCCTACCACTCTCAAGTATTCCAACCCTAATTTTCCTACCACTCTCAGTTTCTTTTTTGTCTTATGTGCACTGATTTTACAGTCACATAGAAATCACATTCTGTTCCATTTTTTTTTTATTCTTTTTTTTTTTTTTTTTTTTTTTTCTTCCTCTTTGCAATACTTTTTCAATCAAGCTTTAATTTATGAAGTTTTTGTTTTGTTTTGTTTTGTTTTCTGGAATTCCCATTCTTTTTTAAATCCTATCCCTTGCATTATTTGGGGTCATTATCATTTAATGCATCTGAGATGATAAATTTATCAAACTCTACAAAGATAACCATACATAAACAAAGATTTAAAATTTGATAGATGGAGAATATTTGCACATTACTAAACAACAACAATCAACAAAACAAGCAAACAATAGCAAAAACAAAATAAAACAAAACATTACCAAAAACCAGAGAAATTACCAATGAAACATCTTCCTCCTCCCACTTTAATACTAACATTTTCTCTCCAAATTTTTGTCTACCATCAATGAGTATTATACTGCACGTGACTTCTTAAACTGGGGTTTCAACCAAGATTTTTCTCTGGAGTTTTTTATGCATATACAAGATGAACTGAGACTTTGCCTGGTGGTAGAAATCTAGTCAAACTGTTCATGTAGACATAGCCATAATTTTCCATTGTTACTCACAGAAAAGCAACAAAAAATCAATCATTTTAAACCATGTCTATCAAATTCTCAACTTAATTTCTCACATGGACATTTTTTCTCTATGTAATTTTTTTCCTATAGCTTGACATGATGAAGTAGCACAAAGCTTTGCATCGAATAAAATCGTGAACCATTAAATGTTTTTGGTTGTTTTCCAAGGTGGTAAATTTGACTTTAGTATTCAATTTGGCTATTCTGCACTTTATCATTGCCAATATATCACTTACTTTTCTTTCCTAATAGAGCTTCCTATTAATAATAGTGACAACTTACATTTATATAGTCCTTCCTTTTAAGCTGCCTTAATGCACTGTATAAACTATGCATTAGAATAACTTTATCCTCCACTGAATTTTATCCACATCTCAACTGAAAAGGAGTAACTATTTAATTATTCTGAACAACTTCTCAGTAGTTCAAAGTAGAAGAGATCAAAGAGAAAATATATGAATAAATTTTCAGATATATACAAACTAGCTAAATTAAGAGGTCTGTGGTCTGACTTTATTTTAACAAAAGGGACCAAAGCTATTTATTAATTATAAAAAGTCAGAAAGAATAATTTTATTTGAGATTTTACTTCTTTGTTTTACCATTCCTTTGGTTTACTATTTCTTAAACAAATCATTGTTTTAAAGCAAACATTTACCACTTGTTCAAAAGACAACATACTTATTTCCTGCTTTGGGTTATAAAATTATGATGTTAAATTATCTTGTGCTAACTTTGAAAATACTGACTAATTCTGGCATCAATGGCTGCCAGCATTGGTTTTAAAACCAACAGCGTTTCCAACGTTCAACATTAAAGTAGCAGTCACAGTTGGTTTCCATCAACAGCTCCCTTATTCTAGGATCAGAATACTTTGACAATCAGAAAACTTTGATTTAATGCTAAATTAGCCTTGATTCACACAAGGTCTATCTGTGTAATTGATTAAAGTTACATCACCTTCACTGACATCACTCGGCTCTGTGTATTGTGGAAACTCAGAATTACCTAATAGCTTTCCTATTTCTAACTGGCAGCATTCTGAATCAGTTGTAAAACTAGCATACTTGTAACAGTGGTAACTACAACCTGAAAAGACATCTATCTTGAACACAAGCTCATACATAAAATAATGCTAAAACATCGATTTCTTAAAATTAGTTAGTATTTTGTTTTCCAAGGAAAATATATTGCTTCAAAAAACAGCATGCAGAAAAATTACAATAAATAATTTATTTATCCTTTATGCAATACTGAATCATAAATAGCACTTATCCATCACGTGCTCTAAATTTCTCTTTCTTACCCACATCTAAATACCTATTAAAGCTAGACTAGAAATGATACAATGTACAGAGTTGCATTATATGGCCAAGGCTTTTCCCAGTCTTTCCCTACGCAAATTTGATAGCTCAATGATCTCTTTCTACAGTGTTCTTTTCAATTTAAAACTGACTTAACAAATGTGACATTCATTAGTGGCTTTTAGGAGCATGTTAGACAGTTTTCAGAAAGGTTATTTTATAAATCATTCTGTACTGCAGGAAAGAGCACACTGATTCTCAAGGTCTTTTCATCCTACTTGTTAGGCTTTTACTGAAGTTAACAATGAAGTCAAATATGAAATATAACTTGGACTATTTGGAGCATGTACTGGTGCCAAGTCATGCCAATATATGTTTTTACAATCAATTGCAAATTATATAGGATTAAGGGAAAGAGTAGTGATTGTCCTAGTCCATATTTTTACGTTCTTTTATAACTGTTATCATTCTATCATAAATTGTCAAAGAGATGATGATTATACATATTGAGAGTATCTTTAAAACCTATTTCAAAACATACACATATTATAGAGTATCAGATGGCAATGGATAATCTAAGTTGTTAAATGTATTTTGAAAGCTATGTTTATAGACCTGATAGCTGCTCAGTGATGTGTTAAAGGGCAGACACCTAGGTCATTATAGCATCTGTATGAGCCAAAAACCGACTTTTCACAGTCATTTTTGACCTGTGAATAATTTCAGTCTGACTGTGCAAGTACTCCATTCCAAGCAGACAACAGTATTATAACCATGTCAATTACTGTCGACCATCAGTATATGGCTGCTGAATAAGTGCTTCAGTCCTTCCAGAACTGGTATTTAGTTTTGGCATCTGTTTTTCCTGGCTTCTTTTTATGCTGACTCTGCCAGCTTCTTAAATTGCTCGTCTTGTCTCCTCTGACATTTTTCCTTTTCTTCTCAATTTTCCTTAGCTAGCAACACACTAACCTGACTGCATTTTGTGGCCTCATTTTTCAAATTCAGCTTAAAATCCATTCTGTAATTTCAGTAAGGATGTTTCAAATTTAAGCATATTGTTTAATGTTAGTTTCCCACTGCTGTAGCTCCAGAAAGATAGAGCAGTGAGAATAAACTTGGAGAGGTCTGAATTCACTGAAAGAGGTGAAAAACTTGGGATAACAGAGGCTTTTTCCTTTCAAGTACAAATTTCTTAAACATGGTTAATTAAAAATGTTAAGACACCAAAAAAAGACATTCAAAACCTGAAGTCTAGCAGCACTAGAAAGACTGCAAAGGTACCAAAAACTTATTTTAAATGGTATTCGTGTCTCAGTGCTCTGGGCAGTCTGGTCTAATGGTTGGCAACCCTGCACGTGGTGGAGGGGTTGAAACTAGATGATTGTTGTGGCCTTTTTCAATCCAGGCCATTCTGTGATTCTATGATTCTTTAAAGTTGAAAATAGATTTCCAATAGACTTTCATTGCCACTTCATCAGTTCCATCTCTTTTAAGAGAAAGAAAGTGCATTTCACATGTATATACTGTAAGAACCTAAATAGCTAACAAACTCAGCTCAGTCAAATAAGAGATTACATAACGCATAACACTGTGTGATACTGCTAAAACTACATAGAATCTAGCAACCTCCCATGAAACTATTCAAGCTTCAGGCACAATAGTTTATAATGTAAGTGCATTGATAATGGCCAGGATTGGAAAAAAAAAAAAAAAAAAAAGGGTTTATAGGATCTCCAGTTTTTAACCTCAAGGTGCATTTTCAGTGTTAATCTGGAACTCTAATTGGGTTGTCTGACAAAAAAATAAGTAAATAAAAAATAAAATAAAATAATTAAAAAAAAAAATCATGTTCAAATAACTTATCCACTTAAGTTCATTAAAGCGACTAAATTCCAGACACTACTTTGAACAACTAAAATCATACGACTTTTTTTTTTTTAGTAAATATATACAGTATACATATATATTACATACAATATAAACAGAAAGAAAAAAAAAAACAGTTCAAAATGAAGACGATGGAAATGAAAAACGGAAGAATGATTAGTAACAATGACCATTGGCCATTATAATTAACTTTTTTAGGCAGATGTATGTGCAGGTACAGATGTAATTAGAAGCTAATTTTTTGGATGGGCTGAGGGACTGCATTCTGTAATAATGATAGAACAGAAGTTCTTGAGGTAGCTGGTTTGTTAGAATTCTGTGTAATAGTTATTTCAATGCTGTTCAGACAGTGATGCCATCACATTATCACATTTGGTAACAAATGTGATGTTTTGCAAAGGGAAATCTTAAGGTACTAAGAGAGGTGATTCAAATTACCTATTTTATTGCTACCTATCTGTTGTAATAGGCGTTAGTGAAGGGCAAGGGTTGTGACGCGGCATGACCCCCTACCCTCTGATCCCTGCTTTGTAATGTAAATTTGGTGCACAACGTTAATGCACACTTAAGGGGCATAGATGAAACTAATAGGTATTGAGGGTGCTAACTGCGCCACAATAAATGCCATTTTTGCTATTCATCACATTGTTGTCAGTGTAGCTAATGGCCCTGGGGAGGTGATGGCACCAGTTAAAGGGCAGGGTTGTTCAGCCATAGGAGAACAGGATAACACCTATCTAGCATTAATTCAACAAAGGTCACAAAGGTCACAAAGCAATTCATTTAAGACTCTAGAAAAAGTGCTGAGGTTCCTGTGGGTCCTTTTAGGATATCTGGGCAAAGATTAAAGGAAGTCTTGAGCTTTCAGATTCTTCTAAAGACTTCAGAAGACTATTCCCTCCACATTTCAGCAAATGTCTGTCCCCTGGAATCTTCTTCATAGAAAGCAAAGCCAACAATTTCAAAATCATCATTCATATAAGGAGTATATTTTTCTGTCTTTATATTTAGTATTAAAACAACTTCATTTCATCATCACTTTCCTCTTTGATTTTTAGAGGTCCCTTCTAGTTTATAGCAGATTACTAAAGTAATCTTGAAAAACTACTTGAAGTGCAAGTGAAGTGCAAGTTGAACCAGTTATATGTTCTACTGGGTTCCTCCACTACTTTTCCACATGAATACTACAGATTTCTCAGTGCTTCAATACTTTCTGATCCTATGCTTCTTATTTAAACACGATCTTTATTACCTTATAAGAATAAATGATATTGGAAACTCCAAGTCATAATTCACTTTCAGCTTTGTAAGAGAAATAACAGTTGACTTTGGGAATTCCATCAAAATCCTGCAGTCACACTTGTATATGTAGTAAAGATATGTTTTCCCCTCCTGTTTTTCCCTAAGTGAAATTAAGTTCTACTCTTAAGGTAGCATCAATTCTTTGTGTATCTGTCTGTTGCATTTCATCTTTGAAAACGATGGCCATAAATTCCAATATTTCATAGAAAACTTAATGACCATTATGATATATTTCTAGAGAGAAGTTGAACAGAAAAGGTTGATAAGAAAGGAGAATCAAGCAGAAACATAGGTCATTTGGACTCACAGGCTTAAGAATTTTCTTCCATCTGCCAAGACAGCATTTGAATACAATAAAGTTAATCCCTTACAGCATATCTCAGCAACATTTCCCAGAGCTTTTATGTGCCTTTTAATAGAAACATTAAGAAGCATGTCATTATTTCTTACTCCCTGAATAAGTAATTCATAGACTGCTACAGACTGTGAGCAATACTAGGAATAATTTAAATGGTGTCAAGATATTTATCTTATTTTCTAACACCACCACTTCTTATTTTTGCTACTGGATATCAGATTATAAAAATAAACAAGTAAAAATAATACACAGAGAATTCTCTTTGAGAAGGATTCAGAAGAGTATTACTAAAAGAAATAACTTTGAACTGAGACATGAATTACTATCATCAAATGTTTCTTTTCCACCTAAACCAATACTTACTCTAAACTATATACTGAAATAAAATTATCCTTTAATGGACAGTATACTGATAAGATAGGGATGTGGATCATCATTCTCTTGCTGTATCACTGTTGTGATTTCATTGTGATTTCATTATTTTGATATTTGTTACTCTATCAGCAGTTTTGTGTTGTTGTTGTTGTTGTTTTTTCAAAATTAGAAGATTAAATAATTAATAACAAGATCAATTAATTAATTAATTGGAAGATTATGGTGAAACGGGTAGTTTCACCTCAACTAAAGTTCATAAACTAGTGTGAATATTCTGTTCACTTTAAAAGTTAAGTAATAAACTTAGAGTTACATTTTGAAAACAGCAGATCACCATAGGGAAAATTTATTCTGCCAATTATTTTTAACCATAATTAATCAAACTGCTCATTCAAAGCAAAGCCATTTCTCATAAAGTCATCAACTTTTCCATGTGACAGCAATGGATGAAAATATTTTAATCTGCGTATATAAAATATCCTGAACAAAATGTACTGTAAGGTGTAGTATAAATATATATATAAATATACAGGTTTTTGTTTGCTTGTTTGTTTGTTTGTTTTTAATCAAGATAAGTTTATCAAACTGATTTTATGGCTTGTGATTCCCAAGATCATTCTTCAAGGTAAAAGCAGGGGTAAATCCAGTCAAACAGCAGCAAATGATGAAGCTGAGGGTTTCATTTAGAGTTTAAAGTGAGAATGTCACCCTCCGAAGTGGGAGAATGTTTTCAAGTTCTCAGCATTTTCAAGTTCCAATTTGCTTCTACTATCAGCATTTTTTTTGCCACCATGCAAGTTGCAATATCCATGTGGTTGGTTAACAACATAACTGTAAGCAATGCTTATTCTAATTGGATTTATAGTTTGGATTTTCTGACCACTCTATATTTTGATAATATTGACTTAGTATATTGGCATTAGACAATATAGGAGCCTATCTATTTCTGTACTTTAAGAAGCTGAGACTATGTGGAAATTCTGCTGAATTATAGGTATTTCTAATCTCCCCCATTTCCTGCAGCTTCTTCTTTTCTGTCATGATGCAAACACAGTGATTTCATTTTTCATGTTGCAGGAAACATGTTCATTTTTCTTATGTCACATTTCCTAGTTCTTAGGAGCTTTCTTTATTTTGTAAGTTCATCCACTAGCTCTATACGCTGATCTTCCCTTTTTCTAGCTGACATTCTTTTCTTCTCAGTTGTGGAATGTTGAAAGATAACACTGTTTTTCTCCCTTGGATTTATATATATTAGCTTAATTTATTTGTGTATTTCTGCCAAATCTGAATGATTATAGTCAAGCACGACAAGTATGTTTGGTTTTTTTGTTTTTGTTTTTGTTTTTGTTTTTTTTCCTTAGTGTTCTTGATGTTCAAAAGCCTTACTCCAGTAATTGACTGGTATGTTATTTCTATATTTTAACTCAACAGGCCTTTAAAGCAAAAAGTTCAGTATGTACTCACAGAAGCATACTGCCTCTCTCCTGAAACTGTGAATATATAAAATATATTTATATTTATTTATTTTATATATTTTAGAAAAGAAAACATCATGAACCGTAGATGAAGAATAATACTTATTTAGTTGAATCAAATGTATATAGTCACTATGTATCCATCAATAGGTTGCTCTGAAAGTAATGCCTCCTATTTATTTACGTGGAAACTAGAAGAGCTACAGCGATCACAATAACACAGATCAGTTAAGTAAATTCTCAGCTACAAATCACTATTTTTTCACATAGTCACCATCACTAGCTACAGATTTTCACCAGTGAGGAACTGAATCCTGAATGCCAAGCTCCATGAGTACATTTATTTTACTTAGACTTCAGCTGAATGTTGTAAATAGGCCAGAAAATCCTGTTCAACTGATGTTTTTACTGAACACTGTAGGAGAATGTTTTTTAAAGTCCTCTGGTCATCCTTTTTGTGTGTGTGTGTGTGTGTGTATTTAGCCGAAATTTGAATACTCTTCTAGAAACAATTTTTATCACAGCTTCAGAATAGAAATAAAATAGCTTATTCTACTCCACAGGCTTATTAAGTAGATGCATACATGAAAGTATAAGATGGCTGTTAATGTTTCCATCTCTTCCTTGGTGTTTTTTTCCAGATTCTAGCAATTTATGCTTTTGAGAGAGAATTTTCTTTTGGCTTTGTTTTTAAGTACTCAATTTCCCCTGAACAAACAGTTTTGTCTTTACCAAGAAACTTCTGTGACCTTGGTCAAATTACTTCAGGGCTGTGTCTCCACTTTCTTTTTAGACTCTTACTGATCTTTTTAGCTAGCAGCCTTCTGGGACAAGGTTTAGCTGTTCATTTCTGGAGTACCTAGCAAAATAAAATCCTATTCTCAGCTTGCAGTGTCAATACACCTGTAAAACAAATAATGGAAAGAACAAAACACAACCACTTACACAGATCATTCTAAAGGCTATGAAACTGGGCAGACTTTGACTTGCTTTAATCTTCAGTGGCATATCATTCCATACAACATACTTTGATTGCCTCAAAAATAATGCCTCCTACTGATTTTCAAGGAAATTAACAACAGATACAAAGAGCACAAAAACACTGTTTGATAGAGCAAATTTTCAGCAATAAATCTCTGTTTTTCAATACAGTCACCACTGTTACATATGATTTTTTGTCAGCCATGAACAAGACCCTGCATGTCTCTCATAAAAATCTGTATGAGTGGAGGTGAACTGCTGTTGCTGTCACTGCTGCTGAAATGTACCACCTGCTGTCTCAGTGTGCTCGCATTCACTGTTTTGTCTTCATAAACACTATGAAAGCACCAGTGAATGGCAATGGGTGCAATCTTTTCCATAGGAAGGAATTCAAAGACCTATATTTGCTTTATCTGTTCTTCCACATCAGCTGCCGTTTTTGTAAGACTGCCCCTCTGCTGCCGTCTGTCTCACCACAACAAAGTGTAATAGAATATTGGTGGGAATGTTCAACCTCTACATCCATACCACCACAATCTGCCTCTGCTATTGATGGCCAACATAATAAAATAGGAAGCACTACATTCAGAGCAGCCCTAGTACTAAATGGAAAACTGAACGGAATTTATTGTGACAATTTAGTCTGACTTTAATATAGAAAGTTTCCCCAAATTAATTTGTATTTAAATTAATTTAAATTAATGCATGCATTTTTTTGGAAGGAGAAAAAGAAAGCTCTAAGCTATTGACCTTACCTTCTGATAAATTGCTCTAAGGTTCAGGGAAGCCACACTCCCCAGCCTAAAACCTCTTGCATCTCATTTCCAGAATATATTCTATTTCTATTTTTTTATTTTATTTTATTTTATTTTATTTTATTTTATTTTATTTTATTTTATTTTATTTTATTTATTTAAGTATTGTGTCTCCATGCATATCATTTTATTTTCAAGGATATTTACTCAGTAAAAAGATGTGTTTTTTTTTTTTGTTTGTTTTTTTTTTTGTTTTTTTTTGTTTTTTTTGTTGTTTTTTTTTTTGGTCATCTAGTAAATAAATAATTAATAAATATATTAAATAAACCAGCTCCTAAATATACTAGTAAACTAATGCACTCAAAATAGAAAAGGTATAAACATAATCTGTCATACACAGAAAACTGCTAAGTGGTAGATTCATTTTGTATTGGTGAGAACAGCATTATACAAAGCTTCATACAAAATACACTCCTTTTACAGATCTAAAAGTGTGAGTGATGTGAATTACTGGCATAAGCTCTATGAAAAAGTGTTGCTTTCTTTCTTTAGTAAATGCACATGACAAGTCCACTGCTAGAAGACATTTTTAGTACCTCTGTATGTAAGTGGAAGAAATGAAATTTATCAGGAGTAGTCAGCATGGATTCATCAAGAGGAAGTCATGTTCAGCCAACCTCAAAGCCTTCTGTGATGTCAACACCATCTGAGTAGATGAGGGAAGAACAGTGGATGTTGTGTATTGTGATGTCATCAAGGCTTTTGGCACTGTCTCCCATAACATCTTCATAGGTAAGCTTACGAAGTATGGGGTAGGTGAGTGTGCAGTGAGGTGGATTGAAAACTGTCTGAGTAGCACAGCTCAAAGTGATCGATGGCAGAGTCCAGTTAGAGGCCTATAAGTACCAGTGTTTCACAGGGGTCTGTACTGTGTCCAATCTTGTTTAACATCTTCATGAATAACCTAGATGAAGGGATAGAATCCACTCTCATTTTGTGTTGACATGAAGCTAAGAGGAGTGGCTGACACAAGAAGATTGTGCTGCCATTCAACAAGACCTGAACAGACTGGAGACTTGGGTGGAGAGAAACTTGATGAGGTTCAACAGGGGCAAGAGTCCTATACCTCGGGAGGAACAATCATATGTGTCAGTAGAGGTTAGGAGCTGGCCTTCTGGAAGGGGATCTCTGCAGAGAAGGATCTGGGTGTCCTGGTGGACAAGCGGTTGTCCATGAGTCAGCACTGTCTCCTTGTGGCCAAGAAGGGCAAAGGGATCCCAGGTGTATTAAAAAGAGTATGTCCAGTGGGACAAGGCTGGTAATCCTCCCCCTCTGCTCTGGACAGTGAGGCCTCACCAGGAGTACTGTGTTCTCAGTTCTCAGTTCCCAGATTCAAGAAAAACAGACAGCTTCTAGTGAGAGTCCAGCAAAGGGACACAAAGATCATAAAGGGCCTGGAGCACCTCCTTTATGAGGAATGGCCAAGAGTATTGGTAATCTGGAGAAGGCTAAGAGGGAATCTCATAAGTCTTCAAAAACATCTAAAATGTAGGAGTCTAGTTAATGGGGGTGATCTCTTTTTAGTGCGATGCAACAAAAGGACAAGGGGCAACAGGCAGAAACTGGAACACAAGAAGTTCCAAATGAACATGAGTTCACTGAGGGTAACAGAGCACTGGAGGCTGACAGCAGAGGTTGTGAAGTCTTTCTCTGGTGATATTAAAAACTGCATAGGCACTTTCTTGTGTAACCCACTTTAAGGAACCTGTATTAATAGGAAATTTGGATTACACGATCTCCAGAGGTCCCTTCCAACATTATGATTGGGACATCAGGGATATGATTTAGCAGAGGTTTTTTTTTAGAGATGGGGTACTGGTTAGGCTGCGGTTGGACTCGATGATCTTCAAGGTCTTTTCCAACCTGGGTAATTCTATGATTCTATGATTCTATGATTGATCTGTGATTCTGTATTTTGCCATTGCAGATGAGTGGACTGCAATCCAATGTATTCGTGACCTAACAGATACCTGTTTACATATATGTCCATGGTACTAAACATCTAAACATAGGAAAAAAACAATAATAAAATTTGTTTAAATTAGTAATCTCACAAAATTGAGGTCAGTCAATGAGTTTATCCATGTGCCCAAAGTATGATCATTTCATATATATTGAATAAAATGTAAACAAATACAGAGATAATAAATGTCTGATGTCTGATTTCACTGGCATTGTTCAAAACAGTCTTCACTTAGAATAACTCAAAAGATAGATCTGAGAGATCCTGCTTGGGTCTGGAAACACAATTAACTATTCTCAGCATTCCTTTTCTGTCATCTGAATGTGTACTATATTGTTCCCACTGTGCAGATTACCTATTGCCACAGAATATGGAGGAACTGAAGAACACTGGGCAAGTTCCCCCATGTACAACATATGTTGCAGTCATGAAAGCTTGAGTCTTGACTCCTACTATGAGCACAAGCTGCTCCCAGATAATCTGACATAATTTGTTGTTGCAAATACAATAAATATTTAAATCCTCCTGCTTTCTGAGACATATTTGTACATTTGCTAATGGAACAGGCATTAATGATAAATACATCTTTAGCCATATTTTACTGAGAAATAGTAGAATTAAAGCTTAGAAACTGAATCTTAATTAATATGTTTTCCTGTAGGTGTTACTCAATTTTCTACAGAGTTTGACCTCATATATAAGTAGGTTGTCTCTAAAATAATTAAAATCATGCTCCAGTTTATTTATCTCTTAGTTCTTAGACCACAAAAAATTCAAAACTTCTTTACCCCTCATGCATAAAATCTTCAGTAATCTGTAAAAAACTGCTTTTCCAGTATCCTGTTGCCTTTTGACTCAAATACTTGTTTTTAGAAGCAAAAATTCCAACAGCTTAGATTGCATGACATCATTCCTTCCAGTGCTTCTACTTTGTTCTGAACTATATGAACTCTTATCAAGGTATCTTTATTATGTTCCTGACTGGAAGACTGTTGGGCATCAACAAGAAGTTAGCAGTCTATGTAGTAGTTGACCTGAATAGGCTTAATGTTGTGTTGTTTTGCACTAAGTTTAATATGCAGTGTGGCTTTCACACCTATGTTGTGCTGCACTCATTCCTTGGACACTGAATGAAATTATTATAAAAGAGGAGCCTGCAGGCATTTCCCCCATGGTATAAATGATGGTGACACTTGCACGGCCTTGTCTCTATCAAAAGTGCAGCTAGAAGTTCTCATGGGAACATTATAACTGTCTGGCAGTGGAGATAATGAACAGGGTTGTTTCCTTGTAAGAAAATGTTATATTGTTTGAATGAACAAAAAAAGGAAGATTCGTGGGTGGAATCCACTCTGTAAGCCATGGTAAAATCTGAGGTTTGTCTAAAAAACAGCTTTCCCAGCATTCAATGAAACACAGAATTTTCTCATTATCTATATGCCTTTTTTAACTTTTTCTCACTAAACCAGCTATTTGGGCTTTTATTATTGGACTTTCTAACCAAGATCCAGAAAGTGTTCTGCACCAGTTCTCTCTCATCCTTCCTCTCCCACCTCTGCAGAATCATTTCTCAGGGCTGTCCTTGACTCTCTCTTTTATACTTTATTTCAAACAGAAATGAATTTTTGAAATTCTGTGAGGCTGATAAGATCTTTTCCTACAATGACTAAGTCAAAAATCTTATAATTGCAGAGTTTGACTTCTGACATTATTTACTCTCAGCACCAAAATTTTGAACCTGAGGCTCATTTCCTTCTGGATAAAAACCAAAGAGTAGTTTCACACTACAGCTGGGCTGATAGTAGGGATTATAGACTAAACTGGTTCACAGATACATCCTTTACTGAAAAATATCAGTTGTACTGAGGGAAGAGTTTTCCTTACAGAGAGTATCCTGAGGAAATAGATTATTAACCACACTTAACAGAACAGGCAAAAAACTCTTCAGAATATAAGGGCTCAGAATTAAACTACAATCAGACAATACACTTTCCACTTGGTGCAAATGATGATGGTCTTTAAAAAGTATATATTCTTCTTTGAATAATCCCCTCCACGGCTGCTGTAGTGCTAATGACAATGGGTGCTTAATTAGACAAATGTCAGCACAGGATTCAACTGGAATGATGACAGTCAGCTGCATCAGCCTCAATACACCTCTTCCTAGCAAGGAAGCCAAGCAAATTCTGACTACTGTTCCGTACACTGCATTTATGAAATTCTACCTTCAAATAAAAATTGATTTTATCCAAACCCATCATTTGACAGAGATTTATGGAAGGGAGGTTTTGCAGAAATTTTCCCACTAGAAAATTAGTGTGAAATGCACAGTATCAGTCTAGCTATCTAGATGGGCCAAAATTAGGCAGGATCTTGAAGGAAGAATAAAAGAAACAAGGAACTAGTGCTGTAAAGAATCAACAAAAGTATCTCTGGTAAATGTAACTTCAATATTCATTCTACTCAAGGCAATGTATCATGATGTATACTAACAGATAGTTTTGGAACAGTTTCCCTTTACAATAAAGTGTTCTGTTTTGTCATCTTTGAGCAAACAGAGGACAAATTCATACATCCAAATCTCAGTATTTCCCATGTGGCAATAATTTTCTTTAGTTATCATTTCTGCAACTGAGTGGCAAAAGAATATGATAGAAAAACAGATATTTCCGAGGATGTGATACAGAAAGAAAGTGTAGGAAGAGAAGTAGTCAGCAAATGAATAAAATGCGTGTATCTTGCAATTTATTTCTTCTTGTTATTGCAGAACAAGAACTTTGGGTTCATCAGTTACATAAGGCTGCAAATGTACACCTATGTGTATCAATTCAGGCCCCACTGTGATCCAAACCATGATGATGGTATCAGGGAAAGCCATCTGGTTTACCTTTGGAATAAATTATCTCTCTTCACGTTGAGTCTCTTTTGTCCATCAGTATAACTGTTCAGAGATCTTCCTGTCTCTATCTTGATCCATGAGCATTTTCATCCTAATTTCTACTCTCCTGCTGGGGAGGAGAAGAGAATAATAAGCTGGGAGGGAGTTTGGACCTTGCTAATGACTAGACCACATCAAATGCCTATCAGGCCAAAACCTCTGCAGGAGTTGAGCCAACAGTCACTCAGAGTTATTTCTGAATGTTATAGACAAGTACTTACGCTGAGAATACCAAGAATTTGAGAATTTGCAATCTAAAGTCTTAGGGAGAGTAAGTCTAAGTCTGTCTAAGTGTACAGATGGCAAAATGGAACAAGATTTCTGACTGAAGAGTTTGGAGGATTGTTAACAGCAGCACAGAGTCTGGTTGGAGGCCTGCAGCTAGCAGTATTCCCTCAGATATTGATACCAGGTCTGATCTTACTCAACATCTTCATCAGTGACCTGGAAGAAGGGACAAAATACTCCCTCAGCAGGGTTGCTAATGATTTAAAGCTGGGCAGCACATTCAAGGTGAGATCATCCTCCTTCACAGCTTATTTCTAACTGGAATAAAAAGTTAACTTTTGTTGATACAGTGCTGTTGAGGGGAGAAAAAAAAAATAATAAAGAAAAGAAAGAAAAGAAACATTGAAGCCAACATCTTGTTAAAACAAAATGTTTTCAGTTTCATTAGGAACCTAGCAAATGTAGTCAGAACTGATATGTCATCTCAGTTTCCTACTGCAAAACAGCACTTCTGTTCCACATCTGGACTACTGAGAGCTGTGAAAACCACGCTATGTAAAATTGTGTCCTACAGTTTGCTTTTCTCATGCATAAGCAGTGTATTATGAGAATTTTCTCTCCTTTTTACCCTCAATTGCATTTCCTGTCCCATTCCTCTAAATATAAACCACTCTTGTTATAGCCAGGAATTGTCCTAGAATATGATGTAGCAATATTCTTTAAATAATTGCCTCCTGCTTTCTTTTTCACTACTTAAACAGTGTACAGTGATCTTCTCTTGGATCATGCCTTATAGGTTTATCACTACCTACACATAGGTGCATCAACACTGATTTATTCCAATTATTTGCACTTTATTTCTTATACAACAAAACAGAAGTTCAATTTTAAATCATTACATCTGTAAAATATCTGTGAAATGTTACGCATAACACTGATCATCCCTGCAATCAAGTGAACCACCATTTCCCACCATGTAATACCTATCCTAGTAAATGGAAAATCTTTTTCTATTTCTGTACTAGTTCCATATCAGCCTTCTCTGGAACGTCATAAGAAGTTCTGACATCTGCACCATTTTGAAGAAGTAAAGTATTTCTAACATTTTTTCTCAAATTCCATATTCTGAAATTCTATCATAAATATCTATCTGTCTCTTTTTTCCTGCAAAACATTTCTGCTTAACAGAAATGTAAAGTGTTAATAAGCAGAATAAATAGTACATATTGTATACACATATGTGTATACAAACACAGAACTAAGTACCAATATTTACTTTGCAAGCAGCATATATGCCCATGGCAAACACTTTCATTCCCTGCATAATCTCCAAAAAACCTGCAGGCTGTAGTGATTATATTAAACACAGTGTAGATTACCCCTCTGCTAAAATCATCAGTAACATGAAAAAATGCATACATTTACATATTTGAAATGCCTGTATGCAGTTCTGAAGTCTACAGTCATGTTCAACATTATTAATCATTTACTTAAGAATTAAAAATTAGGTTACAGAAGTGGTTTAACTCTTAAAGATTTAAAAAAAAAAATGTAAAAGAAAAAGAAAAAGAAAAATCAAAGCAAGATTTTCTACATCAGTGCAAACAGTAAGATATTTCCATATGATTAAAATGGCAAATCATGCAACATGTATTCATGTTAGAAAATTAACTCTTTATGCCAGATGAAAGAATAGCATTGTTTTACTTCACCTTACTGATTAAAACTACTGTGGAAAATCATAAAATGTACAGAGCAATGACAAGGACAGAAGAATGATATGCATGTTAAAGAATGATGGTTTTTTTTTTGAGCCCTGTTTCTCTGGTATTTCTGATATCACGTACTTTATTGCTTCAAAAAAAAAAAAAAAATAGAATTCCACTGTCTACTTATAAATAAAGATTTAAAAATCATAATGTTATACATAAAATACCCATATATATATTTGTATATTCATTTATTTTTTCAACATTAAAATTGTGCAGCACATGACATTTCAATATGCTATAGGCACATTCATCAAATGCATAACATGGAAATGCTATTGCCTCAGGTAGAACACATTTTTGCAAAGAATGATGAAGAGTCAAAATGCAAAATTTGCCTGTAGCTGTTTACCTATTCTTATTTTAGCTTTATTCTAATATGCATTTACGCATTATGCAGTTTGACTGCAACTGTGAGTTACACAAACCATCTCTGGACTGCCTAAACTGGACATAGAGTTTCATATACACTGCTGTTAAGACATAGGGAAATGTGTTTAACCCTAACAGTATGGCTTTCTGTGAGAAGAATGGAAGAGTACTATAGTAATGGAGTGACCTTCACTGAAGTTAATAAGCATTAAGAACTGAAAAAGCTTCCAGGGTTGAAGACACAACTTTTATTACAAGGTACTGGTCATCTCAAGATATTAGGGCCTGAATGCTTTGCTGAATATAATCTTCAACATGGCTGTAAAGTTAGTCTGGAAAATATCTCAGATGTGTAGCATAATCAATAATTATTTGAAAATCAAAAATGATTCTGATATTTCATATGGAATTTTAAAATAAAGTTAATAAAGTTTTCATCACACATATTTTTTTATGCCAGAAGCTTTCTGATTATTATTATCTTGCATGCAGTACTTTCATTCATTAAACATACAGCAATGTAATTTTAGGATTTCTTTCCATGGTTTGGTTCATGTCTTATAATGTGGTCTAAGAAAAATGAAGAATATTCAGGAGATAATATATAACTGAAATGGGGGTTAAAAATTAGTTCCTGAACAGTGTTTATCTATCTCTCTATCTATATCTATATATCTATCTCTCTATTTTTTTTTTTTTTTGTACAAACTGAAACCTAGGACACTTATTACCTTGTAAGAAATATGAGGACCGATCCAAAAGTAACGCGTCCTATTTCATTATGTTGGTTTATGATATTAGAAGACGTTGGTAGTATGACAGTAGAGGTTGAACCTTCCTAACAGCATTCCGTAACATTTTGTTGCTCTGAAAAGTTTGGCAGCAGAGGAGTAGTTTGACAAAAGGATATCTGGCTTGAAAATGTGCATGATGCAGAGGTGTGATTGAATTCCTCCCTGCAGAAAAATTTGCACACATTGATTTTCACTGAATTTGGTTTATGTGGTAATATTTTGGTATTGAGGAGGCTGTCCCTATGAGCTTAGCCCAGCAAGTGCCTCAGGTCAGATTAGAGTCATCTCCAAAATGGACCCAATCCTAGTCAGAGCTGAGCCATGAGAGATGCTGATTATCCCTCTGGAAGAGCGGATTTAAGAAGTGGAAAACTGCAATACAACAGCAGCTGGGAGAGAAAAATATTGAGAAACTGCCCTGCAGTCATCAAGGTCAGCACAGAAAGAGGACGGGAGATGCTCCAGACACAGAGCAGAAGTTCCTTCCAGACCAGGAGAGGCCCATGGAGAGACAAGTTGCCCCCTTGCAGCCCATGGGACACCATGCAGAAACAATCTCCAAGCACAGCCCACGGAGGAGCCCACAGAGAAGCAAGTGGATGTGTCCTTTAGGAATATGCAGCCCACGGACAGCTCCTACAGGAGCAGTCTCCAGGCCAGAGCAGAACCTCTTGGAGAAGAGTTTGCAGTGGAGCAGGAAGTCCTGAGGAGCTGCTGCCCACGGGGATCTGTGCAGAAGCAGTTTGCTTCTGAAGGATGGGTTCGGTGGTGCAGAGTGCTTGGAAATCTACAGCCTGTGGGAAACCCACACAGGATCAGTTTATGAAGGATGGCATCATATGGGAGGGCTCACATGGAGCAAGGGCAGAGTGATCATGAAGGAGAAGCAGAGATGAACTGTCTACAGCAGGCCCCATTTGTTGTTCCTCTGTGCTGATTGGGTAAAAGAGATAGATGAGGGTGGATGGGAAGAAAGTGGTTTTGTTTGTTTTTAATTCTCACTACTCTTGTGTATTATACATTATTTACAGTAAATTATTTTTCCCAAAATAGAGTCTGTTTAGCTAATGGCTGTAACTGGTGAACAATATTCCTGTCAGATTCTTAACCCACAAGTTTTTTAATCGTAACTTCTCACTCTGTTCTGTTGAAGAGGAGGATTGAGAGAGCATACTTTCTGGTACCCAGTGTGTTCAACATAAAAGCAGTGGCTGGGAGAAGTAAAGGGCAAAACACAAACTGGATATTACTAGAAAATATAGTATGTGCAGTGAATTTTTGTTGTTGTAAAGAAGTGAAGAGACAAGAAGCAACATGTTTTCTTCATTGCAGTTGTGACTAAGTTATGTTGATATTGCTGTGGGGAATTTTTTTCATTGATGTAACTGGCATTTTTGAAGATTGCATGATGAGTGTATATTTAAATTCTTAGTATGTTTTTCGTAGAGGCAAAAGGTGGAATGTACTGCACTGGATACAGGCTAAGTACATGTTGAAAAGGTGAAAGATTAAAGTCTATCACCATGAGTGTGCTAGAGTCTCAATTACCCTTGATCACACTGAGCTTAGTACATGAATGAGGATGATTATCTATCATGAGTCAAAGATGTGACATTAAATTTCATAATTACTTATGCTTTATGTACATCATCTTTAAATAAAGTAAAATTTTCAGTGACCTTATCTATTGCTGTCACTTGTCACAGTGAAGATCAATTTAACTTTACAGCATTTGAAGTACTTTTTATTCCTTTCTGCTGCCACAGCACAACACAACACAGTTCATTAACTGAGTGTTCTTAGGTCCCCTGTGGGCTACTAAGACTCTCTGAGTAACTATGTAATAAAAATCAGTCTTTGTACTGGCTGCAATATACTGTTGTTTGTTTGCTTGTTTGTTTGTTTGTTTTCTGCAATCTGAGAAAATCGGGGGGTTGGACTCGATGATCTCTAGAGGTCCCTTCCAACCCCTACAATTCTGTGATTCTGTGAGAAAAAAAAAAAAAAAAAAAAAAAAAAGGATAAATATGGGAGATATGAGGGAACAAACTTTCACTCTCCTATTCAACAAAGCAAGATTTTAGAAGGCTTGAAATTCAGATTGAGACAGGAAGAAGAGAGAAAATTCATGTGAATATCTATGGAGTGATAAGAAAGTCCAGAAGAAATCTAAGAAGCTTGCCACAAACTTTCAGTGCAAACTTGAACTCATTGCATGCAGTGTAAAGACTTTGATTTTGATTCAGTCATAAGAGCAGAAATAAGGAGAAATCTGGCTTTCATAGAAGTTCTGATATTAGTTTAAACAACAAATAAATTTACACTGTCATTTTCAAATATATGTTTTATCTCATCTGGTATACCTGATGAACAGAATTAATCATTCAAGTCATATTCTCAAATTTTCTCAAAGAAAAATGGAATAAGTAGTTACAGCACTTCTTCAAAAATACTTTCTTTTTTTCCTACTTATTTTTTTTATTATTGTGAAGTTTTTTTTACTGACTGCAATACTTTCCTGCAGTTTGTTGTCAGTATACACCTGCAAACTCCATGTATTTTTTAGAATAGTTTTAAAACTCAAATATTTTTCAGTACTTAATATTATTATCACATACCATTTATTCAGCTTAATAAGTGAGACTTCAAGGGCAAGCGGAATGAGAAACAGTGGAACTATTAGCTCTTCATAGAAAACCACTTAGAATCTTTGCTGTTTCTACTATGGAATAAGTTAAAAGGGAGAATTATTGTAATCAAACATTCTGTATAATGTGCAAAATTAAATGCCATATACAAGTATCTTAAATATTAAATTTTAAAGTATTGAAATTTTTCCTGAAAAAAAAAATAGTTGCAAGCCATTACAAGTACATTGTATGTTCACAGGTATATGCTATGTAAAAATAGACAGCTATGTGCTAAACATTACACCAAACAAAAATTCATGATCTGATGTTAATGACATCACAAAATGTAAGAGCTCAGGCAAGAAATATAACGCTAAAAAATTGTTTTCAATCCAGACATGTTTAAAAGAGGTCTCTATTTTCTTCACCTTTAAAAGCTCAGTATGGAGTAACTGACACAAACTGTCATAGAATCAGTCATAGAATTCTCAGAGTTGGAAGTGACCTTTAAAGGTAATCTAGTCCAACTCCCCTGCAATGAACAGGGACATCCACAGCTAGATCAGAGTGTTCAGAGCCTGCTATAACCTCCCCCTGAATGTCTCTAGGGATGGGGTTTTCACCATTTCTCTGGGCAACCTGTGCCAGTGCCTCACTACTCTCTCTGTAAAAGACTTTCCCTTATATCCAGCCTAAATCTACTCTCTTTAAGTTTGAAATCATATCCCTTTGTCCTATCACCACAGACCCTGCTTATTCAGCATAATTGGTTGAATAAATAAAACTTCTTTTTCCAGCTTTGAAGCATTCTTCAGAACTTCTAATCTGCTCAGGTAAGAACAAGGAAAGGCTACAGAACGAAAGCTTAACATAAACATTGGGAAGTAACCTTCCAGTTTAATTAAACCTCTGTAACTTGAAATTAATTTGAATCAGTTTGCCCCACAATCTTTAACAGCTTCTCTTTACTCTTTTGCAGTTTTTGAACTTTTTAATAATAACTCACTGAGGTTTATAATTTGTGCAGATTTCTGAAAGAAGAGATTATGCCCTGGTGTTTACTTTTTAAGATATTTACTCCTAACAGATGATTATTTGGACAACACTTTTCATTTTCATTTCAAATAACAAAGTGCAAGAACGGCTTGATGTAAATCCATTGCTTCTGGAAGAATCTATTCTGATAAGGCTTCCTTCTGCTTCAGGATATCTAGAACATCTGTTCACATAAAGTCTATATCCTTTAAACTGTAAAGTGGTCAGTGCATAAACAGTAATAGCACACTAAAACATCAGTGTGTTTCTGTGATCATTTATCCTCAAGTGAAACTGAATACCCTTTAGACAACCTTTTGTGGATGCCATTTCCAAGAAATGTAAAATAATGGGAGTACAGATCCCATTTATCTCCAAAGCATATGGTCTGCTAACGGAGAAACCATTGTAATTAAGTGAAAATATTAGAAAAGACTACATAGAATATGGTCTCCCTCGTAAAAAATATATCTACAAAACAACAGATTGTAAGTAGATAATGTTGCAGTGAGTCTGACACTAGCCAACATATTTCACGGCTGAAATAATTCATCGAGGTACTCCATTTCTCTCTTTTTTTTTTACACTTGCAATGCAGTTAATTCATATAGATACACAAAACTATAGGCTTTGATTGAAGCATGTGCTGTTTCCTTTCTGACTGTGCTAATTCAGAAAAATGGTAAACCTAAGCTGAATCATCACACAATTTTGTACTAAGCTTTAAAATACTAGCTGCAAAATGATTAGACATTTTATTTCTATTCATAAAGCAAGAATACTTAAAATCTGAATCTTCTTTAAATCTGCTGAATCTTACAATGCACTGAGGAATAAAAATTCTAATATTAAGAATTATGTATAAAAAAAGAAATATCTTAGTTTGCAGTACTGTCACAACTGCATGGAGTAAAATTTCCTTTTATTTTTTTCTCATTATTCTAGTGTACAAAAACCACATTTCCCAATAGAGTTGTAAATATGTTTACATTCCAGTATGAGACATACACATACAATGTTTCAACAATAAATAGCAAGCAATAGAATTATTCTGCATCAAAATTTCAGCTCCAGGGAACCTAAAAACTTTATGCTTGTACTTCCAGCTTCATGTTTATTTGTAGTCCACAAATATCCAAAAAACATAAATGGACACCAATCTAACATGTCAACCACAGCCAAGAGGAAAAAAAAAAAAAAAAAAAAAAAAAAAAAAAAAAAAAAAAGGAAGAATCTATATAAACACATTCTATTATTGTGTAAAAAAAATAAAATAAAATAAAATAAAATTACTGCTCCAAAGAGGCTCTGCAGCTTCCAAAATGTGTACAATTTATAATCAGACTCTGCCTTTTGAATATCAGAGATCATTCAGACACAGCTCCAAGACAAGACATCTATGGCCTTGTTGAAGATGGTACTCCAGAAATTAATTAAATGCAGAAGCCTATCCTAATTATTTTGAGAAACTGACCTACAAATTTCCATCCTTCAACAGCTGTGCAGAGAGATTAACCTTACCTACCTTTCCTTTTTATGCAAAGGAAACTGTATTTTGCCTGAAGTCTGCCTCAATAGTGAAAATTATCTGGAAAGCTCAAGATGAGCATATTCTGCTCAGACGTATCTGCCAATTATCCTGGGACTTTGACTGTCTGGGGGAGAGACACAAACATGGATGCCATGATGTCTTCTCCTAATTTATTGCTGCGTCACACACCTTATATACCATCCTAAATCCCACGCAGACATGTACACCCGCTATGCAAAACCCAGTGCACATGAGAGAACCTGTACACACATCTACCTAAACCCCCCGCCCACTAACTCTAAACCTACAGGCCTAACTCAGCTATTCTAGAACACTCCATCTACTCAGAACTACTGCATGCACGCATAAATCCTTACAAAGACAGCTTAGTACCCCAACACGCTCCTGCAGAAGTTCTGGTGTAATGATTCTGAACAGAAAACCGTGTTAGAAATCCAGAGGTTCATGGTTACTCTTGCAAATTCAAGGGGTAAGAAGGATAGATACAATGAAGATAGATTTCACTGTTCTAAATTCATCAAATAAATCATAGAATCAGAATTGTTGAACCATCTGAGTTGGAAAGGATCTCTCTTGCAATGAACAGAGACATCACAGCAGATCAAGTTACTTAGATTTCAGTCCAAGCTGACCTTGACTGTTACCAGGGACAAGGTTTCCAAGCACAAAGATGAGACTATCTACTCTTCTTAAAAATGGGTGCAACATTGCTTTTTTTCCAGTGATCGTGGACCTCACAGTGATTTTTTTAAATGTCACTGAGAATGACTACATCATCAGATTCGCTAAGGAGTCAGGGATGCATTTCATCAGGACCCATAGGCTTATGGATATTCAAGTTCTTCACATGGTTGCAAGCTTAATCATTGCTTACAGCACAAAGGATATTGCTGCCTCAGCCTCTACCTTCTGACCCATCCATTTAAGGGATGTGTGATGAGCAGTTATCAGTGAAGACTGAGGCAAAACTATTGTTGAATAAACTCAGCCTTCTTGTCCCCTGTTACTAACCTGCCTGTACTGCTGTATTGCTAGCAGGGGAATAAGCCTTCTTGGACTTTCTTTTTCATATTGATGCACTTGTAGAAACCTTATTCTCCTTTGCTCCCTTGCCAAGTCCAGTTCCAGCTGGGCCTTAGCCTTACTGACCCCATGCCTACACAGCATAGCAACACCCCTATACTCCTTTCATTATACTTATCCCTGTTTCCACTGTTCTGTTTCCTTGACCTTGAGGGCAGTTTCCAATAGATGTCAGTGTCTGAAATCCCCTAGCAAAATGTGAGCCTGTGATCATGATGCCTCCTGTAGCTGGAGTAAGAAGGTTGGAAAAAAAAATAAAAATAATTAAAAAAATCCACATATCTGAGCATAGTATTTTGTCTGCTCTGTGTCTCTGTGAATATACAAAATCAGCCACCAGAATGAACTAACAGAGATAAAATGGCATAAGAAACAGTTTGTGGTAACAGATTTATACAAAAGTAAACAAAGTCCGATCACACCTGCCTGTGAATAAGTGTCACTCAAAGTTACAAAATATATTACGCCTTCAATAGGCAAATAATCATATAGAAACAACACTATATTGTGTATTTAATATATATATTAAATAGTTTAATATTTATGACCTTAGATATAAGAACGCTAAAAGGAAAACAAATTTTGACCAAGAACTCAGCTGCTTGAAATCAGACTTCCAATCATGCATGAAATGATTCAAAACAATTCAACAGATAAGTATGAGAGTAACAGTGACTGGAAGAAAAAGATATATATATATAAGGAAAGAAAGTAGTTACAAAACTGAATATATATATTTTTTTCTAATCAATGTAGTAGAAAAGATTTAATTCTAGTTCTTAAAAACCTAGCTAAAATCAATAGATGAGTTGCAGTCTATAATGGGCCTTAGTACTTAAGCAAGCCTAAGGAAAAGAAATAAAATATGTTTTAAATCATCTGGACATCTTTGGACTGTATTTCCTGTATATCAAATAGAATGGTTTGTCCTCAGGCTCAATGCATTGTTTCTTTTTTGAATTTATGTAAAACCAAATACTCATAATCAAAACAAAATGTGAAATACATTTTATTGACTGCAGCATTTATACAAAATCATAGCAGAGCACTGGTAATGTGTACATTCTTTGAATATCTTATCAAATAATGTATCTCCTTTTATTTCATTTTACATATATTGAATAAAATTAAAAGAGCTACAGAAAATTTACTGAAATTTACTGCAAAATAGCCTACAATATTGTTTCTGTTTCCAGCTGCAATTTGAGCTGGAGAATGTACCAGAGTTTCCTACCTACCAAATGTATATTCTAATAATTTTACCTTTGTTGCTCAACTTTTTAATCATCAGAAATAAAAATGAACAAAAATATGATTCTTGTTTTCAAAAGGTCTTTATCATTCTGAGTGTTGGGAAAAGTGCTTGTGGGCAAATTGGCAAGATGCCATCTCAATAACCACTAAAAACAATTTTAGGTTTATGTGAGCTGGTAGGCTTTCATTGAGTTTAAGAAAACTGCCCATACAATGCAGTTAAGTATATGAGTCTGAAAGCACATCCAAATTCACTTTTCAGTATTATTCACCATCAGTATTAAGTCATTAAAGACTGTATGTCCAATTTCTAACAGCTGCAAAGAGACTGAAAATCTAAATATATTTTGGACGCCTCACTTGTAGGTGGCAAGATTTTGGCAATAGTGTGGGCTGCAGGCATCATCTCTGTGGGAGGGGAGCAGGGAATGCCCTGTATCATATGCAGCTGTCTCGCTCCAATTAAGGAGTGAGGCAAGGTTCTTTTGATAAATTATGCTCGGCGTGAGATTAAGAAGAGAAACATTCAAATGTTGATCCGACCAGTTTATTGGGAATAATAGACGGCTGAGGGGATGGGGAAGGGAGAGCGGCGGATACCAAAATTAGGGTGATGGGGAAGGGAAAGTGGGCGACAGGAAAGGTAGAAAAGGCAAGAATTACGGAAAGCGGGGAAAGTCACCTCCTGAACGCAGCAGCGTCCCGTTGCACGTCGTTTCGTTGGTCCAGGAGGAACAAGCGCAGGGGAGAGCCGCAGCAGAGGGTCAGGCCGCAAGCAGCAGATCGGTGCAGCGCAGAGCGGGAGGTAGAAAGGGCAGCGAGGTATTGGGAGGCAGCGAGGTCTCACGGAGCAGAGTCTCGAGCAGCAAGCCCAGGTGAATCCGGTGTCCGCCGTAGGAAGACGTTGGAGGAATCTGAAGCCAGATGCCTAAGAGTTCTTCATGCATGCATCTTCTTCAGCATGCAGGCGTTCACGTAGTGAGGCATCTGATGTCAGACAACCTCCTTGTTCATGAAGAGAGGCATCTGATGTCAGAAAACCTCAACCCCATAATCCATGGTTTGTCCATGCTCTTTTTATCCTACTTCGTCCCAGCCTTCGGGACATTTCTGGAAGGCTTGGGTCAGAGTCCTGTGAATACCTCGGAGATGGCCCTCTTCCTTGAGATAGGCCCACACAAAAGACCACTTAAGGGCCATTCATCTGTATCTTATCTCCCTTTCGTAGCTCCCGGACTTGTCCATCTGTCATCTGTCTGTCATCTGTCACGTCACCCTTAAACAAAGGGGGTCTGGAACCGTGGTTCAGACTTGCCTGGACTTGTCCTTCTGTGTGTCTCTGGAACCTTGGCCAGGCTTCCCTGAACTTGTCCATTTCAGCAGACTTTGAGACAGTAATGTAAAAAGCATGGCCTCTTACAGCAGCTAACTCTCGAGAAAATATATTTAAGAAAGAGAAGAAACAACAGGCAAGCTAAGGGAGAAAAGTGAGAGAAACAATCCTGAAAATTCTATGAGAACAAGAAGGAAAAGATGCTCCAAGCAATGAAGCATAAATTCCCTACATCCCACAGGAAGGCATTTGATATTCACCCTGCTGCCTATGAGGGACTTGACACCAGAGCATCTGGTCATTTCCTGAAGGAATTTCGGCTCAAGCAAATCTGAAGCTGAAGCAGATTTTTCCTGAAGGATTATATCCTGTGGAAAAATCCACACCAGAGCAGGAAAAAAACTGAGGAGGGAATAGTGGTTGGAGTAGTTATGGACTGTCTACAGTCTCCTATTTCCAGTCCTCCTTTACTCCTTTCTGTGCTTCTGGGTGGATATTAGGGATCTAGCAAATGCACCACATCATCAAATTTACATTTGCTTTGAACAATTACTAAAGGTTTGTGCTCATTGGTCCTTTCAAAAATTTAGTTCACTTCTCTTTAGTTCAAATGCCTGACTCAAGTAATTGTTGTCTGGTTCATTATAAGGCCAAACTGTCCAAAAATATATATCTAAATATAGAAACAGTAAGATGCTAAAATTAGATATTTAATCATTAACTAATATTAAAAGTTTTAAAGATTTATTAACAAGTTGCCAGTTTTATCAAAACCCAAGCTTTGGCAACCTACTTGCCTTCTTTGGAGTAATCCTCAAGATCAATTGTTTCCTATTTCATTTTCTTTCTATTACTAGCTTCATGATGCATTTAAATTAAATTGTTGAGTCCCCTGGTGTCATAAGTGACAAATATACAGCACAAGTTTTTTAAAAAGACCGATTTGCTTGCTATTAAATATCATAACCCTATCTTACAGACCTAAAATAAAGAGATTGAAGCGGTTGACTGAGATAGAAAGAATATCGCTACCATATTATGTTATGAACGAAAGACTGCCTTTAGACTTTTTCACATTTGTTGTTGTTGTTTCAATTGCTCAATAACAAGCCACTTATATACATATATATTCCATAGATACACAAAGTAAATGCTTAAGTGCTTATAGATATAAAACCCTGCACACACATCTAACCCTTTAGAGAGCATGTTGTGCATCTGGTTGTTGTATTACAGCAATCATTTTTAATTATTTCATGTATGAATCAATATTTGGTAGTGCATATAAACTTGGAATGAGTCTCAGTTGAGGGACTGTTCAAACTACTAAGATGTCATTGGAAAACACTAGCTTTCTGACAATAAAGATCCTACCATAATATATATATTCTTCCATCATGGTTCTTCCATCTACATCAACTAAGAATACATGTAATAATATAGAAGTATAATTTCTTACTTTTTCCACTTATTTCTAAATAAAACTGTGACAGTTTTCTAGAGATACTAATTCTTACTGTGAATCAGTATTTGAAGTATAATTATCTAGCCAGGTCTATATGTATTTGTATGGGAAATTGGTAATCACAGTCGGAACCTCTGATTAATCAGCTCCACCTTACAGTATTTCATACCTCACCTCAGTAATGATAAGAAAGACCCTGGAAAAACAGTATAACCGTAGTCATAAAAATTATCTGAAGTTACAGCTCAGAATACTTTGTTCTCTGTTAGAACATGGAGGCAGATTTTTTTTATTTTTTTTTCCCTGTTCTTTTTTTCCAAGTGCATTTCCTTTTTATTTCATTTCTCTCTTCAGTCCAGCAACTAACCCTTTACCACTTACCTGAAAGCATAAAACATCTTCATCTCTGCTTTTTGAGACACAAATGTAATGGGCAGAAATGTGACTTTCTAGATTTCGTGGTAAGCCTTAGCTCAGTTTTAAAATGATAGAATAGCATATATACTATTGTCTCTAAGAGTTGCTTTGCACATTAATTTTCAAGGTTAGTTTTTGTTTAGTTTTCAGAATTAACATTTTCTATAAATTCTCTCTGTTTGTCTACTAAGAAGTTGTAAAAAAGACTAAAAAAGTATCTAGGAGTACTGCTTCTCAAAAAAAAAATTGCTATCAATTGTAGGGTAATTGTGCTCAGTCCTTCATTGTTTTGTACAGGCAAATTGGAGAACAATATAAATGCAGTACATTTTCTATTGAAATGGAAACTCCTTGAAAATCAGATAACTGAATCTCTCAAGACAGAGAAATTTGACCAATCTAAAATGCATACAATTTCTTTCCTTTTGTGAAGCAATATAGCATAAATAAACTGTGTGGCCTTAGTGGCTTAAGAAATCAAGTATTTTGTGATAATATTTTTTTAAGAGTTTAAATTATTAGTTAACGTTTTCCAGCATCTCACTTACAGAGATGGATAATAGAGATCTATTCAACATGCAGAGCATGTCAGTTACAGAACTACCTCTTGGTCCTCTTTCCTTATAGAGTTGGCTAAGATGATAAGTTTGAAACGCTCAACAAATGCTATTATCAGTGAACATCAAACACACCCTCTTGCTAAGCAAAGATGCTGTAAATACCACAATCCCATAAATAGCTGAATGTTTTGGTTTCAGCTGGGACAGAATTGATTTTCTTGGTAGTATTTGGTATGATATAATGTTTTGGCTTTAGGTGAAAAAGAATGTTGATAACACATCGATGTTTTAGTTGTTTCTGAGCAGTGCTTCACAGACACAAGGATGTTTCTTGTACTGTTTACCATCAAGTGAGATGAGCAGGGACAAGGAGAAGATAAGAGACAGAATAAAGACAGATGATCTTAACAGGTGAAAGATACTGGAATTGTTAAAGGGTCAGCTGCTGCTAGGGTACTGCTGGGCATCAATTGACAGGTGGTAGCAATTGCATTGTGCATCATTAACACCTACCTAACACCTATTATTTCTCTTTTAACTTTCTGTTTTAGGAAATATTTTTTATCTCAGCCTATGTTTTCCACCATTCTTTCCACTCTGTCTCCTCCACCACAATGAAACTGGGGGAAGGAGTAAATGAATGGCTGTGTGGTGTTTAGATGCCTGGCAGGTTAAAACAGAATACTGAAATGGTCAGACTATTCCATCAGTCTGTGCTACTTGGGGAATTCCACAAAATTGGTTATGTGAAGATTTTATTCTTACTATAACAACTTAGACCTAGTTATAAGGTTTAAGTAAAAATTTGAGTAATCTTTATCTGACCCTTGTAAATTCCTAGATTAATTTCCTGTTCACCATGCCTGGATCATTCATTCTTGTCCTGCTTAGCTAAAGGGATTTATCTATCAGCTAAACACTGTTCTCCATGTTAGGCCATTTCACCACAATGTCTTGTCCAAATCATCTCTGCTAATACTCAGCATTCCACTACAATCCAATCCAGTCCCGTAGATCTTATTCTAAGCCAGTATAGGAAGATACATTCTCTCTCCCGTTTAAACTACTGAAGACATCCACCACTGAAACACAATTAACTGGAAGCTACTCATATTGTTTTACCAGCTATTGATTCACTTCCTGAAGAAAAAGTATGTTAGTCTCTTTGTCAGTCTTTCATAGCCATTCCACAGGTACAGTGGAGGTAAAGAGAGGCAGCAAGTACCTCTCAGAAACAGAGTTTGAATTTTGGATGGTCCTGTGTGGAGCTAAGAGGTGGACTTCATGAATGTTGTCAGTTTTCTTCTAGCTCAGAATTTTCTATGATTTTCTGATTTTATGAAAACTAAATGGTTCTATCACCAATGTAGTGTAAATGAATCAAATAATTCCGTTTTAATGTTATTGAAATGTGATGAATAAGTAATAACATAACAAAGCAAAACAGGTTATCTGCTTACATATTCAATGAATAAAATGAAATTAATTTTGTTAAACTTGAGAGTATTTTCTGACTGTGTTATTATTTAATGTATCCAGCAGATATTCATTTATAGTACATATATGTTTCTGATTAAGTTCAAACAAGTACAAAATTGGTATTTTTTAGTGGTGGTAATAGTGTGTTCAAGAAATGTTATGGCATTTTTAAGTTCTCTGAAAGCATCCTATAGTAGATAAGGCCTCCCCACTAACACAAATATGTAGGGAGAATACAATCTGTGTAACTCTTTAGAAAGCTGGTGTTTGTTTAAAAAATGATATGGATGAAACAAAAAAACAGAATTTAAAGAAATAATATTCTATAAATTGGATGTAAAATTAAAGGAAGCCAGGGAAGAAATCAGTTTGGGATAAGATTTGTCTTTTCTTCACACATGCAACATATAGTCTCTGGATCAGTAAAAATGGATAATACTTATTCACAAATGCATATTAATTAGTTTTTCAATCTTTAGCTTGTGGAACAGCTTGGTAAGAGACAGCATAATTGATCAAATGTTGTTCAGGTTTTGCATTCAGCTACTGTTAATTTCCCAACAGAGAAGGAGAACAAAGGAACACTGACTTCATACACCTTTGCCCTGACTATTTGTTATTGACTAACATCATCACCAGGGGAAAAAAAAATAAAATAAAATGTTAATTTAGTGAATGAAAAGTATAACTTCAAGTCCACATCTATTAGACAGTATAAACTTTAATCCTCCTGTTAGTTTCCCAGTATATGAAGAGCTCCAAACAGAGCACAAAACAATCTCAATGAAGAAAGGAAGTATTTGTGCAAGTTCTTGAGCAGTAAGATAGTACAAGGGACCACTGCTACCTCACCAGCTAAAAAGAACTGAGGTTATGCTTGATAAAGCATACAATATTGACTGAACGACTAATGACTCATATCAGCATACACAAATACAGATTTTAATTTCCATGCTGATGTGAAAAAAACAGATAAACATTTGTAATGCAGGAATGACCAAGAAGAAATTAAATACAAAATACATTTAAATAACTGCTCTTTCTTAAGGACACAACTATGATACAGTTAAATTCCAGTCAAATAAGGGAATATAATGGAGAACACAGATGAAATGAATCCATTACTTCATTCACTACTTACATGATCAGAAAGCAAGCAAATGCAGACAAAAGGGATCAGGAAGAATAAACCTTCTGATAAAAGAAGGAATGGTCTTCCTAAGGCAAAGCAGATTTTTCCACACAATGTGGAAATACGAGTGAGGGGAAAAAAACCAAACAAAAACAACCAAACAGATAAACTGTTTCCACGTTAACTGGCAATAAGCAGAAGCAGCAGGCTTGTATTTCTGTACAAGAGATTTAAGACAGATGTAAGGAATACTGTTGTTGCAAATGAGCAAACAAGCATAGAGCAAGTGTAAATACAGTGAGTTTAGTCAACTTCAATTTCCAAAGGATACTTGATAAAATCTTGAAAGAATAATAAGTTGTGAGAAGATAAGTCTATTCCCTTGACTAAATAACTACTTAAAGATGAGGTAACAAAGATAGGAATTAGAAGCCAGTTTTCACAAAACAAGGAGTGAATACTTACTGTTCTCTTGTCAAGCATTCACAAAGTGATTTAAAATGTAGGGTGAACAGTAAGGGGGAAAACCTGGCGTAGTTACATTCATGGTCACAAAAAGGAAAGTTGAAGGTGAGGAGCTCTAGAGTGAGCTTTCAAGAAGAATTGAGCAATAAGATGGCAGATAAAACATAGCTATCAGAATTTATTTAAAAGTCATGAATACTTACAAAGTATTTCAGATGCTCCCGGTACTTTTTCTCTTTAGTCTTAGTGATATCAAGAGAAAACTAACATTCTCACTCACTGTATAGAGAATGTAGGTGCTTCTGGCAAACAAAATCAAAAGTAACATTTCTACTTAATACTATCCTGAGTCTAAACCTTTAATATTAAGAATGCAGCACTTAATCTTATAATTCCTAGAGAGATTACATATTTAAATAAGTCTTTCCTTTGACTTTGAGAGCCCTGGGTAGATAGATACTTCTGTTTTGAACATGTGACCTGATGTATTATAGTGCATGCCTAAAAAGAGGGGAAAAAACCACAAACAAGAATGTAAAGAAATACAAACATTTGTTCAAAACCTTGCAGTGTGGTTCAGTTTAGAATATGCTCTCTCTTCTATATAGGTAATATTAAATATAGAAATATTTTGACCGTTAAGATAGGTATCTTAGATATATAATAGATAATCTTAGAAATGTTTACAAGAAAAAAAAAAAAACAACAAAACACACACAGACACACACACACACGAGAAATAGAAAGATCTAAGCATTTAAATTTAAGTGGAAATACATTTGCTGATGAAATTCCTATTTGAATAAAATTGTTAAAATTGAAAATAAAGTCTATTAAGTATCTACTGAAGCTATTGCTTGATTTTAAGTTTTTTAAAATCAGTAAGAATTTGAAACCTCCCAGTTTCAGTGATATGATTTAGAAGGAAACACTAGCAGCTTAGAATTGTTGAGATTTATTTGAATAAGTAGATTTGTTTTGGTAGAACTAGTTGGGTATTCTACTATTACTATCACAATATTCTGATTTACTTTCATAAGAGGCAATTCTGAGCCACTTGAGATCTTCACAAGAACATTCTTGTAATCTTTGTTCAGCTATTAAACTTTTTTTTTATTGTGGTGGTGGTTTATTATAACTAGAAAAAGATGATGCAGAATGATAAAATAATAATATAATCTATATGATAAATAAATCTCATTTTTCTTTTTTTCCTTCTCTTTCAAGATTGTGCATGACTGTCATGGTTTTCAAATTCTGCTATTTCATCCTTAGATTAGGACGGAAAAGACAATGTTCAAAGACAAAAATAAATTATTCTTTCTAATCTTGTGTGTAAATGAACGGAGAACAGAAATATTGCAAGGAATGCTCAGCCTTCAGCCAACTCCTCACAGTTTTATAGGTTTTCCACATGATGTCATGTGGTACAGAATATCCCTTTGGACAGCTTATGTCAGCTGTCCTGATTCTGTCGCCCCCCCCAGTGTAAGAGGCCATGCTTTTTACATCACTGTCTCAAAGTTTACTGAAATGGACAAGTTCAGGGAAGCCTGGCCAAGGTTCCAGAACTCCTTTTGTCTGAGGCACAGAAGGACAAGTCCAGGCAAGTCTTAACCAAGGTTCCAGAACCCCTTTGTTTAAGGGTGACGTGACAGATGGACAAGTGACAGATGGACAAGACCAGGAGCGAGCTACGAATAGGAGATAAGATACATATGAATGGCCCTAAATGGTCTTTTTGTGTGGGCCTATCTCAAGGAAGAGGGCCATCTCCGAGGTATTCACATCACTCTGACCCAAGCCTCCCTGGAATGTCACGTAGGCTGGGAAGAAGTAGGATAAAAAGAGCATGGACAAACCATGGATTTTAGGTTTTCTGACATCAGATGCCTCACTACGTGAACGCCTGCATGTTGAAGAAGATGCATGCATGAAGAACTTCTAGGTTTCTGGCCTCAGATTCCTCCAACGTCGTCCTACGGCTGCCAACAGATTCACCTGGGCTTGCTGCTCGAGACTCTGCTCCGTGAGACCTCTCTGCTCCGTGAGACCTCGCTACTCGAGACTCTGCTCCATGAGACCTTGCTGTTCCCCAGGACCTTGCTGTCCTTTCTACCTCCTGCTCTGCGCTGCACTGATCTGCTGCTTGCAGCCTGCCACTCTGCTGCTGCTCTCCCCTATGCTTGTTTTCCCTGGACCAACGAAACAACGTGCAACGGGACGCTGCTGCATCCAGGAGGTGACTTTCCCTGCTTTTCCATAATTCTTGCCTTTTTCCACCTTTCCTATCGCCCACTTTCCCTTGTCTGGTCGGATCAACATTTGAATGTTTCTCTTCTTAATCTCACGCTGAGCATAATTTATCAAAAGAACCTTGCCTCTCTCCTTAATTGGAGTGAGACACCCAGTTCCTTGCATCTTTCCAATCCCTCCCTGACAGAACAATATAAGAAGATGTATCACTGAAATGTCTTTGGCTCCACACAGCACTTCTCAGCAGCAACTAAAACATCAGTGTGTTATGAAAATTCTTTTTCTCCTTAAGCCACAACATATCACCACACCAGACAGTATGAAGAAAATCAGTTGTGTCTCACCTGAAACAAGGACAGGCATACTTTGAAAGATTACTGTTATAAGAGCAAGCGATAGTTCTGTTACATTTCTTTTCTGCATAATCCATGTCTTTGTCTGCACAATTCATAATTATTTAAATGAGAAATGGAATTAACAGTGAATTCAGATAAATGTTATATATTTTGCTGATTTTTAATTCCTCTGGTCTATTTTGATTAACTTGTCTCATATCTAATCTCTACAGAGATGAACAGACACTAGAAACTTGTTTCCCTAATGGTTCACAGAGCTAAATGAAACTCAGAAAATTTCAAACTTTATGTCATATTTTAGCATACATATTCTTCACAAAGAAACCACAGATGAAATCTTCATAGGAAAGTGAACATACAAAGAGGAGCTGAGGTATGCTTAAGTAGGATGTGGAAGATGTGCAGTTATGCTGCAATCTCTCCCCACTTTTGGATGCTTACCAATAAACCTATGCATCTTGAAATCCGTATGCTTAACAAAAAATATATATTTTTCTGTAAGTAGATACTTCTATACACTGCCACAAATGGGAGAGTATTCTCTCCACATCCTACAGTAAATGTAGGATGAATGTAAAAAATGGCCAAAGACAAATGCAGTCTCTAAGAAAGCTACAAAAATGAAGACACCCTCTGAAAATGACCATATTATGTTTATTTCCTCACTGTGTGTTTGTGAATAAGAAAAGTATGAAAGAAGAAACTGTGAGAAAGATTTTTAAAAGATGAGAAGATATTTAAAGCAATGTAGTTTAAATTTATTAAAGAAAAATCTAGTCAAAATTACTGAAGGATGGAGGTCTATTTTGAACCTATTCTATGCAAGCATTCTGATATCAAAGTGTTTGTCTTTTTTCAAGATTTCCATCCAGACTCACAGGGAACCTTTTTGTTAGTGATTTTTTAAAGGCTAAGAGTACTGTCAATTGTTATAAAAGGTATATACTTTATTTTCTTAAGAAATTGTTTCATTTACTGTTTGAACTGTTCTCTTCATTTACCACTTTCATATTTGAAGGGTAGTGAAGGGCAAAGAAGGGAAGGAGAGGAGGTGAGGTGAGAAGAGGCAAGGAGAAGGTAAGGTTGCCATCATTGTAATACTCCTGAAGGACAAATCAGGTGGCAACCTGTGCCTTCCTACATGAATGCTCAAAAGATTTCCTTTTGTCTCTTTATCTGACAGAGAGCTATTCCCTTCTTCCCTAGCCACTGCAGAGAAACTCTTAATTTCTCCCAAAACTACCTTTCCCTCTTATCATAGAATTACCCAGGTTGGAAAAGACCTTGAAGATCATCAAGTCCAACCGCAGCCTAACCAGTAGCCTATCTCAAAAAAAAAAAACAAAAAAAAAACCAACAACAAAAAAACAAAACAAAACAAACAAACAAACAAAAAAAAACAACACAAAAAACCTCTGCTAAATCATATCCCTGAGTACTACATCCAAACGGCTCTTAAACACATCCAGGGATGGCAATTCAACCACCTCCCTGGGGAGCCCATTCCAGTACCTAACCACCCTTTCTGTAAAGAAGTTCTTCCTAATATCCAACCTAAACTTACCCTGGCGCAACTTGAGGCCATTTCCCGTCGTTCTGTCACTTCTCACTAGTGAGAAGAGACCTGCCCCACTCTCACTGTAAGCACTGTTCAGATACTGGAAGAGAGCGATAAGGTCTCCCCTCAGCCTCCTCTTCCTCAGACTAAACAGCCCCAGCTTCCTTAGCCTCTCCTCGTAGGGCTGATTCTCCAAGCCCTTAACGAGCCTCGCTGCCCTTCTCTGGACCTGCTCCAGTACCTCCATGTCCTTTCTTGTGCTGAGGTGCCCAAAACTGGACACAGTACTCGAGGTGAGGCCTCACCAATGTTGAGTACAGGGGCAGGATGACTTCCTTAGTCCTGCTCACCACACCATTCTTGATACAAGCCAGGATGCAATATTCTTACAATAGATTTTCTATTTCAGTTTTCCTTCCACTCCAACTCTCCTAACTATTCTGAAGTAACAATTCTATTTTCCTTCAAATATTCTCCCGACTAATCTTGTCTTCCCTTTCCCACAAACTCCCACAAACTCTGACACATCTTCTCACAAAGAAGACAACTGAATTCTTGCTCTATTTCAAGAACTCCTAGAACAACCTTAACAACCTTCTCAGAGGACATTATGAGGGCAGAAATAATAATAAAAAGAGAAAAAGGAAGGCTTGCCTTCCTATCTTATAAGGTAATTACAGTACTGTAATTTCACTTGGCAGAAGATTAGCACCCGTCTTGGATCAATCCAGAAATGCTGGTGAGCAGCCTTTATTCCTTCCACTTTCAGGTGCCCTACTGGTCACTGCTAAAAAAATGGTGAAAATACTGAGACGCAATCTTTCTATTTTTATTTATTTATTTTTTCCTCTCTTTGTAGAGGCCATGGAAGGAGACCACTGATAATTTACAGTCTTCTAGGATATATAAACCACACTGTGATGCAACACAGTTTTGGAGTTTACCACAATGGATTTACAACTGTATCTTTCAATTAATCACTCTTCACACTTTCAGTTTGAATTAATACCATACACAGACACATTTGGAATTGTTTTTAAATCATGAATGCCAATATACAATTTTACTCCCTCAGTCAGTCTTTGAACTTGGCAATAAAGCCAGCTGAATTCTTGCCAAGGTGATTCATTTCACCGAGACCTCTAAATGCATTTGGACAATTAAGGAGAGAGGTGGAAGTAGTTCAATAAGTCAAGAGGATTTACAAATAAAAATTTGTCCGATGTAATAGAGAGCATTAGAAACCAAGTAAAATGATAAGAATTAGAAAGCTTTTATTTATTTATTTATTTATTTTTTAATAAATTATAGAATCAGCAATTAAAGAGATTCATGAAAATCCATGTTTAATTTTTTTAAATGACAGGTAAAAATCATCAAAAATCTGTGAGCCAATGTCATTTCCATCTTCATTTTCACAGAATCACAGAATCACAGAATCACAGAATTATAGGGGTTGGAAGGGACCTCTAGAGATCATCGAGTCCAACCCCCCTGCCAAAGCAGGCTCCCTACACCACGTCGCACAGGTAGGCGTCCAGGCGGGTCTTGAATATCTCCAGAGAAGGAGACTCCACCACCCCCCTGGGCAGCCTGTTCCAGTGCTCCGTCGCCCTCACTGTAAAGAAGTTCTTGCGCACATTCGTGCGGAACTTCCTATGCTGGAGTTTCAGCCCATTGCCCCTAGTCCTGTCCCCACGCACTACTGAAAAGAGACCAGCCTCGCCACTATAGCTCCCACACCTCAGGTATTTATAAACCTGGATCAAGTCCTCTCTCAGCCTTCTTTTCTCAAGGCTAAACAGACCCAGTTCCCTAAGTCTCTCCTCGTAGGGGAGATGGTCCAGGCCCTTCACCATCTTTGTGGCCCTCCGCTGGACTCTTTCCAAGAGATCCCTGTCTTTTTTGTACTGGGGAGCCCAGAACTGGACACAGTATTCCAGATGAGGCCTCACCAGGGCAGAGTAGAGGGGGAGGATCACCTCCCTTGACCTGGGTCATTTTCTGGTGCAAATTTTCTTTCACATGCAAATTTTCCTGATGCAATGATGCAATTTCATCAAGTGTGTCTGCTGGTGGCTATTGCATTGTCATGTATTAATTTAGGGGGAATATAACAAAAATGTTCATCCCTCATGTTCTTTAACATGTCTTCTAGGAGGATCTGTTCCATGATCTTCCCAGGCACAGAGCTGAGGCTCACCAGCCTGTAGTTCCCTGGATCCTCCTTCATCCCTTTCTTTTAAATAGAAGTGATGTTTCCCTTTTTCCAGACCCCAGGGATTTTGTCCAGCAGCCACAAATTTTCAAATATGATGGAGAGCAGCTCAGCAATCACATCAGCCAGCTCCTTTAGGACAGTGAGATGCGTGTCATTTGGCTCCATAGACTTGTATACACTCAATCTCATGAGGTGGTCTTGGACTTGCTCTGTCCTTAGAGTGGGGGGTGGAATTTACTCCCCCAGTTCCCACTGAGTAGCTCAAGAAAACAAGCTTCAGGGACATGAGAAATATGGGAATCCTGGCTGCCGATGAAGACCAAGGTAAAAAACTCTTTAGTACCTCAGCCATCTCCATATCTGTCATATCTGGTTCTCCTTTCTCATTTACCAAAGAAGGTATGCTCTATTTGGCCTGCTTCTTCTGGCCCGAGTACCTATAGAATCCCTTCGTGTTGTTTTTAATATCCCTCACCAATTTCAGTTTCATCTGTGCCTTGGCTTTCCTAACCCTCCCCTCTGAAAGTCTGGACAGCATCCCTGTATTCTTCCCAGGTGACATGTGTTTGTTTCCATACCTGATACAGTCCCTTCTTTTCCCTCAGTCTGACCATCAGATCCGTGCCAGGCCATACCAGTTTCCTGCCTTCCTGTCTGTTCTCTTATTCTGAGGGATGGAGAGCTCTTGTGCCCTCAGAAAAACATCCATAAAGAGTAGTCAGAGGCATCCTTGAGAATTAGCCAGACCCCATAGCACGGAGCAGCAGAGAATCACAGGTTGGTTGTGGAAGGTCAAGGGAAAGATCTCTGCCACCATCTGCTGGAAGAGAGCTAGAAGGTCTTATTTTGTTCTACAGCTCGCCACTTCTCAACAGAAGCTTTCTGAACCCACACCTACCAATGTGCCTACATGTGTGCCATAGGAATGAAGAGGTCATGCAAGGAGACCTGTTGAACTCACCTGTAGCAGTCACCATATTCCACATTTTGGACCTATCAATCTTACTGCCATGCAGGCAGTATTAGTACAAGAATGTGTCTCATCTCATGGTGCGATCTAAGCAGGTCACCAGAGTGTTTCTGTTCCGCACCATTGGGCTCTACATTATAGCTAAGGGCAACATAGAAAATATCTTCACAGAGGAAATGGTGCCACATACAGTATGCCTCTAAATGTTACAGTCTTCCAGGAGGCAGATAACAAGCAATTCTATAGATAGGCATACCACAAGGTAGTCCAAGAAAAAAAGACAAAGAAATTTAATATTCTCTTGGAGCAGTCAGTGTAGTTATTTTGAGAACCAGGAGGAAGTTAGCCCTTACCATTCTTGTTTAAACATTTAGGGAGTACTGGCACATGTGAGATCAAGAGAACAAAGGTATTTATATCTCAGGAATACATACATGTACCTTTTCTTTACCTACATTAGCTGTTTTCCTGGCATGGATTCTCTCAGCCTTGTTTCATTTATCCTTTGTATTTCCCTACTAATTTTCTTCATTTAATAAAATTTAAGAGTAGCCCCAGTTTGCCTTTTTTTTTTTTTTTTTTTTTTTGTTGGGGGGGGGGGGGGGTAGGGGAAGGGACAGACGGGGGCGGGGGGAGCTCTTCTTCCTATCCATCTTTATCTAATCTATTCAGACTATTTTTTTCTTATCCTCAGCAGCATTTCCTTAGACCTTGTAACATTTTCTATCATTTTTTATTCTCCCTGCAACCTAATGTAGGTATCTTCATGTTTCTTCTTAGTTCTCCTTACTTACAGGCTATTTTGGGTGTTCCTCCATATCTTTTATTCTTTGAATCTCTCCTAGGATACCTGCACTTCTAATGCCATCAAGCTGTCACCTAGAAGGCAGTTAGTGATCGTTTTTCCCCATTCAGCCAAAGGGCTCCCTCAAAAATCTTCATATGGTATATGAATCTGTACTCAAGCTAGTACTATACACTAAATTAGATAAAACATTCCTACCATCTGTTCAGAGTAGCTGTAAAGAGTTGCACAGACATCAGTTTCATTGCACAACAACAAATTTTATTGATCTTACAAACCCCAGGGACCATACCACACAGTGAGCACCATCTACTGGCATCTGATTACTTAGGGTATGTACGTATGTATGTAGACATAAAGCATTTCTCTAATCCTGAGCCTAGCCAAATTCATCTTCATAAAACTCTTTGTTTTACTTCAATTATTTATTTATTTATTTATTTTCCCACAAGGTATTTGTTAGGTGTCCGTTCATGTTACTGTATGATAAGTCTGAATTTCTGACCTGGTAGGGAAAAAAATAACTAGATGTTTAAAACCAGTTGTCTTATATTAACATAAATTCACATATAATTTAACACAAACAATTAATATGTACATATATACTTGAAGGCAAACACACACATAGTAATGATAATCTTAAATTTACATCATTCACTCTTTGCTTTAATTCTAGGGAAACCTACCAAAACAACAGCAACAACAAAAACTTAATCCCACAATAATAAATTAAGATAATGCAGTGTGAAAATACTTCACTGATATCCTGAAAAAAAATCCAATCTACGGAAAGGGTATGAAGAATGAGAGATTACAAACTACACATTTAATTTGGATGTGTGCTTGGTACATATAAATCGCAAAAAGAACTGTACAGGAATTTTCTGATTAGGATGATTTTGAAAGAAATGAACTTTCCATGAACTCAGAATATTGTCAGAAACTTTTAATTTCCTTGAAAGTTTCACACTTTTTATGATGAGTCTTAATTTAGATCTGTTATATAGAAAATATTCTCAGGGCTCCCCACGCTCTGGCTTGGTAGCCTCGGCTGGGAAGCAGACTGAACCCCCTGTGATTCTTGAAGAAGAGGTCAGGGAATTACTGCTTCAACTGGACTGCCACAAGTCCATGGGGCCAGATGAGATTCACCAAAGAGTGCTGAAGGAACTGGCAGAAGTGATCGTTGAGCCGCTTTCTGTTATCTTTCAGCGCTCCTTGTTAACAGGTGAGGTCCCAGAAGACTGGAGGCTTGCCAACGTGACTCCCATTTACAGGAAAGGTTGTAAGGAGGATCCGGGGAACTACAGGCCTGTTAGCCTGACCTCGGTGCCAGGGAAGGTAATGGAATGGATTGTCTTGAGGGAGATCACGCGGCAGGTGTGGGATGACCAGGAGATCAGACCTAGCCAGCATGGGTTCGTGAAGGGCAGGTCCTGCATGACCAATCTGATCTCCTTCTACGACCCTGTGACCCGTCTGATGGATGAAGGTAAGGCTGTTGATGTGGTCTACTTAGACTTCAGCAAAGCCTTTGACACTGTCTCCCATACTATTCTCCTGTAAAAGCTGGCAGCCCGTGGCTTGGATGGGTACACTCTCGGCTGGGTAAGGAGCTGGCTAGAGGGCTGGGCCCAGAGAGTGGTGGTAAATGGAGTTAAATCCAGTTGGAGACCAGTCACGAGTGGTGTCCCCCAGGGGTCGGTGCTAGGGCCTGTCCTCTTCAACATCTTTATTGATGACTTGGATGAGGGCATTGAGTGCTCCCTCAGTAAGTTCGCAGATGACACCAAGTTGGCTGGGAGTGTCGATCTGTCTGAGGGTGGCGAGGCCCTACAGAGAGATCTGGATTGGCTGGAGAGCTGGGCCGAAGCCAACGGGATGAGGTTTAACAGGACCAAATGCCGGGTCCTGCACTTTGGCCACAACAACCCCAGGCAACGCTATAGGCTTGGGACAGAATGGCTGGAGGACTGTGTTGAGGAAACGGACCTGGGAGTACTGATTGATGCACGGCTGAACATGAGCCGACAGTGTGCCCGCGTGGCCAGGAAGGCCAACGGCATCCTGGCTTGCATCAAAAACATTGTTACTAGCAGGAACAGGGAGGTGATTGTCCCTCTGTACTCGGCATTGGTGTGGCCGCACCTTGAGTACTGTGTTCAGTTTTGGGCCCCTCACTGCAAGAAAGACATTGAGGCCCTGGAACGTGTTCAGAGGAGGGCTACGAAGCTGGTGAGGGGTCTGGAGCACAGGCCTTATGAGGAGCGGCGGAGGGAACTGGGATTGTTCAGCCTGGAGAAGAGGAGGCTCAGGGGAGACCTTATAGCTCTCTATAACTTCCTGAAGGGAGGTTGTGGTGAGCTGGGGGTTGGCCTTTTCTCTCGTGTAGACAGTGATAGAACTAGAGGGAATGGTTTCAAGCTGCGACAGGGGAGGTTCAGGCTGGACATTAGGAAGTATTACTTCTCGGAAGGGGTAGTCAGGCATTGGAATGCACTGCCCAGGGAGGTGGTAGAGTCACCGACCATGGGAGTGTTCAAGAAACGTTTGGATGTTGCGTTGAGGAATATGGTTTAGCTGGGAAGTATTGGTAACGGTTGGACTAGATGATCTTCTAGGTCTTTTCCAACCTGAAAAATTCTGTGATTCTGTGTGAAAAGATAAAGTTTGCCTTGAATGTTTCCACTTGTTCACAGCCCTGGTGAGGCTGAACATTGAATACTGTGTTCAGTTTTGGGCCTCTCACTACAAGAAAGACAATGAGGCTCTGGAGCTTGTCTGGAGAAGGACATCAGAACTGTGAAGGATCTGGAGTACAGGTATGGAGGACAGTTGAAGAGCTGGGATTGTTTAAACTGGAGAAGAGGAAGCTCAGGCAATATCCTAACACTATCTACACCTCCATGAAAAGAGGTGTAGCAGGGTGAAGTTTGGCCTCTCTTCCTAGGTAGCTAGTGACAGTACAAGAAGTAATGGCCTCAGGTTGGGTATTAGGAAAGGTTTCTTATTGGAAGGAATGATAAGATGTTGGAACAAGTTGCCCAGGAAGATGATGAAGTTACCATCCCAGGAGGTGTTTAACGAAAGGACAGTTGTAGTGTGTATGGATTTGATTTAATGGGTAATATTGGTCATAGGTGGACAACTGGACTAGATAATCTTAGAAGTCTTTTCCAAACCTGTCAATGGTTTATGGGCTGGTTCATCCCAGTTCTGTGACTAGCAGGGTGGGAGGACCCATGGACCCACACTCTGGGAAATGGAAAAGGAAAAAAAGGGAGAAAGAGTAGGGAGATGGGCAAACAATGGCAATGAGGATAAACAAACTAATTTACTAAATAAGATACTGGAATGCAACAACACACTATAATACAATATAATACAATAGAATTAGAATTGGAGTTAATAAATAAAACAAGAGAACATCCAAAAACCAAAGGCCTTACTCTATGCTGAGATGAGACATCTATTCAGGCCGAGCAGAAGAGAAAAAATAGACAGTGTAGTGATATGGGAGAAGCTTCATCTTTCCCTCTGAACAGAAAATGGAAAGAGAACAGTGAACAGCCCTTTGGAGTATGCAGTATGTAGTTCTTCTCTTCTGGGACAGGTACCCAGAACTGAAGCATTAAATCTTTAACTCTCAGCACACTACATGATGTTATGATGTGGGATACTGGTAACCAAAATCACAAAACCATGACAAAATCCTATGATTCTATAATTCTATTATTCCGTGAATGAGGACTTTCTTTCCCTTCTGTTTCTTGCATGAGAAGAATTGTAAGACTATGTATGTCTACACTATGCCAGTTAGTTGTGTGCCTAGATTTCCCCAAGTGCAAGTAGCATGAAACAGATGGAATCTATGACAATAAATTCTCTTACACTCCACCACAGGAGTTGCTGTAGGCATGCTAAACATCAAGAATGGCCCTTTAAGTGATGTAAATTCTGAGCTGTATTAAGAAACTATTTGGCATTAGCTAATTTAGACATGGGGAACATTGGAATCATTTAATGGAATAGACAATCAAATTCCATTTCCTACAACTGCTCATTGGCTCTGATTGATCTACTAGCATAAACACAGTGGATTAAAGAACAAATCTAATCCTAGAAGCAGATGTACTTCCCAACATTACATATCAAGCCATGGGAAACCTGGAATCGCACAGTAGTCACAGACTTAATCATTTGATACATATAATGGGAGATCTTAAGTGATAAAGAAAAATTAAGTCATTGTTTAACATCACTGACATGTATATGCTAACTATCAAACTAATTCAGAGCAACGACTATGGTCTGTATAAATATATATCACAAAATAAATATATTCATGAATATCCTCTTGATTTTAACCACTAGCAGAACTGTGTGTTTCAAGATATTACATAATATAATCTAACATATCACAGTGATTAAAAGGTAATAAAACATAATAAACAATTTGTACTAAATTCTGGCAATAAAGAAGTGATTTAATTAAGTACATTTACACATATTATAGTGAGTAATACCACCACAATATTTATAAGTCTGACAAAATAATCCTATGCATTTCAACAGAATACCTGTTCCAGAACAATAAAGACTATGATATGGCAGTAAAACAAATTCTCAAAATATTTTGTTAGCCTAAAAAGACATTTAATTAAGCTACATAATACTGGATGAATGAAAATGCACCATCACAAAAGCTAACAAGATTTTGTAATGGATTTCTGTAAAGTTCTGCTACTTTTGACAATTGTAATTATGATCTTCTATTTTACTTTTTAAGCTTATGAAAGGAAAACACTAATGGAGATACTTATTTTTTCCAGTATCTTTCAAAATTACTTATTAAGAATAAGTCTTCCCTAAAATGATAGGCTGAAAATTCCCTTCCCATGCTTTCACATAAGATCATATGCATGCTGTTAAACTGATTTGTGCATGCACCTCAAAGCTTTGGAAAAGCACATTTTAAAAATCTTAATAGAAAATGCATCAATATTTAAACACATTAGATACCCTTGAACTTTTACCTTCGGTAGTTTTATTCAATTATCATTAAAATATATTTCTTTAAAGGTTGAGAAGAAACAGAAACATGGAGATACACACACTAAAAACGAACATAGGTGCTTACTTGAAGAAGTATTTCAGGTGGATATAAAGCAAGTGAGAAGATACAAAGTTTCAAAGAGAGAGCTAAATGGAATATTGTAGGATAGTATCTCAATCAGTGAAGTGCAGACGAGAATGTAGAAAGCAAACAAAAATATTTTTATGAATGTTGTACTTTCTAAATTCCCTAAAAACATTAGCATAGCATTGCAATTCTCAGAACTGAAAAACTGAATTTCTCAATACTCTTTCAAAGCTTCTAAGCAATAAAGAGAATTTTCTGTCAGTACGAAAAATTTTAAATCAAATGAGAAGACCTGTACCTGTAAAACAGGGACAGAATTGCCATATATAGTAAAGTAATTCCGGAATCAAGACTTTGGAGTGTGTCAAAACAAAGAAAGATTGGCCAAAGAGCTTACCTGTTTTTCCTTAATCTGTAAATTCTTATCCCTACTCAGACAGATGCTTTTCTGAAGATAATAGATTTCTGTAGATCTTTACTGTATCAACAGATACCTAGTACCAATATTTTTTCTAAGAATTAAGGTTAATTTTTTAAGGCTACCTTCACAACTAGAGTCATTCCAAATCTCACCCAAATGTTGTTGCCAATACACTCAGCAAAAGATTTGTTTCTTCTTGAGGCTTAGAGATAATAACATGGGTACTCACTACTACATCAAAATTGATTACAGAGAATCTAAGTTTTTGTTTTCACTAAAATGAAGATTGATTCTTATTTTCTTTTACAGCTTAAAAGCCCACAGATTAAAGTTACTTGTGAAAAGATTTTACTCTGCTACTGACGTACACCTTGAGATGTGGATGGAAAAGAATCAGTGCAGGAATTATGGCAACAGTTATATTACACCTACTTGTGCTTAGAACATTTTTAAGCTTTGCTTAAAAGTCACAATATCTGAGATTTCTACAAGACAATGAGATAGCCCAAATCTGTTTAGAATAACAACAGTGAACAATACAGTACCAGATGCAGGATGCAGGGAGAATGTAGATAAAGCTGTGGTAACAAGATCTACAGTGCATGTACACTTCTTAGCTTCTCAGTGTGGTGAGATTTGAAATTTACCAATCACCAGCAATTGTCTTTTTGATGTAAGCTAGCAATAGTATTGCACCTGTTTAGTATATTATTGTGCTATTAGGAGCACGGGAAGATGGTGTGCTTAGGTAAAGGATAAAAATGATCTTCTACATTGCAAAATGTAAATCTGTCAGAGAAAAAGCTATCCTTTTTCCCATTCCAATGTACTACTTAAAATACAATTACTCTCTGGCTTGTAAATCAGCTAGAGGCCTTCCCAAATTACTGCATGGGAAATCAAGACTAGTATTCCACAATGAATGTAAGTATGTCAGACTAATAAGCATCCTAAAAACAGATATGTATATATATATATATATATATATATATGTATATATATATATTTATATAGTTTAGTGACTAGTCTAATTTTGCTAAACATGAAGGTTACATTTATTTATTTGATCTACACGATGGTTATCTAATCACAGAATGTAGATATAGAACAAGCTTATTAGCTACTCTGGGCAATTTGTTTGTTGACACAGAACATTTCCCTATAGCTTTTCCAGCTATTATGCAGAACTTAAAATCCAAATCAAAGAGTTTTTATTATATTCACAGCATACATTATCTCTCAGCATTATGAATTTTCTCTGATGCTCCTGTCCTTATTTTCATCTCTTGCCTCTTTGCAACATTCTCTGTACCTAACTTAATTTTCTTTGCTTCTGGGTTTCAAAGCTACTTAGCATAATGTGGATGTTTGCACTCAAATACTGCTCATACTCTATGTAACTGAATCTCTCTGCTATGTAGAAACGTACACATTTTGATTGAAATTTGTCTGTTGAAATGGATTTCAATGTAATTTAAGACCTTAACTCCATTAGAAAATCAGGGCAGCAAGGGTTTTTATTATCTTTGATGATTTATACCTTAGATGTTAGGGATGTTTATTTTTAGTGATAGGCAAGCATAGGATTTGAATGTTTTTATTGAAGCCTGGCAGATTCCAGAACTTTTTTTGAGCAACTTCAAAAAATCAAGTATCAGATAATATTTTCTTAACAAAATCTCACAGGTAAAGATAGGTAAGAAAAGAATGCAATGCTTTGTCAGTCTGAGGAAGTGATAAACACAGGATACATTTATAACATATGGATTTATCTGAGTTAGAAAAAAAAGAATGAAATTCCCATTGCAGATATATTAACTAAAGAGTACAACTATTGTTTAAGTATCCTAAATTTTCTAATAAACATCAAGTTGAACCATCTTTGTTAACACGTCAGTGTACAAGGCTTAAAAGATATGTTTGTGATGACTTTTAAAAATAATTAGGAAATAAGTCATATTTACAAGAGATATAGAGGTGCAGAACTCACTGTTGGTGATGGTAAACAATCAAAAATATCTGAAAAAAATATGATGGAAAGTCACGAGTAAATGAATAGTTCTTAAATAAGTGAAAGCAGAGGCAATCCAGCCATATACTGAACAAGATAGAGGAGACTGAACAAATAATTAAATGACTTATCTATGTAATTTATGTAGCTAATTTGCATACTGAAAGTTAGATGATTGATTGAATAGAACAACCTAGGGAAATTTCCTTGAGAAGTTTCATATACAAAGTACATAGCACTCTCCTACAAGTAATTAATCCTTTAATGTGAACCATAGGTAATAAAAACCGCACTGCAAAGTGCAGTTTAAAACGACAGCGTATTTTACAGAGACAGCAACAGCAAGTAAAAGAAAAAATAAATAATCAAAAACTCAAAATGTTACAATTTTGCAGCGTTCAAGGCACGGACTCAGATGTGAATGATCCAAATCGTTTATTACAAGTTCTCACATCCCTTATATACCTTCACAAGTTGTTGTTTTCTCACTTTCCCATCCGCCCTTATAACTTTCCCAACCACCTTTACATGTCAACAAAGCATTCTACAAAACACTTCTCAACTGTCCATGCAGGCACATATCCAATCAGAGCTGTGAGACCCTTCTTCTCCTTCCAGAGGTGTCCTTGGTTCTCATGCTGTTGCTCCACAGCTGCTGCTCTGAACAGCTTTTCTTGTATTCCCACACAATTTAGTATAGATTCAGCATAAATACAATGGGTGATACATGCGTTTTTCATTACACTGCATACCAAACACAAGGAGTTAAATTCAAAGTAGGAAGAAACAATACTTTGTATGCTGTGTAAGTTGAAAAGGAAAAATGTGTGTGTTTGGTCATCAAGAAGGATGAAGAAGGGAAAGGAGGTTAGAAGTGAGGATGAAGGAATGACTGAGAGGAAGGAGTGGAAGGGAGCAAAATGAAAGAGGGAGGGGCTAAGACTGAAGAAATAGCATACTAAAAGAAACAAACAAAAATCAGTCCTTTTTTTTTTTTTTTTTTTTTTTTTTTTTTTTTTTTCTTTCCTAATGGAAAGAAGGTGATAATATCTGTTAGTTTGCTCCCTTAACTACCCTTCTAAATTTAGGCAAGCTCTGACCAAGAGGCAAATAGCTGCACAAAACGAAACATCCCCTGACTCCTGAGATTTTCATCTGTATTTCTGTGTAAAGGACTATGCCAATTGACAACATAACAGAACTAACTGTGTTAGTTAGATGTTTCTGCCCTTCCCCCTGAAACTGGGGTTTCTATGTCAAATGAAAGGCATAGTCAGATAACAAAAATATTTATAAAGGTGATTAAAGCTGTTCATATGCACCAGCATGATTCATAGTTATAAATCTTATTATCCTCCAGTGAGCCATAACCACCTGTGCACCCACAGCTTGTTTAGAAAGTACGCAGTACTGCAGTCTTCAAAATGTAACCCACAACACAAATTTAAACATAGCAATTAATTAAAAAACAAAACAAAACAAAAACATATTTTGAATTTGATGGAGAAACTTGCTTTTTCAAACTACAACTATTTTATTCACTAGAAAAAACTATCCTAAAAATGTAAACTTATTTGTTACCAAAACTGCCATTGTGATAAAAACCACACACACTACAGAAACACTAAATTCAAGAACAAAACTTTAAAAAATGTATTTTTGTTTATTATTCTGCTTCAGAGACAAGAATAACTGCATACCACATGGGCATCTAGTATCCTTGAATATGCATTATATTTCATAGGCATTCAATAATTTTTTAATTGAAGAATAATGCACAAATCTAACTATGTAATAATAAACCTGCAACAATTTCCAAATATGTTGCAGACAATTTCATAAGTTTACCTTAGTTTTTCTGTAATAATTTTTGAGGTCCTTAAATTCTCCCTAATGATGCTATGTTTACTTGATTCTATCTGTGCTCAGATGATAAGGAGAGAAGAAGAGCAATTCCTTCTAGAAGAAATGTACATTATCAGCAAAAGGGGGTTTGCTGCTTTGATTGAAACAATGTTGTGTGTATATAGATACTGCCTCTGACAAACAGCACAAAAAGCATTACGATACCAAAACATGAGGCTGTTTGTTTTTTTTCTAAGAAGTTTAACAACATTTTGGGTCTTCTCATGATAAGCAATGAAACTCAGTTTAAGCCGTTTGGTAATTTCAATACGATATGAAACATTTGCTTGATTACCAAAATAATATTCATGTCTACTGCTTGAACCAAACCTTTGTACAGTTGTCTTCAGCGAAATTAGTTACCAGTACAATAGTGTTAATATTTCTCATTAATTTCATAATCTGTGAGTTCCAGTTTTAAACTTGAAACTTGTACAACATTTTAGAAAACACTTCCAGTATATATTACACATTTTAAAGTCACCTACACAAAGTAGAAGAGTTTTTTTTGCAGAAGTAAAAGAGTCTTAAAACACTCTTGCTCTTTCTACATTAACACTGTTTGACAGAATAATGGCACATATTGTAAAATTTAAGTAATGTAACTAAGAGCATTATGTTTGGGAAATTATGAGTCAAGTGTATGAGGCAAAATGTTCTTTATGAATTACAGATAACTTTTCATGACAAATCACACTATTATCATTCCTCTTCAAAGAATAGGAACAAGAATTATAATTTTTTCTGGGAGGATATAGGAAGTCTGTCCAATGAACTAGAAATGCTGAAGCTTTTCTCACCTTTCCTAGTTAAGAAACAATTGTGATACAATGGAGCTACTGAATAATATTGCTCTCAGCTCTGGGAATCTAGTTAAAAGGTAAAGGCAGTGAGTTAGTACTCTACATTAATATAGAAGACTAGAAAGAAAGTCGGCATAATAGAACAAAGTCCAGATAAAACTCTATTGTTTTGGAAAAGTGTATTCAAGCATAGTAGCTGAAGCAATGGCTTTAGTGAGAGGTCTGGAGCACAAGTCTTATGAGGAGTGGCTGAGGGCGCTGGGACTGTTCAGTCTGGAGAAGAGGAGGCTCAGGAAAGACCTCATTGCACTCTACAACTTCCTGAAGAGAGGCTGTGATGAGGTGGGGTTTGGCGTCTTCTCCCAGGCAACAAACAGGACCTGAGGAAACAGCCACAAGTTGCAGCAGAGGAGATTCAGATTAGACATAAGGAACAGACACTGGAATGGCCTGCCCAGGGAGGTGGTGGATTTGCTGTCCCTGGCAGTGTTCAAGTGGCATCTGGATGAGGAGCTATGAGAGTTCAGTAGCTTGTGGTAGTAATGGTAATAGGAGGATAGTTGGACTAGATGATCTTGTAGTTCCTTTCCAACCTTGTGATTCTATGATAGGGATAAGAAGATATGATAGGGAGCTGGCAACACTGGAGACAATGCTGGCTCCAGCTAAGGAAATGTTGAAATTGTTTGATTGAGATAGACTAAATTCCTAAAATTATTATGAGAATTTGTTCACCAGTATAGCACAGCATAATTCCTCGAAAGAATACAGTAACTGATACTTTGGAAATTGCCTCTGATGTTATTTTTAGAATGATCTTGACAAACAGTATGTTCTGTAAAGATAGGTCATAAACATAGTCACTGTGACTTGAATCAAAGCAAAACACTTTGCAAACACTCTCCATTTCAAACTACAGGATAAAATACTGTGGAATTAAGTCAATGAAGTGAGCTGTTCAGAGAAAAGAAGACAGTACAGGATTCAAGGGAGTCAAAGTCAAGAAACCTCTTCCCCTTTTTACCCAGGTTTTATTAAGAGATTGGAATAAAACTGCTTAGTTAGCACAGCTACTAATGGAGGAGGTTCAATAAATCTTACAACTTCTTACAGCACACATTTCAAGTAAACTACTCCCTAGCAAATTGATTCACTCAGAAAAGATGAATTTGCTAAACTCTGCCCCTCCCCCCCCCCCCCCACCAAAACCTTTTGTCAGATAATAATATGAATTATAAAAAATAAATAAATTTGTTACTAAAATCTGAACTTGGAAAGAAACAGGAAAACTTTCAGAGTCTTCCATTCATGTCTTCTAGGTGCATATCTGGAGAAATTTAATATGTAAACCCCTCTTTTTTGTTTAATGTGTCTCTAATCCCTGGATTATACACTGAAATATTTATTGATCTTAATTAACCCTTTGAGCATATAATCTACAAAGTCAGAGTTTTTATTACAAGCTTATTTATATATTTATTCATTGTTTGTTTTAATGTTAATTCTATTAATTTTGCAGGAATATTTTCAACAAGAACTTCACCTAAAGCAAGACAGATTTAATGACATGAATTACTGACATAACTAAATCAATTCACCCTATAAATCTGAAGATATCACATGCAAAACTGAACATGCAACAGAAAAAAGTTAAGCATTCTGAAGTGTTACTATCAGTAGGAAGTATTGGACTATGACAACAGTGAAACTGATGTACAAATATAGAACAGTGTGACAAGAGCAACAGTTCTTGGCAAACACCAGAAAACAGAAGGACATCCTTTCCTTTAGCATGGTTTAGTTTTTTGGGTATTGCTATATACTGAAGAATATGGAAATATCATAGAATCATAAAATGGCCTGTGTTGAAAAGGACCACAGTGATCATCCCGTTTCAACCCCCTGCTGTGTGCAGGGTCACCAAGCACCAGACCAGGCTGCCCAGAGCCACAACCAGCCTGGCTTTGAATGCCTCCAGGGATGGGGCATCCACAACCTCCTTGGGCAACCTGTTCCAGTGCGTCACCACCCTCTGTGTGAAAAACTTCCTCCAAATATCTAACCTAAACCTCCCCAGAATTTCTTAATATGAAAGAAATTTGCCTAGAGGTACAGACAACAGTACATAATATATGTGAAATAAATGATGGTGCAGTATGCCACTATCCCTGCTACCAAGTTGTGATTCTGATTGTAATATGTAGTTCAGCCTTTAGAATTCAAGACTGAAAAACACGTACTTTCCAGTTCATCCCCACTCTAGCCAAGACACAACTGATCCTCTAATCAGCTATGCTAAAGTCAAGCAGTGTACAGCAAAGCTATTTATTTCATGATCTTGTGTCCAAGTGAGAGACTACAAATCTGCATGGAAGTGCTGCCACTCCAGGCTCTTGTCTGAGAAAGATTACTGGTTTGGCTGAGAAAGAGAGTTGGAGTGCATTGTAGTGGCAGCACTGCCAGGGAAAACAAAAATCATTCTCAGGAAGTCAAATGTGGACTGCAATTGGAGCTTAAATTTAAATTTTAAATGTCGGAATCAAGGAATATTTTTGTTCATTTGTACTTGAAAGGAAGAGAGAATAAAAGTTGAACAGAATTTATCAAGCATGTTTTTGTTTTTTTAGTTGGAAAAAATAAAAATCAAAATTTTGCCAATAACCATTCAGTATACCTTGAATGATTTAGTAAAAGGACTTGTGCATTCTCACCTTTAGCACACATAATCTTTCAACAAGAGTGAGATATTGCATTTAAAATTCAATTATTGCACTGTGTTACTATAGCAACTCACAGGGAAGGTACATTAAGCAACATTCAACAACTGCAGAAAACCCACTCTAATTTATAAGCAGTCTATAAATGAAAGAAAATTATCTTTAAATTTTAACTACCTAACTTTGATGACTATGTAAAGCAAATAAAGTTGTCTGTTTGTATCACAAGACTGATACTGCCTGTAGAGCTTAGAAGAATGGCCAAATTTGGAGTATGAGCAACATTCAGATGGAAGACTAATTCTTCATTAGAACTTGTGATAGAAGTTCTCTTTGAGCCTTATCTAATTTTTAAACTAAAACCACCAAGTTCTCAATGGAGAAAAGCCAATTTACATTTGAAAATATTCTTTGTATTTTTTTTTATTTTTTATTTTTTTCCAAGATTAGAATACTTGTTGGTAATACTCACAAAAGTGAATGGGCAACTCTGAAAGAAAGATGGCAAGTATTTTAATGAATTAGGGAAGTGGTGGAGTCTCCTCTGGAGATATTCAAGACCCACCTGGACGCCTACCTGTGCAACGTGGTGTAGGGAGCCTGCTTTGGCAGGGGGGTTGGACTCGATGATCTCTAGAGGTCCCTTCCAACCCCTATAATTCTGTGATTCTGTGATACTCTTTATACTATGAATGCTGAGAACCCTGCCCTAAGATTGGTAAGTGCATGCACTCAGTTTTCATTGTGATCTGAAATGCTAACAGTTGCTGCTAATGCCTACTACTGTATACATTTTTCAATTATTATTATTATTATTTTAATTAAAAAAGTAGACTTTTATCTTTAATGTTCTACTTTGACTTGAATATATTAAGCTTGGAACAAATACACTTTCTAACATGTACCATGGTGTATTTTTTGGTCTGTCTGATAGAACCTCTTCATTCTCAACCAAATAGGTAGCTAGGAAATGGGCTTTACTATCACCTATATACAGAGTAATTCAATACATTTGCAATGTGCAAACTACTTGTGCAGCCCACTTCCAAAGCACAGTTTTCCAAGACAACATTCACTGCCCTAGGAAAACAGAAGAACAGATACATATATAGAAAATGACAGCAATCAAGTCAGAATCCTTATGTGTTAGTGCTCTCTTATTTTCTTTTTGTTATTTTTCTCATAGGATTGGTGTAATGAAGTCAGAAGTGATAAAAAAAAAGAGAGCTGGGAGGGTGCTGAGAAGTTCACCCAACATCATTCTTCTGCTGGAAATTGTTTACAATATTTATCTCCATTTTTATCATGTTCCTTCTCAGTGCATTTTCATGATCTTTGCTAACTACACCAGAGGTTGTAAATTTCTTTATTTATCCTTTAAATAAATATAGTATTGAAGACAAATAAAGATGAAATCAGAATTAGCATAAGAGCTTTAAAGCTTTAGTAATAATAGTGATTCTCCTTTAGTGAGAAACTGGTGTCAAATTAGAAGTCATCAAAACAGAAGGCTGAAGGTTACCAGAGCAGTAGGGAAAAGAATTTTTAATGTTCATAAACCTACATATGTGCAGAAAGAGGACTGTTATCACAGAATCACCGAATTTTTCAAGGTTGGAAAAGACCTATAAGATCATCTAGTCCAACCATTACCAATACTTCCCAGCTAAATCATATTCCTCAACGCAACATCCAAACGTTTCTTGAACACTCCCATGGTCGGTGACTCTACCACCTCCCTGGGCAGTGCATTCCAATGCCTGACTACCCTTTCCGAGAAGTAATACTTCCTAATGTCCAGCCTGAACCTCCATGTCCAGCCTGAACCTCCAGTTCAGGTAATAATTTCAGCTAATAAACTGAAAAGCACAACATGATGGAGCTCACTCCTCAAGTTCAGAAACAATGGAATGTGAGAATGGTTTTTGATAGTTAGACAGGTATGGTACTTTTCCCCATGCATTACCATCTTCTAGTATTGTTGCTAACACTTTTTAGGTGCCATCGAACCTTCAGTATCAGGCTACAACACTGTGCGACTTACTGCATGAACTATTTAAGAATTTAAAAAAGAAAAATGAAAATTCAGCATGACCCTAGTGGGATTTTGCTCTGAAAGTTCAATTGTACCCCAGATTAAATTTAAGAAGATCAAGACTCTAAACCATCAAAGGGTATTTCAGCAGAGCTTCTTCCAAATCCATTTGATTTCTGTGCTGAGACTTTTTGAAGGTCCTACAATTGTCAGTAATGGAAAATTGAGCTGGGTCAATCTAGTTATTCCATGATTCAAAAACAAATGAAGGCTAGGTTCCTCAGTGTCATAAGGCTGAACATCCATATCACTTAATTTTTAAGAAGCACTAAGCTACATTAGCTACATATTTGTAGAAGTCTCTCTTCTTTTCCATGCTTTTATTTGCATTAAATATGTTAGAACTTAGTATTTGAGATCTTTATACTTCATTCAGTTTCTTCCACAATGACTTCAAGAATTGAAAATTTACAGGACCACGTCAGTGATGCAAGGGAAATAGAACAAGATTCATTTGTTCTGAAAACTTCTGTACAAGAACTTTTCTTTTTCTCTTTCTAGATGTGTCCAAATGCCTAAACACACAAGACTAAGAAATTCTTGCTTTTTTATGCTATATTTAAGCTTATGCAATTTGCTCTCATGGAAAGTTTGTTTTGTTTTGTTGTGTTTTTTTTTTTTTTTCCCCTGTTTCACAAGTATTTATTTATTTATTTATTTATAGAATTCCCATGATAATGTAAATGCCATAATTTTTACAGTCCTTTTTGCAAGTGTCTTGCTCCAGTTTATAGGAGGGAGGCAAGGTTCTTTGATATATTATATACAGCATGAGATTAAGAAACAACGGTTCAAATGTTGATCCAACCAGTTAATTAGAAATAATAATCAACCGAGAAGATGAGGAAGGGAGAGCAGTGACTACCGAAAATTAGGGTGATGAGGAAAGTAAAGCAAGCAATAGGTAAGGTAGGAAGAAAACAAGAATTGTGTAAAGTGGGGATAGTCACCACCTGGATGCAGCAGTGTCTTGTAACATGTTGTTCGGTTGGTCCAAGGCAGGGGAGAGCAGCAGCAGAAGGGAGAAGCAGAAGAGTGGCTGGCTGCAAGCAGCAAGCCGGTGCAGCACAGAGCAGGTGGTGGAGAAAGCAGCAGAGTCTCACATAGCAGACCCAGGAAAGTCTGTTGGCAGCAGCAGAGCAGCAGCAAGGGATCTGAAGCCAGATACCTGTCTTGTTCTTCAGCAT